>NC_091453.1:82157663-82471700 GCF_964237555.1 Oryctolagus cuniculus | reverse complement strand
GGGAGTGAACCAATGGATGGAAGATTCTCATCATTCTTTCTCTCTCTCTCATTCTCTCTCTCATAAATAAATAATCTTTTTAAAAAAGAAAATGATTTTGGAGCAAAACCTCTTTTCTCTTGTAAGCAAGCCCTCAAGCCAGCTGCTATGATCTAAGACCAATTCCCTAATGAAGAGTTCAATATCAGCCATATTGCGAGGGACAAGAAGAGACACTGGGCAAAAAGTTGTGTAGATGAAGTCTTCCATGCCTCCTGCTATCTAAACCCCTGCCATATCATATTAAGAAAAATAATATTTTGCAAAATTTTTTTATCAGTAGGTTTTTGTCAAGTTTTCAAATTGGATGTTTAAACCATAATTCATTATCCTTCATGTCTTTTGAACTCCTTTCTGCCCAGGTCTCTATGTTCCATCTATTGTCTTCTGGCTTCATATATGGTGTAATCACTCTCACTCCTCCCCCCACTAAGTTTCCAGTATTATCCGTTTTGCATGTGTATTTTAAGGGTTTTTTAAATCTATTTTTAATATTTTTTATTTATTTAAGACAGAGAGACAGAAAAAGGGAGAGAAGGTGAAAGGGAGAAAGGGGAGAGAGAGAGAGAGAGAGAGAGAGAGAGAGAGCTTCCATCTGCTGATTTAGTCCCCAAATGCCTACAACAGCCAGGACTAGGCCTGGCAGAAGCAAAGAGCTGTTCACTCCATCCGGGTCTCCCATATGAGTGGCAGAGACCCAAGTAGCTGGGCCATTACTTGCTGCCTCCCAGTGTACACATTAGCACCAAGCTGGGATTAGAAGCAAAACTGGGACTTAAACCCAGGTGCTCTGGCATGGGATAGGAGTGTCCCTAACTGCTGTGCAAAATGCCTTTCTCCTATATGTTAACATACATATATAATTATAGGAACCTGTACAGGGTGTGTGGGGCTTTTTATGCATGTGCTATGCAGTACACATTTGCAAATTGCTTCTTCACTAGACATTGTCTTGAAGATCTTGTCATGTGCATACAGTCCTAGTTCATTTACATAAAAAGCTGTATAGTCTGGCATATTATAGGTATATCTCAGTGTATGTAATCATTCTCTTCTTAGACACTTAAGTATTTCTAGTATTTTACTATTGCAAACAGTACTTCATTGCAAGCCTTAGTTTATGCCTCCTCATGTGATTAAGCTGGGGTGTCTCTGGGGTAGAATTTAAGAATAGGAATTAATGGGTCATTATGAAGGACCTCAGTTTTTTTTTTTATTTTAATAAAATGCAAAATTGCACTTGTAAGTGACTTTTCCAAGTTTGAGTTCTTCTACAATATGTGAGCATACGTGTTTTCCTAGTCTTCAGCAGACATTTTGTCAAGCTTTTATTTTGAAAATTTTCAGGGGTCTGGCATTGTGGCATAGCAGGTGAAGCCATTGCTTGTGACACTGACATCCCATATGGGTGCCAGTTTGTGTCCTGGCTGCTCCACTTCTGATCCAGCTCCCTGCTTATGGCCTGGGAAAAGCAGCAGAAGATGGCCCACATGCTTGGGACCCTGCCAACCATGTGGGAGACCTAGAAGAAGCTTCTCTCTTCGGCCTGACTCAGCCCTGGCCCTTGCAGGCATCTGGGGAGTAAACCAGTGGGTAGAAGATCTCTTTCTCTCTCTCTCTCTCCCTGTCTCTATAACTCTGACTTTCAAATAAATAAATAAACCTTTTAAAAAATGAAGAAAATTTTCAAACATAAAAATATGATTTATAATGAATATAGATAATCTCTACCCAGATTTAATAATTGATAACATTTTCTATGTTTCTTCTCTCTGTATCTTTTATTGCTGAATTATTTCAATGTAAGTTATAAATATTATGACCCTTAACCTTTAACTTCTTTGGAAAATATCTTCTTAAAAATAAGGATACTTGGCCGGTGCAGTGGCTCACTAGGCTAATCCTCCGCCTGCGATGTCAGCACCCTGGGTTCTAGTCCTGGTTGGGGCACCGGATTCTGTCCTGGTTGCTCCTCTTCCAGTCCAGCTCTCTGCTGTGGCCTGGGAGTGCAGTGGAGGATGGCCCAGGTCCTTGGGCCCTGCACCTGCATGGGAGACCAGGAGGAGGCACCTGGCTCCTGGCTTTGGATTGGCGCAGCGCACTGGCTGCCACTTGGGGGGTGAACCAATGGAAAAGGAAGACCTTTCTCTCTGTCTCTCTCTCTCACTGTCTAACTCTGCCTCTCAAAAAAAAGGATGCTTTCCTACACTATAGTAATTTATTTTCATCCAATATCTTTTCACATCTACAGAAATTAACAATAATTTCCTAATTTTATATCTAATATCTACTTCATATTCAGATTTCTCCCATGTGTCACAAAATGTCTTTTTTAATGCTTTATTTTGGCAACCAGGAGTTTAACTAATTCATTTTTTATCAAGATATAATTAACATACCAAAAAATTCACCATCTGAAATTGAACGATTCAATGATCATTTATATATTCACTAGAGCGTGTAACCATCACTACTATCTAATTCTGGAATATTTTCATCATACCCAACATAATACTTGTACCTGTTAGCAGTCACTCTCCATTCTCCCCTATCCCAAATCCCTGACAACTGCTAACCAACTTTCTGCCTTTATGGTTTTGCCTATTCTGGACATTAAATATAAACTAAATCATACAATATGGAATCTTTTGTGTCTGACTTCTTTTGCTTAGCCACAATATCCTCAGCATTCATCCTTTCCTTTTTTTATATAGCTAAACAGAATCCCATTGTATGCATATATCACACTTTGGTTATTCATACAGCAGTTGGTGGACATTTGGGTTATTTGCATTTTTTTTGCTCTTATGAGTTATGCTACTATAAACATTCCTGTCCAAGTTTTTGTGTGGATATGTGTTTTCATTTCTCTTGGGCATATCTCTAAGAGTTAAATTGTTGTAACTCTATGTTTAACGTTTTGGGGAACAAAATGTTTTCTGCAGGAGTTGCAGCGTTTACATTACTATTAGCAGTGTATAAAAGTTACAATTTCTTCAAATGATTATAAACATTTGTTATTTTCCATTTCTTTTATTATAGCCATGCTAGTGAACATTAAAGTGTAATTTTATTGAGATTTTCATTTGAATTTCCTAATGACTAATGATGCTTAGCATCTTTGTGTGTTTTGTGGATACTTGTATATCTTCTTTGGAGAAATGTCTATGCAGGTATTTCGTTGTATTTAATTGGATTTTTTATTATGGAGTTGTACAAGTTCCTTATATATTCTAGATACAAGAACCTCATTAGATATATGATTTACAAATGTTTTAGTTCATTCTGTGGGTTGTATTATTTTCTAAATAGTTCCCTTTTGAGATAAAAGATTTTAATTTTTGTGATATCTTATTTATCTTTTTCTTTATTTGGTTGCTTGTACTTTTGTTGTGATATCTAAAATGTTTTGGCCTAGTCCAAACACAAAAATATTGACACTTATACCTCATTCTGAATTTTATAATTTTATTTCTTACATTTATGTCTTTGAACCATTTTGAGCTACATTTTATATGTGATATAAGATTGAAGTCAGAATTCATGTTTTGCATGTGGATATCAAGTTGTCCCAATACTATTTGTTGAAGAGACTGTTCTTTGGCCTTTGAATGGTCTTGGTTTCTCAATTCTATATCATTCATAAACATACATTCTTATCTTTATGCCAATTTCCCATGGTCGTGATTACTGTCACTTTTTAGTAAGTTTGAAATTGGGAAGTGTGAGTCTTCCAGCTTAGTAATTTTTCAAGACTGTTTTGGCTATTCAGTGACTGTTGTATTTCCATATGAATTTAAAAATTGCCTTATCTTTTTCTTCAAAAAAGACAACTGGAGTTTTGAATGGGCTTGTATTGGATCTATAGATCAGTTTGAAGAGTGTTGCCATGATAATGTATTTTTTTTAACTTTTATTTAATGAATATAAATTTCCAAAGTACAACTTATGGATTACAATGGCTTCCCCCCATAACGTCCCTCCCACCCGCAACCCTCCCCTTATCCACTCCCTCTCCCCTTCCATTCACATCAAGATTCATTTTCGATTCTCTTTATATACAGAAGATCAGTTTAGCATACATTAAGTAAAGATTTCAACAGTTTGCTCCCACACAGAAACATAAAGTGAAAAATACTGTTTGAGTACTAGTTATAGCATTCAATCTCAATGTACAGCACACTAAGGACAAAGATCCTACATGAGGAGTAAGTGCACAGTGACTCCTGTTGTTGACTTAACAAATTGACACTCTTGTTTATGGCATCAGTAATCACCCTAGGCTCTTGTTATGAGCTGCCAAGGCTATGGAAGCCCCCTGAGTTCACAGACTTTGATCTTATTTAGACAAGGCCATGGTCAAAGTGGAAGTTCTCTTCTCCCTTCAGAGAAAGGTACCTCCTTCTTTGATGACCCGTTTTTTCCAATGGGATCTCACTCGCGGAGATCTTTCATTTAGGTTTTTTTTTTTTTTCCCCAGAGTGTCTTGGCTTTCCATGCCTGAAATACTCTCATGGGCTTTTCAGCTGGATACGCATGCCTTAAGGGCTGATTCTGAGGCCAGAGTGCTGTTTAGGACATCTGTCATTCTATGGGTCTGCTGTGTATCCCCCTTCCCATGTTGGATCGTTCTCTCTCTTTTTTATTCTATCAGCTAGTATTTGAAGACACTATTCTTATTTATGTGATCCCTTTGGTTCTTAGTCCTATCCTTATGATCAATTGTGAACAGAAATTGATCACTGGGACTAGTGAGATGGCATTGGTACATGCCACCTTGATGGGATTGAATTGGAATCCCCTGGTATCTTTCTAACTCTGCCGTTTGAGGTAAGTCAGCTTGAGCATGTCCCGAATTGCACATCTCTTCCCTCTCTTATTCCCACTCATATTTAACAGCGATCACTTTTCAGTTGTATTTTTTAACATTTTTTATTTTTTTTTTCATTTTCTTTGAAATGAAGAGAGGGAGGGAGGGGGAGAGGCAGACAGACAGACAAATGGAAAAAGACTTTCCTTCTGCTGGTTCACTTCCCAAATGTCCACGTTAATCAGGGTTAGCCCAAAAGCTTGGAATTCCATGTGGGTCTCCCCCTTGGGTGGCAGGAACCCAAATACCTGAGCCATCATCTACTGCCTTCCAGAGTGCACATTAACAGGAATTTGGATAAGGAGCAAAGTAGCTGAGACTCAAACCAGGCAGTCCGATGCTGGATGTGAGTATGCCAAGTTGCATCTTAATTGCTGTACCAAATGCTACTGACTCCTTTATTATAGAAGAATCGTCTTACCTTTCCCACCATGACATTAACTTTTAAAGACACTAGGTTGGTTGTCTTGTAAACTGTCTCATATTCTGGATTTCTCTGATTGTTTCTTCATGATGTTATTTAACAAGTTCTTCCCTTTGTATTTCCCACAACCTAGAAGTTAGATCTAATATGCTGAGTAGTGTCAGATTAAACATTTTCATTGCCAACATTTGATTTTTAAAAAATGTATTTGACAATCTGATGGAAAAAAATGGAATGTCATGATTGAATCCATTTTCATTTTTATTGGCCATTTGTTTTCTGTTCTGTAAGCTGTTGATTTTATTCTTTGGCCAATTTGCTATTGCACTGACCATCAGTGTCATATTGATTTATAGGTGTTTATTGTATATTCTGGATGAAAATCATGCCTATGTTTTTCACATGGGTCCTTAATTAACCTGAATTTATTTTTGCAAATATAATGTCGAGAATAGTCAGGCTTTTCATTGACTTGAGATGCCACTTTTATCATTTACTAAATTCCCATTATGCATGAATCAGTTTCTAGATTTTTCATTATGTTTTATTGATTTATTTTTGTCTAATCCTATGTGAATACATTTTAATTACTTAGATATATAATCTGCTTTGATGTCTAGAAGGGAACATATCTTCTCTACTTTTTAAAATTATCTTAGCTATCTTGCACATTCACCTGTCTTTTGAATTTTAGAATTAATTTATCAGATATTATAAAATATCTTTTCGGTATTTAGATCATTATTGCATTCATCTTGTAAGATTTCTTTCATGAGAATTTGTATTCTCAACATAATTATTTTTCCATCCATAAACAGATCCTATATATTGTTCAGTAAATTTTTATGTTTTTTCAATAAAAATTTTGATAATTTTTAATTGAGCTTATTCCTAAATGTTTCCCAGGCTTTCTACTATTAGAAATTAATTTTTTCATATTACATTTTCCAGTTGGTTCTTCCTGACATATAGAAAATTATTAATTTTGGTATGTTAATTCAAATCTAGTCACTTAACAATCAAAACAGTTTGTTCATTTAAAAAATTATTACTTTTTTATTTATTTGAGAGGCAGAGATAGAAACAGACAGAGACAGGGAGCTCTTATCTGCTGATTTACTCCCCAAATGCCCTCAACTTCCAGAGCTAGGCTGGAGCTGGAAGGGGCTGGATCCAGGAACCAGGAATTTAATCCAGATCTACTAGAGTGGTGGCAGCAGCCCAATTACTTTCCAGGGTCTGCACTAGTGGTTCAGACCCAGAGCTGGGAGTCAGACCAGGCACTCTGACATGGGATGAGGGTGTCTCAACCACTAGGGTAAATGCCTGCTCCCTGTCACTTCATTGTACATCTCAATTTCATTTTCTATCTTATTGCATTATCTAGGAGAGCTAGTGTCTTATGTAAGTATGATGATCACCCCTTTGTTCTATTTCATTTTAATGAAAATACATTAAATTTTTCGTACAGATTTCTGGTAGATGAGTTTATCAAGATAAGACATTCCCAATTTACTGAAAGATATGTTAAGTCATGAATGTATTACATGTTGACTGCAGCTCCAAACTTTAGACTAAGTACATGCATTGGCAGCATGGAACTCTGGGCTGAAGAGCATTTGATTTTAGTTGAATTGAACTCTAGGAAAATGGAACCTGCAAAAAAAAAAAAAATTGAAAGCCAGACATCCATGGAGTGTCCTAGAAGGAAGATATTTCCCAGAAAGAGGGCTCTGTGCATGCCTTATACACTCACTATTACCAGGAAACATGATATTACTTAGTGGAAGACAGGAAGAAGAGGCTAACCTGGAGGAGTCCAGATTCAGCAGATAACATTCCTACTGAGGCTATGTTGCCTGCTGGCCTTAGATTATCATGCCAGTTGGGAACAGAATAGGATTAAAAACTATGATTTGTTTTACCTGCCAGCTCCACCAAACTGTAGAGCCTATTGTTCAGGAAATTACCTCAATTGTTTTCACTGCCTCAATAAAGAAAGGACAGTCCTTGGAGACTGTCATCATGTCATTGTGGCAGCCACCAGATAGGCCTGACTGGCTTGCCCCTTTCCATGTCATACTGTCTGCGATATGTCAGCTTTAGCTCCTGCTTCTCTAAAATAAATCTTGCTACTCTCCCTTAGAAAAACTGTTGGCTGAAATCAAATGCCTATCAGAAGCCTTCCTCGAAAGAATCTCTGTCCTCCACACTTTTGAGAAATAATTGAAAAGCAGAGTGGAACAAAGTATTCATCAATCCAATTGTAGTCAAGTGGTAGCATAAGGTATCCACAGATCTGGATTCTAGTATCAGTCTTTTCTTTATTTGCTTTTGTGAACTAGGCCAAATTTCATGATCCCCCCATGCCTCAGTTTCCTATCTACCAAATGAGGATAAAACAGTATCTATCTCAGAAGTCGTAATTAAAGGATACATGTATAAAATGCTTAACAAAGGGTCTAGCAATACTAAGGATTCACGAAATATTGTCTGTTAGAATGAAGTACTGAATGGCATGAGGAAAAGCCACAGAGAGTTGACAGGAAAGAGCCACTGTCTTATTCTATATCCATCTTCAGTGACTTGCAAATAGACATTAAATTATTTCTACTTAACTAAAGACAACCAAGATTCCCCCAAGGAGACTCACTAGACCTCTGCTTTTGAATCAACCTTTTTTTTTTTCTAATAGGGAAGGGTAGGCACATGAATCTAGGCATTCATTGCAAAGGAAGTGATGGCTTAAATGTAATGTGAAAAAAAGCTCTAACTTCCAGAACCTGGATAGGCAGGACCTGCACTATGCCCCTCATAAGCAGGAAGCAATTACAGAAGAGATGATTCAACGTCCATCAACTTCCCTTAGGATTAAGGGGATGCAGTTTCTGAGGGGGGAATGAAGTAGGCAGGCATACAGGTTAAAATCGATTAGGTTTGTGAGTTGGAAGACCATGCGTTTGCCACACCCCTGTGTGACCTCATGCCCCTACCTGGGCACACCTGGGTGCCCACCAACCAATCAAGTTAATTAACCCACTCCCCTTTGGAAGTGGGTTAAAAGCCTGGGACATGGTGTGTGGTGTGTCTGCCCCTCTCTTTTGTTTCCTGGCCTCTTGCCAGGAGGGTGCTTGCTGTAGCCCTGTGCCCCCAGGGCACGTGGCCTTTGGGCCACCCACCATAGGCTTCCTGGTCTAGATGCTCCTCCGTGTGGCTGGTTCCTGGTGCTCAGTATGAACCCAGATTTACCTCTCTCTCTCTTAGATAAAGCTCTCACTCTCCTATGCATCTTTCACACTAAATAAAAGCCTAAAATGTAAAAAAAAAAAAAAAAAAAAAAAGAAGAAGAAGAAAAAAAAAGAAAAGAAGCTCTAGAAACCCCAACTCTAGATAACTCCAGGGACTTTGTTTGCAAGGAGAAGAGCACAATTCCAAGGCTTCTCTATACAACAGACCCATTCCAGGGACACTGACCTACACTCTGAAATGCTACAAACATGAAAGTTCGCTACTCTGAATATTAGAGTACTTTGTTTGAAGGGAAAAACCAGGTATTATCTGTAACTTGGGCTCTGACATGCTCCTACTTTGGCCAAATTATTCCCCTGCCCTGTACCAATGATTTAGAATTGGTTGAAAGAAGATGACATCGTGGATCATATCTCTTTTACTAGGATCTTGTGGGAAAGAAAAGGAGACAATTTTAAAGCAACAATAATGACAGTAGTAATGAAACTATTTTTAATTGTGGTTTTTTTGAAATATTCATATGTTTATTTGAATGGCAGAGTTATAGACAGAGAGACAAAGGGATTATTTGAAAGGCAGAGTTACAGACAAAGAGAGAGGGAGAGGGAAGGAGTGAGGGAGGGAGAGGGAAAGAGAGGGTAAGAGAGAGAGTGAGAGACAGAGACAGAGACAGAGACAGAGACCTTCCATCTGCTGGTTCACTCCCCAGATGGCTGCAATGACTGGGTATGGGCCAGGCCAAAGCCAGGAGCCAGGAGCTTCTTGTAGGTCTCACACAAGAGTGGCAGGGACCCAAGCATGTGGGCTGTCTTCTGCTGCCTTTCCTAGGCCATTAGCAGGGAGCTAGATAAGAAAGTGGAGTATCTGGAACTCAAACTGGTGCCCATATGGGATGTAAGTGTCACAGTCAGTGGCTTTACTTGCTATGCTACAACACCAGAATCCAAAACTATTTTTCTGATAAGTATGTATTCTGCCAGAAGAATACTGCTAAATACTCTACATGCTTTGTATCATTCAATTTTCATAACTCTATGAGATAGGTAGCATTAATTTACCTATTCTACATATGAGAAAATCAAGGCTCAGAGAAGTTAAATAACTAGCTTAGAGTCTCACAAATAGTATTTTAAAATTACTGTTCATATTATGATTGAGAGCTATTTTTCCTATCGTGTATGCTAATAAGCTATTGAGGATACATAGGGAAACTACTGATTTTCTTTAGGCTGATATTTTAACCACCCTTCTGGACTTTGATATTGGTTCTAATTTTTTTTAAAGATTTATTTATTTATTTGAAAGTCAGAGTTACACAGAGAGAGGAGAAGCAGAGAGAAAGTCTTCCATCCGATGGTTCATTCCCCAACTGTCCGCAACTGCCAATGCTGCACCGAACAGAAGCCAGGAGTCAGGAGCCTCACTCAAGTCTCCCACATGGGTGCAGGGGCCCAAAAACTTGGGCCATCTTCTTGCTGCTTTCCCAGGCCATAGCAGAGAGTTGGATCGGAAGTGGAGCAGCTGGATCTTGAACCTGAGCCCATATAGGATACTGGCACTTCAGGGTCAGGGTGTTAACCTGCTGGGCCACAGCGCCGGCCCCTGGTTCTAATATTTCATCAATTGACTACCTTGGATTTCTATAAAGCTGTATTATTTGTAAGTAATAGCAATTTTGTCTTTGCTTTATAATATTCTCTTATTTATTTTTCATACCTTATTGTATTGGTTAGAACATCAGTGGCCATCACTATCTTGCTTTTTTCTAATATTTTGTCAACATAAATACTCCTAATAATAAAAATTAATATTTACTGCGTACTTAATATTGCCAGAAATTCTTGTAAGTGCCTTTGTATATTTTATGTCACTTAATCCTAACAATACTCTCTGAGAAAGCACTATTATTTCTCTCATTTTTGTGGATGAAGAAAGTGAAGCTCAGAGTGATTAAATAGTTTCCCCAAGATCATCCAACTTGTACATAATGTAGTAATGATCCAAAGGTAGGCAATTTGATTCCAAAGCTTGTGCTCATAACCAGTTACCTGCTTGCAATTTTCTGAAGGTTTGCTGAGGAAATTCTCTTCTAAATACTCTTGGCTGCTGGCTTTTGACATGAAAGAGTATTAAATTTTGTCAGATTTTTTTCTACATTTGTTGGGATGACTATGTGGTTTGTCACTTTAATCTGTCATTGAAGTAAATTACGTTAATAAATTTGCTAATGTTGAACTATCTTATATTCTTGGTATAAACCCCACTTGGTTATAATCTGTCCCTTTAATAAGCTACTAGATTCTATTTATAATTTTTATATTTACAAGTGAGATTAGTCTATAATTATCTTTTCCTTTCTTGTCCTGTCTTTCTGATTTGGGTGAGCAACCTATCTGTTATGGTGCTCTGAAACCATTTCTATAAAATGGGAATTTCCTATGGTTTGGAAGTTTGGAATTACTCTTAAAATTGTTTAGCCCTTCAACTTGCTCTATTATTTTAATCCATTATTTCTGTACTTCTTGCATAAATTTTAGTACTTATTTTTTTCTAGAAATTTCCCCATTGAAACATGTTAGTTTGCTATTTTATGTAGATTCACTTACTTTTAGTATCACCTTGGTCCTTGTATTTATGATTTTATTTGTCTTCCTGGTGATAACTTATTTTTTACCATTTTTTCTTTTTTCTTATTAGTACAACTGAAGGCTTGATATTTAAAGAACAGTTTTAGTTTCATGGATCAACTCTATTATTTTTCTATTTCATCATTTTTACTTTTACCTTTATCAATCTCTTTCCTCTATCTTCCATGAATGTATCTCACTGTGCTTTTTAAAAATTACTTAGTTTATTTGTCTTTTTGTTTTTATTTTCTAATGAATGAATTTAAGGCCATATACTTTTCTCTGAATATTGCTTTTCCTTCATCCAACAGATTTTGATATGTAAAGCTGTCATCATTCAGTTTTAAATCATTTGCAATATAAGTTTAATTCCTCTTTAATTCAAAAGTTATTTAAGAGTGAGTTTATGTTTTTAATTTATAGATATGTATTGTGTTGGACCCTGTGATGGGAGTGGAAGAGTGGGCTATCTTTTTATTTCTTATTTCTAATTTTATTTGAGTCTTTCATGGCTGATGTCTGAGTCTATATTCTCAATCAATATGAATAATGAAGTAGCACTCTGTCCTGGTGTGTGTCTCTATTTTTTTTCCAATCTGGAGACAATATGATATTGGTCTTTTATGTTCAATACCACCTAAGAGTGACCCTTTGGGGATATAAGAAAAGAGAGTTGATCCACTTAGAGAGAGGCAACCCCTTTCTTACAGTCTCCTCTTGAGGGCTGGGGAGAAGGTATTTTTCTTAGGAGCCATCTTTTCCACTTAGAACATTTAGGACTCGTCTAATCCTAACAGTCTGTAGCTACACTTCAGAGCCCTGTCTAATTTTTATGGCCATATACCATAGGTCATGTGGGATTGATGAGGTGGAACCTTCAAAGTCCTGTCTGGGAGAAAGAAACATCTGACTAGGGAAGTTGTTCTGGGTACGTTTTCTTCTAGTCAATACTACTATTTTCCTTGCTCCTCACAGGATGGCTAGTCTATACCCTTGTATAGTATATTCGGACTTCTTTTTTTGCGAAATAAAGTAAAAACAAAACAAAACACATATTTTCCTGCTTAACAGTTTTCCTTTTTTCCTTATCTGGAAGAACATGGTTTCACTGCTTGATGATACAGGATCCTACATATCTCAGAACAGGGGCCTCCTCCAGACTGCTTTCAGAATCCCTGCATTCTCCCTGTGCTAATTCCTCTGCTGCTGCCCCTCCTCCACACATTCTGATAACAGTGGGTTTTAATTTGTTTTCCAGATGATTAGGGCTGTTTTTCCACCAATTGGATGCCAACACAGTGTTTCATTTTCATGATCACATCTGTTGTTTATAATGTCCTTGCTTCCTTGACATCCCTTGATTGGGCACTTCAAGAATGTTTTGTATTTGTTTTATTTATTTCAAAGGCAGAGAGACAGAGAGGGAAACAAAGGCAGAGAGACAGAGAGGCAAAGAGAGATTTCCCCTCCTCTGGATCATTCCCCAAATGCCTGCCAACCGCCAGACAGGACAAAGCCAGGAGACAGGAATTCCAACCAAGTCTCCCACATGGGTGGCAGGGACCCAACTGAGCCCTGGGAGGCAGCAGGTGATGGAAAGTGGAGTGGAGCAGGCAATCACATTGTGGGTGCGGATTCCCCAAGTGGCATATGAGCTGCTATGGCAAACAACCTTCCTGACTGTTCATTTTTGAAGACTGAATCTTACTACCTTTTTTCTTCTTCTCTTCTGTATCACTAGTAATAGTTAAGGATAAAATGGGACCTAATGTTCTGCTAATATTCCTGCCAGATACCCCCATGGCCTGCATTAGATTATATATTAACAACTTTTTATGGGTGTTTTTCTACTTTTTTATGCCACTACAAAATGATTTTGCAATATTTGTGTACACGGTAACCCTGAGACAAAGGAATAGTCTTCTGCCTGACACTCCAGGGTGTTGTACCAACACAGAGCTCTTGTGAAGCCCCTATTTTTATGCAGCTGAATTTTATCCTCTCTATGAGGGAAACAGGTTAGTCTTGAACTGTGTGTTCTTCCAGTGCAATTAATTACTAGTACTCTTTACTTCAAAAGGTTGTAGTCATGTGTCAAATAGTACCATGTGCCAAAAAGAGACATCCTGCTTTTCAGAGGTTGAGACACATTTGCTACAGAAAACTCTTTGCAATTCCTTCACAGCAGGGATATTTTTATAATTTCAGTTGAATTGGGGCAGGAGTGTTTGAGTGCAAGAATATTTAAATCTATGGGCCAGCATTGGGGCATAGCAGGTAAAGTTGCCACGATGCCAGCATCCTATATAGGCACCCATTCAAGTCCCAGTTGTTCTGCTTCCAAACCAGCTCCCTGACAATGTACCTGGGAAAGCCCAGAAGATGGCCCAAATACTTGGGCCACTGTTCCCACATGAGAGACCTGGATGGAGTTCCAGGCTCTTGGCTTTGGCCTGGTTGTTACGGCTATTTAAGAAGTGAACCAGTGAATGGAAGAGCTCTCCCAATCTCTCCCTCTCATTCTGTTACTCTGCATTTCAAATAAATAAATAAATAAATAAATCTTTTAAAAAGCATATTTGAAGCTAATGTTACGCCTTTGTGCACTTGTAGTTATCACAATACCTCATGAATAGTTCTTTCAAATAAACTATAAGATCTTAGAGCTAGAAAGGCCCTTGATGCTTCCTGATACAGCTCCCTCATATATCCTTTAGGAGAGATGCTATTTTTTATCCCAATTTTCAAGTGAGGCAACTGAGGCCCACAGAAAATCAACACCATTCTCTAGTCCAATGTTCATCAAAAATATCACAACTTATTGCCACTGTTGCTGTTCATACATAGCCCACTTTGTGACACTCCATCTTGGTCTCTGCTTTGATCTGATAATGGTTTCCAAAAAGCACAACCATGTTGTTACTTGCTGTGCCCCTGGTAGGGAGAATTTCCACTCCCAAGCCCCATAATTGAGGGCACATCTGACTCACTGCTGTTTGCCAGTAGAAAATTGTTGTATCCTTTAATGAAGTGATACTTCCCAAGCCTCTGGAGCTACATGTGGTTCTTTCACATGCAACCTGTCATCTGTTCAACTTTTGATGTCCGTATTAAAATATTCTTCCTGATGGTACTTCACAGGGCACATGTAGTCATCAGGCTCTTATAGCTGGTAGTGATTGCATATTGGACTCTACAATCCATGTAAGTGGCCCAGTCTCACAGGAGAGTGTGTTGCATGCTTGTCCCATTTAGATGATTATTAAAAATGGTTTTGGAAATCTCACATATATAATTGACAAGACCAGCTCAGCGAGTCCATATTGTTCTTTGAAACAGAAAGAACTGAACTGTAAGCTTTGCTACACTTCAAAGTAATCAATGACTAACTAGCTATGGGGTTTGGATGTATTTAAGCCTTCTGTGCTCAGTTTCCTTATTTTTAATGTGCTACAAGTTTTCTGTGAAGATTGAGATGACCCAAATAAAGAATTTAGTCTACAAAATGCCTACCAGGTTGTAAGGATTTCATGCATTTTTATTATTGTTTTTTTTTATTATTGTTATCATCATCATAGTCATCATCTTCGTTATCATCTCACTAATTACATTTTAGGGTTTCTATAAGATTATTAAATCAAATGACATAAACTATATGCCTGAGTTCCTCATCACTAGCAGAATCTCAAAATAAAAAGCACAACTCTGATTATTATGGTTGTGAAATTGCTGAGAATATTCCATGAAAATTTCATATTTCTGGAGCATGGCTTATTTGGTCACATAAGTGGTTTATCCTGAGCAGATAGTACTGGTTGAACTTTTTTTTAAAGGTTTGTTTATTTATCTGAAAGAGCCCACAGAGAGAGAAAGAGAAGCAGAGAGAGAGAGAGAGAGAGAGAGAGAGAGAGAGAGAGAGAGAGGAAGACAGGTCTTCCATCCGCTGGCCCACTCCTCAACTAGCCGCAACAGCTGGAGCTGTGCTGATCCGAGGCCAGGAGCCAGAAGCCTCCTCCAGTTCCCCCACGCAGGTGCAGGGGCCCAAGGACCTGGTCCATCCTCCACCACCTCCCCAGGCCACAGCAGAGAGCCAGATCAGAAGTGGAGCATCTGGGACCCAAACTAGCACCCACGTGGTTGCAGCCCCACCCATCACACCACAGTGCCTGCCCTATGGTTGAACTTTTAATTCAAGTCCACATATCCCAACAGAGAGTAAAATAATGAACAACATGGGATCTTTTAGAAATTAATCCTATCTGAGTTTTCTAATTAACTATTTGTCCATTGTTAAGCAGTACTAAAACAGATCCCCAGAAAATTTCTTTTGAGGGTACAATTCTGACAGGTAACTAACAGATACACTTTCCAAGGCAGGATTTCAAAATGTGCTGTAATTATTTGGTCTCAGCATTTCTTTGATTTCAGCATGCAACTACACACACTATTCCCCACATCATCACCGAGCCATAATTGTAAACTGGAAATTGCAAAGAGTTGGGAGTCAGAAAGGCTTTGCTTCTACTCCAAGGGCCTCTACCAATTGCCAGTTCTATGACTTTGACCAAGTCTCCAAATGCCTCTAAATGTCAGTTTTCTTTTTCTGTAAAATTGGTATAGAAAGTATTTCCCCTACCCTTATCTAAAAGTCTTAGGGCCAGATAAGTTTTATGATTCGGATTTTTTTCTTTTAAAAATACTGCATGTTGCACAATACTTTCAGTAGGATTTTGTACAAAACCGAGTAATTAGTGGCATCAATATTTCTGCAACAGCATATGATTATTTAAACTTACAGAGCCTTATGTCAATTCATGACTGGTTTTATTACTCTTAAGTTTTGGCAGAAAACCAATTGGTTTTCAGAACTTTCTGGAATTTGAAATGATTGAAAATGGACTGACCACAAGAGACTGTTCTACGGATTGCACGAGTTACATTATGTGCCGCATGCATACTGTTGAACAGAAATTGAGATTTAGACTTATCTGGGTGTCTGAAACCCCCAGGTATTTCTTCTGTCAAAGAAAGGCTCAGAACTTGATGGCTTCACTGCTGAATTCTTCCAGTACTGAAAATAAAAACTAATACCGGTTTTTCTAAAGCTCTCACAAAAAAAAAAAAAAAAACACTGAAGAAGACAGAATATTTCCAAATTTACTTTATGAGACCAGCATTATTCTGATACCAAAACCAGACAAGGACATTACAAAAAGAAAATTACAGGCTAATGTCCTTGGAGATGTAAAAAATCCTCAACACAATACTAGCAGACTAACTCCAAAATCACACTGAACAGATTATATATTATGATCAAGTGGAATTCATCCCAGAGATCAGGGATAGTTCAACATAGGTAAATCAATATATATGAAATGCCACATTAACAGAATGAAGGATAGAAATCATATGATATCTCAATACATGCAGGAGGAACATTTGACAAAAATCCATTTATGACTTAAAAACCTCTTAACAAATTAGATACAAAAGGAATGTACCTCAACAAGGCTAAAGAGTTTTATGACAAGTCCTTTTATGACAAGTACATAGTTAACATCATACTCAGCAGTGAAAAGTTGAAAGGCTTTTCTCTAAGATCAGGAATAAGAAAAGGATGCCCAGTCTCACTACTTCTATTCAACATAATTCTGGCAATCCTAGCTAGAACTGTTATTAGGCAATAGAAATGAATAAAAGACATCCAGATTATAAAAGAAGTTTTTCTCTATTTGCGGATGACAAGCTAATAGATAAAAATTTCTCAAAACTCCACCAAAAATCCATTAGATCTGATACATTCATTGAAGTTTCAGGATGGAAGGTCTCTCTCTCTCTCTCTCTCTCTCTCTCTCTCTCTTGCTCTCACTCTCACCCTCTCTCTCATCTCACTCTGGCTTTAAAATAAATAAAAAATAAATCTTAAAAAAAAAGAAATCTGGGGTCTGCATTGTGGCATAGCGGGTAAAACTACCACCTGCAATGCCAGCATCCCACATAGGCACTGGTTCAAGTCCTGACTGCTTCATTTCCAGTGCAGCATTCTGCTAATGAGCTTGAGAAACCAGCAGAAGATGTCTCAAGTCCTTGGGCTGCTGCATCTGTGTGGGAGATCCAGAAAAAGCTCCTGGCTCCTGGTTTCGGAGTGATCATTTGAAGAGTGAACCAGCAAATGGAAGATCTCTCTCTCTCTCTCTCTCTCTCTCTGTATCTCGCCCTTGCTCTCTGAAACTCTGCCTTTCAAATAAATAAATCTTAAAAAAAGAAATAAATCTAAAGAAGGAGATGAAATATCTATACACTGAAAGCTGTAAAACATTAATGAAAGAAATTGAAAAAGATACAAATAAATAAGATTTCTGTGTTTATGTATTAAGACAATTAATATGGTTAAAAATCCATACTACCCAAAGAAATCTACAGATCCAGTGCAATCCCTAATAAAATTCCAATTATTTTTTTACAGAAATAGAAAAAAAAATCCTAAAATTTGTATGGAGCCACAAAAGACCCCAAGTAACTAAAACCATCTTGAGCAAAAAGAAACAAGTTGGTGGCATCAAACTTTCTGACTTCAGAATATTCATATATTACAAATCTGTAGTAAACAAAATGGTGTGGTATTGTCATAGAAACAGACACATAGAACAATGAACAGAATACAGAGTACAGAAATCAGTTGACACATGTAATCTCAATTTTCAACAAAGATGTCAAGGACACCCAATGGGAAATTGATAGTTTTGTCAATAAATGGTGTTGGAAAAACAGGATATCCTCATGCAGAAGAACAAAATTATATGGTTAACTCATGCCATATACAAAAATCATATAACAAGAGGTTAATATCCAAAATGTACTAAAAAACTCAGACAGCTCAATACTAAGAAATGAATAACCCTATTTACCAAATGACTGAAAGATTTGAATTGACATTTCTCAAAGGAAGATATACAAATTAACAACAGATATTTGAAAATATACTCAACACCACTAAACACCAGGAAAATGCAAATTAAAATCACAATGAGATAGCAACTCATATCTGTTAGACTCACTTTTATTAAAAAAGTGAAATGTAACTTTTTGTGAGGATGTGGAGGAAAGAAAACTCATATACACTGTTGGTGGAAATGTAGATTACTACAGCCACTGTGGAAAACAGTATAGAGGCTCCTCAAAAAGTTAAAGCTACAACTACCATATGACCCAACATTCCCAAAACTGGGTAGAAGAATATATCCATAGGAAATTAATTCAGTATGTCGAAGAAATATCTATACTCCTGTTATTTGTAGCATTATTCATAGTAGCCAAGATATGGTACCAACCATCAAATGCCAGTCATCAGATAATTGTGTAAAGAATATGTGGTATATATAAAACAATGGAATGCTATTCAGCCTTGTGAAAAAGAAGGGAAGAATTCATCAGATAATGTAGATGAGCCTGAAGGGCATTGTGTTAAGTGAAGTAAGCCAGGCACCGAAAGATAACTATCATACACTCTCACTTATTTGCAGAATCTAAGAGTTGAACTCATAGAAGTGGAGAGTAGTAGAATGGCCATTACTGTGACAGTGTTAGGAAGATGTTGATCAAAGGGTATGGATTTTCATTTAAATCAAAGAAATCAGTTGAAGAGATCTATTGTACAACATGGTGTATATAAGTTGTATTCTTGAAAATTGCTAGGAGAGCAGATTTTAAATATTCTCACCACAAAAATAAGTCTGTGAAGTAATAGATATGCTAATTAGCTTGATTTATTCATTCCACAATGTATATGTATATAAGAATATCATATTTTACATTATTAATTTATGCAATTTTCAGCAATTAAAATATATTTTTTAATTTGTGAGGCAGAGAAACAGAGACAGAGAACTCTCATTCACTGGTTCACTTCCTACATTCCTGCAATAGCAAGGGCTGGGCTGGACCGAAGCCAGGATCTGGGAACCCAATCCAGGTCTGTCACATGGGTGTCAGGAATCCAACTACTTAAGCTATCACCATTGCTTTCCAGGGTATGCATCATCTGAAAGCTGGAAAAAAGAACTTGTGTTGGGGCTTGAATCCAGGCACTCTGATATGGGATGTGAATATCTTAACTGGCATCTTAACAGCTATGCTAAACTCCAGACCCAATAAATAAATTTTTAAAAGAAAAAAGTGAACAGGCAATCTTGATGAAAAACAAATACAGGGGGTAGTGTTGTGGCACAGACAGGCTAAGCTGCCACCTGTGCAATCAGCATCCCATATCAGTTCACTGGTTCAAGTTCCAGCTGCTCTGCTTCTATTCCAGCTCCCTGCTAAAGTTCATAGCAAGACAACTGAAGATATTCCAAGTACCTGGAGTCCTGCCACCCATGTGGGAGATCCTGTTGGATCCTGGCTTTGGCCTGGCCCAGCCCCAGCTGTTGCAGCCACTTGGGGGGTGAACCAGAAGATGGAAGATTGATCTTTCTCTCTCTGTCTCTCTCACTCTCTCTCTCTCACTATCCTCTCTTTTTGCCTTTCTCTGTCACTCTGCCTTTCAAATAAATAAATATTTAAAAATAAATAAATAATTACAAATGCAAATAAAATATAAGGAAATGTTAGTTCCCTAAGAAAGGGACTCTTGTTTGCCATGGCCCCTGCTGGATCTTCAGCAATAAGCCAAGTGCCTATGACTAAGGAACATTTGTTGAATGAGTTTGTTAGCAGTTGGCATTTATGAGGAGTGGGAGTGGAAGAACAACATGAAAGTACTGTTCTTGAGGACTCTTGAAAATTACCAGGAAAGACTTTCAGGAGGACTGAGGTCCTCTGTTGTGCAGGTGGTGACACAAGACAGTGACATGTGAGTTATTAAAGTGCATGTTATCTCATTTGTAACCAAGGTCAAAGACAGCCTGGGAAAACCTGAAACCTAACATTTTATGAATTTATCAACATTTCTGGAAAGTTCTCGATATTATAGAGCTAAGCTTCATAGATACCTCAAGTGGCTTTTGCAATATTATTTAATGATAAAGGAGATATTTGGGGTGGGATCAGAGTGGAGGAGCAGGGGTTTATTTTGGCGGATTTTTTTTTTGGGCTTTCTACTCCATTTGAACCTCGTGACATTAGTTTAGAAGAAAGAAGAGGGAATAGTAATTGGTTGGTGAAAAAAGAAAACATTTTCTGTTGTTCTCCATTGTGTCAAGAGAAAATCAGTTCTATTTGAGTTATTGAGATTATTTGCACCCATGTGCTTGCTAGGCATGGAGAAATGCAATATATATAATATATTATACATTATATAATATAATATATTATAATATGTTATATTATATTAATATATTATACTATATAGTGTATATTAATTATATATAATGTGTATTATTATAGTGTATATTATATATAATCTCAACTGCATAAAATGTTTCTTGACATATGGTAGACATTCAGTAATATTTTTTAAATTAACATCATTCCCCTTTACATCCCCCTTCTCTACCTCTGATCCCTGACTATAAACTTCTCTTTTAAAAAAGACTTATTTATTTATTTGAGGGGTGGAGTTACAGACAGAGAAAGGCAGAGACAGAGAGAGACAGAGAGAAGTCTTCCATCTGCTGGTTCACTCCCCAAATGGCCGCAACTGCTGGGGTGGACTGATCTGAAACCAGGAGCTTCTTCTGGGTCTCCCACGTGGGTGCAGGGGCCCAAGCACTTGGGCCATCTTCCACTGCTTTCCCCATGTCATTAGCAGACAACTGGATAGGAAGTGGAGCAGCCAGGACTCGAACTGTCTCCTGTATGGGATGCCGGTGCCGCAGGCAGAATATAAGCCTATTATACCACAGCACCGACCCCACTATGAGCGTCTTAAAACCAAAGAATATAATATCTTTGTTTTTTCACTGCCTAGCATGCTTCCTGACACATAATAGATGTTCCAAAAAGGGTTTTTCATTGAATGAGTGAGACATACTGGTGATTAGGAGATTATTTTCTTCCAAACTGGTTAGTTGGTGTCTGCCATGACACTAATAATTTGTGTAGCCACCAATCCTTTGGTAGGAAATTCAAAGGGTAATTTATTCTGGCCTATGTCTGGGAGTGTCACAAAACTGGATTTGAATGAATGAGATTTTCCTATTTGCTTTTCTAATCATGGATTTGATTTGTCTTTCTCTTAAATCAGCATACAGCACAGAAAGTATGACCTCTCCTTTTCTTCATATGATTTAGTCTTTCATTGCTAGCAGCTTCAATTGGCTTGTATTTCCTAAGCAATTCCAAACTTTATGCTGGTTGATGGCTCTTTATATGAATCCCTCATCACAGCCTGCTCACCTAATTAGTAGATTCACTTGCAAGCTAACTTTTATAAAAGGTTCACACTTGTAGGCTTTAATGCTATAACTAGTACTCAAACAGTATTTTTCACTTTGTGTTTCTATGTGGGTGCAAACTGTTGAAATCTTTACTTAATATATACTAAACTGATCTTCTGTATATGAAGAGAATTGAAAATGAATCTTTATATGAATGGAAGGGGAGAGGGAGCGGGAAAGGGGAGGGTTGTGGGTGGGAGGGAAGTTATGGGGGGGAAAGCCATTGTAATCCATAAGGTGTACTTTGGAAATTTATATTCATTAAATAAAAGTTAAAAACAAAAAAAATAATTTCTCATTCCATATCCTTTCTCACTTAATACAAGGCTAGTTTTTGGTCTGTTTCTATATTCTCTGATTTATTTGCATGAGCCTTTTCTGTTTTATAGCTTCTTTAAGTGGCACCTTTCACCCTTTCCTTTGGCACCTGAAGATGCTCTAAACATCTGAACTGGTGATTTCTATTTTTGTTTGTGTCCTTCCTGCTTCCTTTATTTCCATCTCAGCCAATTGTTGGCCTCTTTGATCAACTGCTGCAAGTGAGGTAATGTCTCTGCATTTTTCATTCTGGAAAGTGCAACTGTATGCTCTTGAGAGTAAGCAAGGGAGAGATTCTCCACCTAGGCAGTATCTACAATTTCCTTGTGTTTTCTCTGCTGCACGTTTCAACTATTTTGTTTATATGACTTTCACTTGGTTCATAAATACTGCATACCTGTGGATACCTGAAAACATGCTAGGCACTGGAGCGATAACAATGGCTGTTGCCTTACCATCAAGCACTGATCTTATTTATTTAGGAACAGTCAACTTTTTCAGTCGTGATGTGCATAAAGGCAGCTTCAAAATCATTTTTGTCTTCTTGATTGCAGATATAATCATCCTGAATAGTTCCATGTTTAAAAATTAATGTGTATTACTTGAGATGTAACATTGAACAATCCCATAGGGTGTGAGAGAACTGACTGGATGATCCATTCAAATTTGTCTCTGAAATATCCACAGGTGGCCACATAATGGTACATAAAGTTTGTCCAATATTTCTTACACACATATTTACATTGCTTCTCGGATTTCTCATCTTTGTAAGCATCTGGAGGGCAGAGGCCAATACATCTGTATTGGTTTGTAGGAAGACTAGCTCAGAGCCGCGTCATTACATGAGATGTGAAATAACATGTCCAAGAGGTTGCTTATTCCATGGACTTCATGAATTTTCTTTGTGTATTTTAATCTGTTTTCTTGTAACAACAAAATACCTGAGACTGGGTACTTTATGAGAAAAAAAGGGGTTTCTCTTTGGCTTGTGGTTTTGGAGGCTAAACAGTACGAGTTCTGGCAGCCACATCTGGCCAGAGTCTCACGCTACATCACAACATGGCAGATGGCATTACGTGGCAGGAGCACATGGGAGAGCAAAAAGTGGCTGGTATGGAAGAATACAAACATGTAGGCTGGCCTTGCTTTATAATAACCCACTCTGTAGTAGCTAATCCAAGCTTGAGGACCCAACTCAGTCCCCTGAGTGGGGTACCAATCCCTTTTCACTGTGGTGCCCTATGACCTGATTACCTCCCACTAGGTCCCACCTCTTACAAATCTGACCACCTCTCAACACTATTACATTGGGAACCAAGCTTCTATCACATGAACCCTTGGACATAGCACTGTGCTTTCTAAGGGAAATAGTGACAGTTAAATGAAATAAAATAAAACTAAGCACAGGCTGTAAATGCTTAACCAAATTGTGGGGCAGCTTTAAACTTGGGTTGCTTACCCTCTGGTTGTTCTGTCTTAATGTATTTTCATATTCCACCCTCAACTCAAGCATGCGCTAGATATAGTTGTCTCCTCTAGTTTGCTTCCTTGGGAGCTGCCTCCCTTGCAGTGAGGTAGATGAATGGCATCCAATCATTTTCTAGTTGAGCAGAGTGACAAGCTCTGATGTGGAGCTTGTGGGTGGCTCACATCCAGGGTAGTTTCCAACTACCTTGCTTTGCAGCTGAATCTTCCAGCTCTAAGCCTTTCTGTAATTCATTTGTCTTTTTGGTTCAGAAACCTTAAAACTATCCCTTTGCGAACTCAGGGGAGTATGTGAGGTTTGATGCTTTGTTTTGGTGTTTTCCATTTTAAATGAGTTTTGGCACAGTGAATTATTTAAAAAACTACTACCCCTTTTTGTTAGAAGCTTTGCAAATGATCTCCTGATCAAATGACTTGATCTATTTCTCCAGGCCAATATACAAACAGCACTAGGCTCATCGTTCACCCAAAATGGGCCAGAGAGAGAATCTCCTTAGAGGAAAATGTTATTGATTTTGTTTAGTACAAGTGGATTTTCCAAAAGTTGCAGAAAGCATCCAACTTATCAGCAAGTGCTGAATTGGTTACAGATGTCATTCTAAAAAAAGAGAATTTGATTGCTTATTTAAAAATAAAGCAATACATCATAGCCAATCAAAATCCTCACGCTACAAAACAGTTTTTCAATTTATCCAAATGGTTTTAATCCAGAATATCCCAGGACTTTGATAAGTAACCAAGAGATTGCTCCTCAACCACATTATCACCCTCAGCCTTCTAAATCAGAAAGCATAGAAATGAACAGCAGCAGCTGGGCCAGTACATTGGCATAGCGGGTAAAGCCATTGCCTGCAGTGCCGACATCCCATATGGGTGCTGGTTCGTGTCCTGGCTGCTCCACTTCTGAACCAGCTCTCTGCTGTGGCCTGGAAAAGCAGTAGAAGATGGCTTAAGTCCCTGGGCCCCTGCACCCACTGGGAGACCCGGAATAAGCTCCTTGCTTCAGATTGGCGTAACTCTGACAGTTGCAGGCCATCTGTGGAGTGAACCAGTGGATGGAAGACCCCCACCTCCCTCTTCTCCTCTATAAAAAAAAAAAAAGAAGAAATGAATGAACGGCAGCGAAGAAAGATGCTCTGAGATAGGGACTGCCCTTGACTCCTCACATGGTCAGAATGCTTTGAACCAGAAATGGAGGTCATCAGTATTTTGAAATTCTTTTACATCAAAAGCCCTATTTTTGTTTTAAGCTTCTTAGAGTTGATGGATTCTCCTGCTTGCATGCGTGAATGCAGAAATCTGCTTTGAAAAGTGGTGTGGATTAATGAAAACACAGTATGGATGACTCTGGTGGTGGTGGGCCTTAGAACCAACTTGTGTGGAGGGATGGCTGTTTAGCAGGATGATTCGCAATTTTTCTCCAATGAAATTATCCCCCTTTCATCTCCCTCCCTGAATGCCTGCTGTGACATCTACATTTTTCCCCTCTGTAGCTTATTTCTTTGATTCAAGCATTGTTTCTCACTCCAGAAGGGTCCTTGTAAAACAGGCAGATAACTAACAGAAGCAATAAATGAAATTGTTAAGACTGTACTGCAAAGGAGTCAGTCAGATTCCCAGACCCAGGAGGGAAAGGACAGCAGCTTCAGCTCCTTGGGCCTCTGGGTGGCTGGGAGAAGTCCCTGAAAGGAAGAATGGAACACATGAAGGGAAAGAACATATTAAAATTAGTTTAATGGCTTTTGAAAAATGAGCCTGTCATGTCCACAGTTCATTGTCTTAAACTATAGGGAAGACTCTAGTGTGTGTTTGTGTGTGTGTGTGTGTGTGTTGGGGGGGGGTGCTTTTGGAAAACAGTAAAATCATAAATTTATTCTTTGAGACTGCTATTGGTGGGATTCTAGATTTGATTGTTACCAAAAATCTAAGAGATGTAGAGAATTTGAAGGGAGTGTATGTGGTATGAATAGACCACTGATACTTTCACCATTGCTCCCCTTATCAGGCAAATCCAAACAGAGCCTGAGGCAGGGGGAAGAATGATAAACTTTCAGCCTCCCACCCCCACCCCACCACAGTGTAATCCCAGTGTAATGTCCGATCATTTATTTCAACAGGGTGTAAGGAGAATAGTGTGCTCTCTACCTTTCCCTTTAGATCAAAATTAGCAGGTGTTTGCTTTAAAATGCAAAAAAAAAAAAAAAAAAAAAAAAATCTGTGTTAAGAGTTCTTTCTGGCCTTACAAGGATGGTGAAAATTAAAAAAGGTCAAAGACAATCCAAAGATTAGTGGGAAAGTACACCCCTCCCACCCCCTGCCATCTAGCAATCCCATTTACAAAGACGCCCCATGTCTTTCAAAAGAGACCCGCAAATTACCCTGGAAATCTGCCCCAAAAGGCTGGGCTGTGGATGGAGGCAGAGCCTTTGTTAGCAGGGGTTTTGTGGGGGATGGCACCACAGTGAGCACAGTTAAGCTTCACCAATTCCCTGAATGGGGGCAAGGCCAATCGTGATTTGTAAGAAGCTTGAATTTGAAAATATGTTTAAAGAAATGCCATGTTATTATTTCTAAAAACCTGCAGTCAAACTGCTGGTTGAGGTCTGAGCTCTCAGCTGCCTGGTCTCTTAAGGCCTCGAACAAACAGATAAGGACTGTAATTAGCATATTGGTCATTTGAATGCAAAGTGCACTTAGAGTGGCTCTTAAAAACCATGTGTTAGCATGCTTCCCTAGCAAGCTGTCACTTTTTTGTGTTTATGGTATTAATTTGCCTAGCAACCTGCCCCCTTTCATTTTGGACTGTAAACTTGAGCCTAGCATGCCAGAATTCGTTAAATTTTCCATATTAGCAGCTGGAATGAACAAGGTGTATATGTGTGGAGGGGCAAGGTGGGGGAAGATGGTGGACCACTTTAAAAAAATCATCATGAACCTATTTTAAACTTCTAACTGACCTTTAAAATGCATCCATTAAGTCATGTTTATTATTTACTGAATAGGGAATATTTGCTCTTAGATAATTAGTAAAAGGGGAGGGAGAAATTGTTTCCATTTCCCCTCCCTCACAAGTGACCTTATCTAGTGAATTCCAAACAACGCTGACTGTAAGGAGTTGCTGCATTATAGCAAAATAAGGATTGATTATGAGGTGCAACAGGTGCTTAATTATACGGAACAACAGCACATTAAGATCTGCATCTATTAACCACATGATCAGCCAATCCTGCATGCACACCTTAACTTTGTTTTTAAATTCACACTTGAGATCACTTAATTTGAAGTGTGACTGAGTTATGTTTGGGAGGGAGAAAAAGAGAGAGGGATGAATATAGCCCTGGTTTTACTCAACTCCTCAACATCTTCACCATTTTGCTGTGGGCATGGAAGAAAACAGCAATGTTCATTTCCAGGTTGAAGAAGTCATCTGGTAGATAGCATGGGGACTGCAGGGAAAAGCTGGGTGAAGCCTCACAGTGGACTGAATTTGAACACCTGCACCTTGAGAAAAGTCTGCAAGTCTACTCCTGGCTATGTGAAATTCAGATCCTCTAGGAAAGATGGGGAGAGATTATCCACAAAGCTATTGGAGGAAAGGCAGTCCTTAAGTAATGAAATCCCTTATGCAGTGATTCCCAGACTTTGCACATATTACAATCTGAGGAGAGTAGCACCTGAGATCAGCACCTGTGGAGATATTTGAACATCCTTATGCCTAGTTTCATGCCATTCAATTAAATCAGAATGTCTGGGGAGAGAAGCCAGGCACCATCATTTTATATAGATCACTGGGTGACTGTATGTGCAGCAAAGTTGGGAACCACTACCCTAATATTTTTTTTTTGCTTTATAAGCATTTAATTTATATTTAATCTTCCCAGTTATCCTAGGAAAGAGGTGCTATTAGATCCCCATTTCACAGATGAACAAACTGAGTTTCAGAGGAGCAAAATAAGTTGCCCCAAATCTCAAAACTCTAAAGTAATAAATCTGGGATTTGAATGTCTACAGTTTCTCTACAGAGTCTGTATGCTGAACTTCCATGCAATAAAGGCCCTCTGTGCTTTTATCCCCTTATCCAGTAGTATTCCCATATCAATACAGTGAAAATTTATTAAGAATCTGCTATGCAGATCACACAGTTGTAGTCACACTCTGTGCCTCTACATAGAGTCAAGCAAATATGGCTAACTTCTCATACTTCAGGATACCTTACAAACAACCCTGGCTTGATTATTTCATTGTTTGTTATGCTAAAGCTTAGTTAGCCAAAGATTATCAGAGACAAAACAGTAGTGGTACAAAATCCAATGTATTGGGTGGCTTAGCAATTGGGTATTCCCCAGTATTAAAGTCCATTATCAAAGCAGGTCTGGGCCAATGGAACAGAATTGAAACACCAGAAATCAATCCAAACATCTACAGCCAACTTATATTTGATCAAGGATCTAAAACTAATTCCTGGAGCAAGGACAGTCTATTCAATAAATGGTGCTGGGAAAACTGGATTTCCACGTGCAGAAGCATGAAGCAAGACCCCTACCTTACACCTTACACAAAAATCCACTCAACGTGGATTAAAGACCTAAATCTACGTCCTGACACCATTAAGTTATTAGAGAACATTGGAGAAACCCTTCAAGATATTGGCACAGGCAAAGAATTTCTGGAAAAGACCCGGGAGGCACAGACAGTCAAAGCCAAAATCAACTATTGGGATTGCATCAAATTGAGAAGTTTCTGTACTGCAAAAGAAACAGTCAGGAGAGTGAAGAGACAACCGACAGAATGGGAAAAAATATTTGCAAACTATGCAACAGATAAAGGGTTAATAACCAGAATCTACAAAGAGATCAAGAAACTCCACAAAAACAAAACCAACAACCCACTTAAGAGATGGGCCAAGGACTTCAATAGACATTTTTCAAAAGAGGAAATCCAAATGGCTAACAGGCACATGAAAAAATGTTCAAGGTCACTAGCAATCAGGGAAATGCAAATCAAAAGCACAATGAGGTTTCACCTCACCCCGGTTAGAATGGCTCACATACAGAAATCTACCAACAACAGATGCTGACGAGGATGTGGGAAAAAGGGACACTAACCCACTGTTGGTGGGAATGCAAACTGGTCAAGCCACTATGGAAATCAGTCTGGAGATTCCTCAGAAACCTGAAGATAACCCTACCATTCGACCCAGCCATCCCACTCCTTGGAATTTACCCAAAGGAGTTTAAATTGATAAACAAAAAAGCGGTCTGCACCCTAATGTTTATTGCAGCACAATTCACAATAGCCAAGACCTGGAACCAACCTAAATGCCCATCAATGGTAGACTGGATAAAGAAATTATGGGATATGTATTCTTTAGAATACTATACCGCAGTAAGAAACAACGAAATCCAGTCATTTGCAACAAAATGGAGGAATCTGGAACACATCATGCTGAGTGAAGTAAGCCAGTCCCAAAGGGACAAATACCATATGTTCTCCCTGATCGGTGACAACTGACTGAACACCAAAAAGGAAACCTCCTGAAGTGAAATGGACACTATGAGAAATGGTGACTTGATCAGCATAGCCCTGACTGCTAATGGACAACTTAATACATTATCCCTCATAGTATTTTTTTTTGTCTGTTCTACTTAATATGACTGGTTTAATTCTGTAATTATCACACAGTTATTCTTAAGTGTTGAAAATTAACTGAAATGTGATCCCTGTTAAACATAAGAGTGGGAATAAGAGAGGGAAGAGATGTATAATTTGGGGCATGCTCGGGCTGACTTGCCCCAATTGGTAGAGTTAGAAACATACCAGGGGTTTCCAATTCAATCCCATCAAGGTGGCATGTGCCAATGCCATCTCACTATTCCAAGTGATCAATTTCAGTTCACAATTGATCATAATGAAAGGACTAAGAGTCAAAGGGAGCACATACACAAGTCTAGTATCTGCTAACACTAACCGATAGAATAAATAAAGGGGAGAGTGATCCAACATGGGAAGTGAGATACTCAGCAGACTCATAGAATGGCGGATGTCCTAAATAGCACTCTGGCCTCAGAATCAGCCCTAAAGGCACTCAGATCTGGCTGAAAAGCCCATGAGAGTATTACAGGCATGGAAAGCCAAGACACTCTGGCAAAAAGATCTCTGTGAGTGAGATCCCAGTGGAAAGAACAGGTCTTCAAAGAGGGAGGTGCCTTTCTCTGAAGGGAGGAGAGAACCTCCACTTTGACTATGACCGTGTCTAAACAAGATAAGAGTCGGAGAACTCAAGGGGCTTCCATAGCCTTGGAAACTCATGACTGGTGCATAGGGAGATTACTGATGCCATAAACAGGAGTGTCAATTTGTAAAGTCAACAACAGGAGTCACTGTGCACTTACTCCTCATGTAGGATCTCTGTCCTTAATGTGCTGTACACTGAGGCTTAATGCTATAACGAGTACTCAAACAGTATATTTCACTTTGTGTTTCTATGGGGGTGCAAACGATTGAAATCTTTACTTAATGTACACTAAACTGATCTTCTGTAAAAAAAAAAAAAAGAAATTATCAATTCCCAACTTGACTCTCACTGGGATTAAACATGACAATAGGTCTGATCTGATTTCATCATCATTTAAAAAAAATCATCTATTATTTTTCACTTTATGTTTCTGTGTGGGAGCAAACTGTTGAAATCCTTACTTAAGGTATACTAAGCTGATCTTCTGTATATTAAGATAATGGAAAATGAATCTTGATGTGAATGGAAGGGGAGAGGGAGTGGGAAAGGGGAGGGTTGTGGGTGGGAGGGACGGTATGGGGGGGGAAGCCATTGTAACCCATGAGAGTCGTACTTTGGAAATTTATATTCATTAAATAAAAGATAAAAAAAAAAAAAAAAAAGATGAACCAGAAGCCGGCGCCACGGCTCACCAGGCTAATAAAAAAAAAAAAAAAAAAAAGCAGGTCTGGGGCATCACTGGTGGGAAAGCTGTAGTTACTCAAAGGAGGTGGGGACATTGTGGCATTTTACAATTGCTGCATGACCTTGGGAGAAACAGTGTTTTCTGTTAACTTTGCAGCTGGTTTTATCTGTCTATCTTCCCAGCCTGATTAATGGCAGGGCTGCATTTTCTTCATGCAAGCTGTTTCACTCTTTCAGTCCCAAGCAAGTTTTGACTCTTTGGTCCTTTTCAGTAGAGGATGGGCCTGAGAAAAACATTTGACATTCAGATAAATTATTGATAGTTTCACTAATTTTCAGCCAAGTTTGTAGAATATTTAATGGATGAGTGCATGTCAAAACCAGAAAAATCTGAATGAGGTCTGTATTTGAATAAGTAGTGTCATACCAATGTCAATTTCCAGGGTTTTGACAAGGCACTGTGACTGTGTAAAATAAAATCAAGACAGTATATCAAGACGTTGGGGAAAAATTGGTGAAAGATACATGGAAACTCTCTGTACTATTTTTTGCAGGTACTTGTGAGCCTTAAAATAACTTCAAATTTTTTTTTAAAGTTATACAAGATGTTTACTGGGGAACAGGTTTGTGTTTATTATCTAAGACATGGTCTTCCACATACTCCAAATTTTTTTTTAAGATTTTATTTATTTATTTGGCAGGTAGAGTTACAGACAGTAAGAGAGAGAGACAGACAGAAAGGTCTTCCTTCTGTTGGTTCACTCCCCAAATGACCGCAACGGCCAGAGCTGCGCCGATCCAAAGCCAGGAGCCAGGTGCTTCCTCCTGGTCTCCCATGCGGGTGCAGGGGCCCAAGCACTTGGGCCATCCTCCACTGCTTTGCCAGGCCACAGCAGAGAGCTGGACTGGAAGAGGAACAACCGGGACTAGAACTGGCGCCAATATGGGATGCCAGCGCCGCAGGTTGAGGATTAACATAGTGTGCCACGGCGCCGGCCCCCTCCAAAATTGTTTTTACCAATGTTCTCTTATGTGTCCCTAGATTTGAATCTTGTATATAATAGTGATGTCAGTGGATTACTCAACTTCCAGGTCTACCAGGTCCAGATCCCTGTGGGATTGAAAATATGGGACCAGTTTTTTCATCCACAAGATGCCATTTGAGTAGAGTCTGGAAATATATATTAAATATCACCAGCATGGAAAGGAGGATAAAAGTTGTAAGAAAAAGGGAAGAGCAGGAGGAAAGGCACAGAAGTGTGAAGTTCAAGGCATAACAGGGAAAATAAGAGTTCAGCTGGGCTGAAGCTAGGTGTATAAGGGACAAGTGGTGAGAGAAGAACCTGGAAAGATGAGTTGGAGCTGGGGAGTGACAGACTGGATGCGATTCTCCTCTCTGAAATGTGGGGCTTTGGACTTCCCTTGTAGTACTTACAACATCAGTCCTGTAACACAGTTACCTGAGTGCATAACATCCTTCCCTTTCAATACAGAGAGAGGAGAGCCACATCCAGAATCCAAATTCCTTGAGATGGTTCAAGTTCGGGCTCATCTGTGTAGCCACCTTTGTAGCACCTAGCTGTATGTCTTGCACTTGGTGGGTGATCAACAAATTTGTTCTAACTAACGCATTACAAAGCTGCAGCTAATATTTCCCCCTCAAGAATGCCTGGGGCCCCAAGATAATGTAGGAAAATGAAAGAGGCAGGCAGAAAAGCACACAACCCATGTCCTCAAGCTCTGTTTGTGTTTGGCTTTGGTGACTGTGTGTCACCACACCTTACCATGTTTGACACATGCCTTCCTTGCCCTGAACTGTGCCTGTGATGGCTCTTTCTGGAGAGATATCATGTGCCTTGCCCTAATAAATGCGCCATTCTACTCACACTCCCCTCTTTTTAGATTTACTGGAAGGTTGCAGAGATACCTCACTTCTTCACCACCTGCACCTCAGGTGTCTGAATTTTAGCAAAACCATGGGTTCAGGAACAACCTGGCAGTAGTAGGTAAGGAACTCCTCACGAAGGATGCTGTCTCCAGAATTTGGGTGACATACTCATCTGAGTTGTCTGCAGGGATCTCCACCATTAGCCAGTTGGTGATTTTTCCCCTCTTTTACCTCCTTAGAGGAATGTTCTATTGCTCATCATTTTAGATGGTTGGGTGTGGGGATCAGGGCACTTTTGTTCCTGACAACCTCATTGTGTGGTTAGCAGGAGCAGACACTGCCCAGGTTGTCACGACAACCAGCAATGATTCAAAGCTTCCCTGAAAGGTCTGTATCTCTGGCAAATAATCAGCCTGTAGCGCTCAGCAGATGCTGAACTAAGCAGCCAATCACAGGTGAGCTGGGGAAGCATGACATCATAGTCCAGCCGGTCCAAAATAATAATAATAAGAAGAAGAATACAATTTGTTTTTTTATTTCCCTGGTTGGTTCTTTGTCCCCTGGATTTTGTCCTCCACTTTCTCTTTCTCTTCTTTTTTTCTAGTAAAATGGGGAGAACAATGATGCCAACTTTCCAAATTTAATTCACTCTTCAGTTTGACTTAGGTTCCAGCAGTGCAGTGATTGGGAATATGTGGGGGAAGGAATGTATAATGCGATCCACTTGGGAGAAAATCAAACAGAGCATCAGCTCAATTAAATAATGTGGTTTGATATGTAGGACTGTGGTGAAAGCAGGGCTAATTAAAACCAAGTCAGAGGAGAGGAACTTCCTAATTCTCTTATTAATTCACTCAGAGCCACCTGGATTTAATTGTCTTCTGTTTTCTCTTTTCTAACTCCCTGGTGGAAGGCAAGAGGGCAGAAGCTGTGGGCTTCAGAAAGTTCCTAGATTCTGTAGGGCAAGTCTCTAATGGGGGCTAATTATAGTGAAGGAAGGTTGGGAGAGATGCTCCATTCCCAAGCTCCCACCATTTAGGAAGTGTATGTAAATAGAGACAAATCAAGTCTGTTAAGGAGGTATGCAGCTCTGAAATATGTTAAGTCCACTTTTGTTCCATTTGCCACTTGCATGCATACAGTAGTCTAGTGAGATAGGCAATGCAAGTTTGACAGAGGAGAAAACTAAGGTCCAGGGGAATTCCAGTCTTTCTCTCAAGATTTTTGCTCCAGAGGCTAGACTAAAACTTGACTCTCCTGATTCCCTGGCCAGAACTTTGAGGCCGCAAGAGAATGGTGGTTTCCTAGCCACAGCTCTCTTCTTGCCACAGTCTTTGGTTTCAGGAACCTAGCAGGAGACCTTTTGACATCATTAAGGCTCCTTTTCTGTTAAATGTCTAGCACACAACACACAATGCTGTCTGCCACGAGAAAGCTCCAGCCCCTAATGACGGGAGTGGGAAAGTAGGAGGGAAGGGGCTTACTAGAACCAGACTGTAGTGATGGCAACAGGCCATAAGGAGCAGGCCATAAGTGAAGGAGGAGTGGGAGTGGTGCTTCTAGCCAATGCCCATGCACCAGCAGCCAAGCTATATCTTTCTGTACTCAACAAGGGCGGGATTTTTTTAGGTTTTTTTTTTTTTTTTTTTTTTTTTTTTACAGGCAGAGTTAGACAGTGAGAGAGAGACAGAGAGAAAGTCTTCCTTCCGTTGGTTCACCCCCAAATGGCCACTATGGCCGGCGCACTGTGCCGATTGAAATCCAGGAGCCAGGTGCTTCCTCCTGGTCTCCCATGCAGGTGCAGGGCCCAAACACCTGGGCCATCCTCCACTCTACTCCCGGGCCACAGCAGAGAGCTGGACTGGAAGAAGAGCAACCAGGACAGAACCGGCACCCCAAGCGGGACTAGAACCCGGAGTGCCGGCGCTGCAGGCAGAGGATTAGCCTAGTGAGCCGCGGCGCTGGCTGGGATTTTTTTTTAAGTGCAGCTGCCATTGCAAAAGATGGAAAGAGTGAGAATCACATAGATCTGAAATCTACAACTAGGAGCCATTTCTGGCTATGGGGCTTGAGAGAGAAGGAAAAAGAGAGTCAGCAAACCCGGGATGCTTCTGTCCAATGGCACCTAACTACCCAGCATCCAGCACCTGCATAAGCCTGGCTCAGCTCAGCCTGGCACACCTTAGCCTTGATTGCTATCTTTGAACCACTGAGCTGGCATTCAGACCTCTTTCAGGACAGCAGAGGTGCTCTGTTTGTTTTTGTCTTAACCCAAAGAAGTATCTGCTTTCTTTTTTCAAAAACCACTTTATGTGTTTATTTGAAAGGCAAGTTACACACATAGGCACACACATACACAAACATAGAATGAAAAAAAGAGAGAGGGAGAGAGGGAGAGAGGGAGAGAGAGCAAGAGTGAGAGTGTGAGAGAGAGATATTTTCCATCCACTAGTTCACTCCCCAGATGGTTGCAATGGCCAGGAGTGGGCCAGCCAGAAGCCAGGATCCTGGAACTGCATCTAGGTCTCCCACATGGGTACATGAGCCCAGGCACTTAGTTCATTTCCCACTGGTTTCCCAGGTACATTAACAAGGAGCTGGATTGGAAGTGGAGCAGCCAGGACTCAAATCAGCACCCGTATGGGATGCTGGCATCACAGGCAGTGGGTTTACCTCCTGTGCCACAACACCAGCCCTGTATATTTCTCTTTCTAATAATGTTTCCCATAAGCAGAATATAGTATGTGCTTGTTGTAAAAAAGGAAATAAAGAAGTCTAGATGCTCCTCAACTTATGGTTGGATTACATCTTGATAAGCTCATACTAAATTGAAATATCCTAAGTCAAAAATGTATTTAATTTCCTTAACCTACTGGTCACCCTGACTTCACAACATTGCCAACTGTGGAGCATCAAAGGTTTCCCCTTTAGACCACTGTGTGACTGGGAGCTGCTCTTGCTGCCACTGCCTAGCTTCCCATCACTGGAGAGCATTGTACTGCATAGTGGTTCCCCAAGAAAAGCTCAAAATTCCAAATCTGAAGTACAGCTTCTACAGATTGTGTGTCACTTTCTCGTCAATGAAAATATGACAAATTGTTAAGGTGAATCATTGTGATTGAGGGACCTCTGTATATAAAGAGAACAGTTAATACCTCTCATCCCACACACATATTCATGGGTCTTTTCTCCCTCCATTTATTCCCATAATTACCCTAACAGTTTGATGTGTATAAATTGAAGCTCAAACACATACACACACACAATATTTTTGACAAAAATAGATCATAGTACACATGCTGTTCTGTAAATTTTTTTCACTCAAAAAATGTGTCGATATGTGTTTCTATTCAGAGATATAGTATTTTTAGCTGATATGTAATATTCTGAAGTATATAAATACCATCATTTCTTTAATAATTTGGAATTTGATAGATACGTCTATGATCTTAATGGTGGTGATAGTTTCATGAATGTATACTTATCCCCACACTCATGATGTCATATACATTAAATATATACAACAATGTAGTTTGTAAGAAACAGCAATGCTATTATTGAGGGACATTTAAGCTAGTCTTTATATAAACTATTTCATTCTTATGTGAGATTCACCAATGAACATATTTGAACACATTTTGGCATGTTTTGATGAGTTTATTCATAGGCAAATTCCTTAGTTGGAATTGCTGGGACAAGCCTCCTATGTATTTTAATAGTTAATGAGAATTACCCATCTCTCTTCCCCAGAGTATGCGCCCTTTTAGCACTCCCATCAATGGTAAATCAGTGAGCAATGATTCTTTTATCCAGGATGTGACCAGGACCATTTGAAGATATTCATTTTGGTGTGCTTCTGTTGCCACAAGCCCAATTCCAGAGTCTCTCACTTCTCCTGTGAATCAGGGGCCAGTTGGGTTGGTGGGACTCAAAGGGGAACTATGACTCAAGTTGCCATATAAGTGGTAAAAAGAACACAGAACTGAGAGTGGTAGACCTGGTTTCTAGGATCATCTCTAAGAGGCATGGAGCAGGTAAGTTCAAACCCATGGGCCTCCATTCTCTCATCTATGAAATGCAGATCAGAATAATTCCTACAGTAAACTGTGGTGGTGGTGGCTGTTATGAAGATCAAATGGGGAGATAAAATAGTGATTTGTACTCAGAGAAGTAGGATACACATGCCCAGAGGTTATTATGGTAGTGTTATTATGTCCTTAAGTCGATGAGCTCCCAGAGGAGCATAGGATGGTGGAAGTTGAGTAGAACAAATTACACACATGAAATCTTGAAGCTATTTCTTTTTTATTTTTTTTATAAACTAGAAGTCAGATTGTGACAAATACTCTTTTTTTTTTTTTTGACAGGCAGAGTGGATAGTGAGAGAGAGACAGAGAGAAAGGTCTTCCTTTTGCCGTTGGTTCACCCTCCAATGGCCGCCACGGCTGGCGCGCTGTGGCTGGCACACCGCACTGATCCGAAGGCAGGAGCCAGGTACTTCTCCTGGTCTCCCATGGGGTGCAGGGCCCAAGCACTTGGGCCATCCTCCACTGCCTTCCCTGGCCACAGCAGAGAGCTGGCCTGGAAGAGGGGCAACCGGGAAAGAATCCGGCGCCCCGACCGGGACTAGAACCTGGTGTGCCGGTGCTGCTAGGTGGAGGATTAGCCTATTGAGCAGCGGCGCCGGCCTATTTCAACCTAGAATCTCTTCCATGAAAGTTCCCATGCAGTTGCCCTACATTCTTGGAGAAAAAAAAAACCACGATGATAGTAAAGACTGCTTTTTGGTATCAAGTATAATATAGGTTATCACCCTTTCTCAGGAAGATGCAAGTCTTTTGTGCAAAGCTTCAGCATGCATTCTGTCCTCTTTCTATGATATCACTATGCTTTAATTTGTCAAGCACCTAATAGAATTTTGGCATTATGCTAGTTTCTATAATCATCAGGAGAGAGGAAATACACACACGGAACATTTAAATAACCATATACGCTGACTGCATAAATAGCTCTGAGTTATAGCTGAGATATATAGGAGCTTTAGAGTGAAATCAAATACCTCTTAATTACAATTTAAATCAATAGCCTCGAAGACTCAGGCTAAATTGTTGCCCAGGAAAATCCAGTTATATATTTGTATTACTTTTTTAAAAAACTTTCCTTGTTGGAAATAACCCAAACAACATTTTACAAATCAGAGATGTTAACATTAAGTAATTACATTCATTTAGATCAATGATGTTTTTAGGTTACTTTTACCATGATGTTAAAAAAAATCAATATGATGTGGATTTTTTTTTTACCTCCAAAGTTAATTAAAAAGATATCTGTAAAATCATCAGAAGCAGAACCATACCAATTTCAACCTGTTAATCAAGGATTGGAGAGGGAGGGTGCAAGGCATTTTTGCATTAGAAGACAAACACCATGCCACCCACGTGGGAGACCCAGACTAAGTTCTAGTTTCCTGGCTTCTGCCTGGCCCAGCCCTGGCTGTTGGTGGCATTTGTGGAGTGAACGAACTAGTGGATGAAAGCACACTTGCTCTCTGTCTCCGTCTGTCTCTCTCCCTCTCTTTTATCTCTCCCTCTGTCACTCTGCATTTTAAGTAAATAAATAAATCTTTTTGTTAAACAAAAGGTTTGTGGAAAACTGAATTAAAAGATAATTTTTTAAAAATCAATCTTGTTTAGTAGGCTTTATTAAAGCAAGTATGCGTTTTTATAATTTTACTTTATAATTTCTTATCTCCTACAGAGGTTTCTGCATTTTTGATTAACACGTAATAATTATATATCTATATTTATGGGCATGCAGTGTGATATATAAAGATATTTATATAATGTGTGCTGATGAAATCACAGTAATTAGCATTTCATCTCATCATTTCTTTATGTTTGGAGCTTTCGAGCTTCTCTCTCCTAGTTCTTCATTAATATACAATAGGTTATTGTGAACTACAGTCACCCTACTGTGCTGTGCAACACGTTAACGCATTGCTTCCTCCTGTGTTTAGATACCCATTATCCAACTTCCTTCTGTCCACCCCCCCACCCTGCCCTTTTCCCAACTTCTAGTAATCACTGTTCTACATTCAGTTCACTATTTTGGTCTGGCCTTCCCCATATGAAAGACAACATGTGGTATTTGTCTGTGTCTTAGCTAATTTCACTTAACACAGTGTCCTCCAGTTCTATCAATTTTGCTGCAAATAACAAGATCTCATTTCTCTTTCATGGCTGAATAATATTCTGTTGTGTATATATACCACAGTTTATTTATCCATTCATCTGTTAAGAGGTACCTAGGTTGATTCCATATTTTGGCTATTGTGAATAGTCCTGCAGTGAATATGGAAGTGTGGTTACCTCTTTGATATCTGATTTCATTTACTTTAGATATATACCCAGAAGTGCGATGGCTTGATCCTATGTTAGATCTATCTCTAGTTTTTTGAGAGACCTCTATACCTCTCTCCATAATGGTTGTACTGGTTTAGAATCCCACCAAAAATGTATAAAAGTTCCCTTTTCTCCACATCCTCACTGGCATTTGTTGTTTTTGCTCTTTCTTAATAAAAGTCATTCTAGTTGGGGCGAGATTACTTCATTGTGGTTTTGATTTGCATTTCCTGGATGGTTAACGATGCTGAGCATTTTATCATATATTTGTTGTATTTCTTATTTCGAGAAATCTCTAGTCAGATCATTTACTCACTTTTTAATTGGTTTGTTTCATTGTTATTAAGTGTCTTGAATTTCCTATATATACTGGATATCAATTGTTCTTCAAATAAAGTTTACAAATACTTTCCTCAATGTGTAGGCTGTCTCTTGTAAGTGTTTTAACAAAATCAGTAGCGTAGAACCATATTTGATTCTTAGCAGGAATATATGGTGTCATGTTAGAAAAAACATGGGCTTTGGACTTAGGGAGACTTAGATACAAATCCCATCTCTGCCACTTTCTACAATGTTTATGTAATACTTATGTATGCATAAATATATATTTTAATTAAGGAAAATAAAATGTGCTAATTGACCCATTAAAAACAGTCTAGATTATATCAGTTCACTTAGTCTTTGCCTCTCTCTTTCCTGTTTTGTCACAGATCGAGTTGGGTTTCTAAAAAGATTTATTTATTTATTTGAAAGGCAGCATGAGAGAAAGAGAGAGAGAGAAAGAGAGATGTCGCATCTACTGATTCACTCCACAAATGGCCACAAGGAGCCTGGAACTCCATCTGGGTCTCCCATGTGGGTGACAGGGTCCCAAGCACTTGGGCCATCTTCCACTACTTTCCCAGGCACATTAGTAGGGAACTGGACTGGAAGTGGAACAGCTGTGACTCAAGCCGGTGCCCATATGGGATGGCAGTATCACAAGCCATGGCCTAACCCGCTGTGCCATAATGCCAGCCCTGGCCATTGCTCTTTTTTTCAGTTCTCTGTATCATCAGAATTTAAAATGAATTAGTCCAAGGGAAGCATCCCATTCTTCATTTGCCTGGGATGTTCTTTTTTGGTGGATCTGGGGATCTATTATAAGACTTTTCTTAAAGATCTCTGGGCAGATATTTTATTTCACTCTTGGTCTTGGAATTTGTTTTGCTGGCATGACAGAGAAATGATTGCTGGATGCTACGTAGTGTTGAGAAAATTGAATAAAAGTGCATGAGGAAGGGTCATTACCCATTTTGACCATTCAAGTATGTGAGGATATATTTGTCTTTATTAAAGTTTCAAAGTGGAGAGGAAAATCATCCATAGTCTTACTGATTGAAGCAATTTTATGATTATTTTCTGAAGGCATATTTTACACTGTTATAATCTGAATGGCTTACTCTTTGTTTTACTTAACTTTTTTCTTTAATGACAATCTACTCTTTCCTTCCAGGGATTTACCACAATTTACATAATATAGCCAAATCCTGGGGAGTATGGATTTTGAAGTAGCAAAGGATGATTTGATATTTTAGAAGGCTTTTGGGCAATACTATTTTTTTCTAAAAAATTCTAAAATACATTTGAACTGTGCCCTAAAAAGAAGAGAAGCCATTGAAGATTTGGGGGGAAAGGATGGACATGGAGAATCCCGTTTTAGTGAAAAAAAAAAAAAGCATACATAAGGTGTATACAATCACGTTCATCAAAGTATGCACAGATTAATTCTTTTTTTTTTGGTTTGTTTTTGTGTAATGCTCTGTTTTGAAACGTGCTGCGTTTCCTGTGCAGAATAGCATCTTCCCTATGCAGATTTGCCTTCTCTGAACCCCACTGCTGAGTCTGCTTCTTGGAGTTTTCTGTGCACTCTAGAGACTCCACCAACGTCACCTGCTTGCCTGACAGGTGGTGTCCCAAATCCAAACCATTTCCCCCTTAGCAAGTATGCCCCTGTAGCTGGATAGATTTCCTGCTCTGAAAATTTATCAGAGAGCCCAGTCTTCCTAAGGGGGCAGTTAAGGAAAACACATAAATGCCCCCACCCCTTCTCTAGTCCCGTGCTCCTCATTCTTGACGGCCCCACCTCCGTCTAGACAACCCTGACTGTGTAGAAGTTTCCATCTCCTTTCCCCTTCCCTCTCCTTTCCCCTCCCCTTCAGTTTTCCCCCCTCCCAGGCGCTTCCTGCCTGGAAACAAAAGATTGGTCCCCAGTAGCCCACTCAGGGCGATTTTAGTTTTATGCTCACCATCTGATTGGCCTAGGTACGGTGCAGAGCCCGGGTGACGTCATAGCAGACAAGGGCTAGGGAGCGGTTGCCGAGCAGGAGCCCTACCGCGGGCGGGCAGCTGTGGCCGCGAGCAGCCTGGGATCGCGCACCGCGGGGCCGCAGCTTCTCCCTGCCTGGAGCCAGTGTGCGGGGGTGGGATTAGAGCCGGGCTGAGCGGGCTGGGCCCGGGGCTGCGGCTGCGGCCGCGGGGCTGCGGCTCCCCAGCCCCGGCTGCAGGAGCGCTCGGAGGTAGAGGAAAGGTCTTGACGGGGTGGCTGAACCGTGGCAGGTAAATCTCGCGAGTCCCGGCTCCCGGGCTGGTTCGGGGGAGGGGGGACGGCTGGCGCCTCTGCGAAAATGCTGGGCAGATGTTCTGCCTTGCCAGGCCCCCTCACGCTACCGCGGAGCCCTCGCCTCGAGTCTCCTACATGGCTCCCCGGGAGCCCTGAGACCAAGAGCGCACTTTGCATGATCCTGGTTCGTGAACGCGGACAAGTGGGTGTGTCCGGGCCGTTCCCGGAGGGCCTGGGCTTCTTCGCTTGGGCAAACCCTAGACTCGCTTAATGGGGCCTGGGCCGCTTGAGGCAGAATCAGCTCTGAAAGCTACGTCAGCCTGTAAGTCTTTACCTTCTTCCCGCACCCCCTCCCCAGCCACAGTAGCCGTGACAGCAGCCACCCCCCATCCCCGGGAAGGGGAGGGGGTGTGGCCGCGCTCCAGCCAAGTCCACGGCTGAAGAGCCCTACTGGAGCCAACAGAACAGAAAAAGTGACGATTTTTTGAAACGCGTGCCTTTGCCCCTAGCTTTTATTTTTCTTTATCCCTATCCCCCTTTTTTTTGGTGGGGGGATGGTAATGACATGAGGACTCTTTTTTTTTCTCCTGTGGGAACTGAAGTGATGCAATAAATGGCCCTAGAAACCAAGGGTCCCTCCGTTGGCCTCCTCTGTCTTTGTCTGGGGAGCGAGGTCATTGGGTGCACTATCTCCACCGCCCCCCTCAGTTTCTGAACTGGCTCTGACAAGATTGCTGCCGCACTTCGGGGCCAACTGAACATTTTCGATTCTGACTCTGACAGTTTTCTCTTCCCTCTGTGTTGTTTAAGGGGTGAAGTGGCAGTATCCATGGGGAGGATAGTTTTCCTGAGGAGGGAGCCACAGGGCCCACTTGTCTTTCACTCCCCACCCCCCAAACCCACCTTCCAGAATCCAGTTCCAGATTCTGGACTTGAGGGTTCTGGACTGTGGTCTGTAGAAGAGAAGGAGAGAAGGGTGAGTGGCTTGGCTTTGGGAAGCATGATGGGGGCGGTTGTACTGCAATTTGTTTTTAAATGGCTTTCAGCAGGGAAGACTTTAGCCATGTTAGTCTTGCTCCCCTCATGGTTTTGCAGACTCAAATCCAGGCCAACTGGATGACTGAGGTGTTGGAACAGAAGGAGGCCCATTCCTGTTGGTGAAAACACTGTGGCCCAGTTCTGGGATGAGCATGGTATAAAGGTCAGTGCGGTTTTCACTAGGCTATTTGCAACGTCATAATTGGGCAGGATCCGTGATCTGGTACTTGAATTGCCCAGTCAGGGGCATCTTTGGGCAAAAGGGCTGAATATGGTAATGGGTGGTAAATTGGTTGGGGCTTGGAGACAGCCACATAAACCTCGGTTTCTGGACCCCAAATATCAGACCCCTCCATTTTCATGCAAGAAGCAAGATGCAAAGACACTGGGAGGTATGCTGGGTAAAAGTCGACAGCTGAGAATCCCAAGGCCAGCAAGACCTTGAGGATGTCAAGGAGCATATCCTCCAGGCCTTCGGACAAGCAAGTAGACCTTGGAGGAGAGACCTGAACAGAGACAGGAGACTCCTGTGCAATGGGAATACAGGCAAGGGAGCATAACATCCTAGGAACATAGTCACCAGCTGACCATCCCTGTATGGTACAGAATTTCCTGGTCATAGATCCAAGTAGTTTACAGAGCAAACATGTTTGCTGAGGTCTTGGGGGAAGGTGGGTTGTTGCTGTGACAGGTGAGGGGGATGAGGAATAAATGCAGGGATGGGGAGGCGGTGCCATCAGAGATTGTAATACAAGGTCAGAGGCGAAGTTACTAATGAGGTCAAAGCCCCCCCAAAAAAAATCAAATTTAGAAATCATATGGAGTAAGTGGGATCAGATGGGGTAGGTAGGATAAGTTGCAGTAGGGACAAGAAAAGCCAGAGAGACATGTATGTAAAGCCATCATCTTCCCATAAAGCCCAAAGCCCTGATTTCCCTGATGAGATGAGCACATTTTGATGATTGAGGCAGCTGTGGTTGGGCCAAGAATGAGAACTAGCTGTTGAGGGAATCCATAGCCTTCCCACTGGCCTAAGCAAGGGAAAGAAAAGCAACTTGATGTGCAGCCACTTCCTCCTGGATAAGGAGATGAGCTGGTGGAGGGCAGAGCCCCAAATGGGAGTGGGAGACCCGTGACTCTGGCCTAGGCAGATTGATGGCTTTAATTTTACATGGGTTTGCTAAGGTGAATTGAAATGCCCCTCCTGAAAAAAAAAAAAATCAAAATAGCCGTCCTCGGGGGCCAGCGGGACCCTGTGTACGGGAGGTGGCAGAAAACCCCTACCCTGGAAGGTAAGTGCAGTTCTCTGTCTGGGCATCTAGGGAGCAGTTTAAGTCTCAGCTGTACTGCTGGCTTGCTGACCTCCCACCCCCACCTGCTTGGGACTAGGCGGTTCCCTCTGCAGGACCTAGGTGGACTCTCCTGCCAACTCGGCACTACACAGCTTTTCCAGTAGGGGGCAGGAATGAACTTGACGAGGGACGCGAGTCCTCCATTTCAGGTGTGATGCCCAAGCCTCAGACCAATTAACAGCCATACATTTAAACTCTGATTTCGGGGTACTGGAGAACCAGATGAACCTCCGGGTTTAGCAGTCTGTTCAGTCTGTTTCTTTTCCTCCCAGAAATGCGTCGCTTCCTACCCTACTCTGCAGCTATGGAAGGAATTTGCATTTACATAGGCGATGATTACTTGAGTCACTAATATACACAGCCTAACTGGAGTTTAATTGGAAATGTTAATCAATGCAATAGATCCGTGACTGATTTGCACATTCGGTCAATTATCTGCAAGTTGGGGTAATCCACACTGCACTCAGGGGATGCAATGAGGGGCAAAATGGTGCTCTTGCAGCTGAGTCTAGGGGTTGAGAAGCAAAATGGGGGGGATAGATCATGAAGACTGGAAAAGAAATGAACAATTTAGAGAGAGGAAATCATTACAGAGGTGTAGTTGCAGAGAGGCTTACTTGCTGAGATGGAATGGAACAGTCTTAGAACCCATTCAGTACAGGGGGATGCTGGGGTTTTTCTGTGTAATGGAAAGGGGCTGGATTTGTAGAAACGAATTTTTAGGGGGCTAGAGGACTGGGAACTAGGGTAGAACAATCCCTGAGAAGTCAGAAGTCAGGCATTTTGATTTGCGTGCGTCGGTCCCTCTCTGGCCTTGATTTTCTTGGTTTTCAAAGGATGGACTAGGAACAGATGGCCTCTAAGATGGTAGTGACCTTTTAGGAAGTTGATCCATTTATTCTTGGTAGTGAAAATAGGTCCACCAAAGTACAACCTTCTCCCCTCCAACAAATCTTCCTTTATTTTATATTCCCTTTTGTATGCCCACTAATTTGGAGATGTGGTGGTGGTGGAGGGGGAGAGGAAGGAGAACAATATAAAACTATCTACCCCAGAGCCATTACACACATGTCATCCCTTTCAGCACTGTGGCTTTTATTTCATGTAATGGGAACTGGGGTAAAAAGAGAAGTCCAAGTTGACAGTCTTCTAAGGACCCAAGGGATAACCAAGTCCCTGAAAAGATCTCTCTGTGTGTGTATGTATGTGTGTGCATGCATGCATGCATATCTTGTACATTCCGAGGGAATGAGGTGGTGGTAGATATTCACCAGCAGCCCTTACTCCCTAATTCAGTCTCAAAAGTGGAAGGACATGGGGTGAAGGTGAAGGGAAAGCCTGGCTTTGGATATATTTTCCTTTGAGTCTTTCTACCCCATCTGCCCCTGAGCCCAGTAGACTCTGAAATTCTGCACCCTAAGGAGGCACTAGGCCAAACCGTCATCACAATAGTGCCCTCTAGCGACCACAATAGGGATACCTTTGACAGAGCCATTTGCGTATCCCATGGCCCAGCCTGAGTGCCATGCCCTTGTACAGCTGATTCTCCCTGTGGAGAAGCGCTCCAGTCCTTCCATCCAGATTGAAGGAAAAATTCACACAACTTCTGCTTCCTTCAAGTCCTTATCACATAAGGGCAGGTTCAGAGAGGAAGCCATCCCTTCACCCTAGGATCATTTTCTCCTTTGGATCTGAAAAAGATTCTTCAACTCCTTTTCCAGACATCTTTAGTGCTGGGCAAGGCACTTGCCATGAGAAGGCTCTGTGGTAGGGAGAATAGTTGTCCACAGCTTCCCTATACCTCCACCCCAAGAGGCCAGCCCTAGTCCCCAGACAGTGATTATGAGAGAAAGCTGGGGTGCAAAAAGGTGACAGGTGGCAGGGAGTGGGATTGGGTGTGTACAAGATGTCTACACTGATCGTTGTCCCAATCTGCATTAAGAGGCTGAGGGGCAGGTGCGCAACATGGCAGTATAGACGCACAACGTGATACAGGCACATAATGCAGCATTGTTTCCCACCCTTATGGGTGGATACTGCCTCCCCAGCCAGCCTTCAGCCTCAGGGATAGGCAGGGGACTTCTTGAGCTTATTCTTCTTCTGGTGTCCTCTAAAAGCTCCACCCCTCTCTGGGGCTTTGGCAGCCCTTGCTCCTCTCCTCCCCACCACCCTCTGGAAGGGTGAGCTCATGCAGTGAGGGATGGGGGTGGGTACACCACTCAGTGGCGCAGTGGGTGGGATCTGGAAAGGCTGCTTCAAGTGTGCGTGTGGGAAGCACATAGGGAATGCCAGGGACACTGGGGGACAGACGTGTCTTGGAATCTTGCCCAAGAGCAAGAGGCACACCCAGGGTATGGCTTAGTGTTTTATTCAAGAAGGGGGAATTGGAGACCACACAGCTATTCTTGGCTCCCTAAGGTTTCAATTTTGTTATCTGCACCTTTTTAATATCTATCCATCCCTCTTTTTGGATGAGGACCCTGTGCATTCTGGCATGCATGCGAGCTAGTGAAACAGGTCCACCTGGATACTGCCATATTGGGAATTACTGCTTTTCTTTGAGGATAAACACCATGGAAAGAGGAGGAGGGCAGCCAAGTAGGAAGGATTACAGATTTTGGGGTCCCACAAAGGGAGGCTCAGCCTCCGCCCTTGTGAGCCTCAAGTGATTGTGGGAAAAGGTAGCAAATGGAGGGTTTAAAGAGACTCTGTGTCCTTCCTAGTTAGCCAAGGAAAACTCCATAGGGAGCGTAGGGTTACTAATCACCAAACTACCACCAACAAACTGTATATTCAGCCTAAGAAGTCTGGGGAAGACTGTGGAAGACATCCCTGTGGTAAGGATAGGAGGAAGGTAGAGGTAGAGTCCAATTATGACTAGAGGTGGAAACCCTCAGCAGCTGTGAGACGACAGCAAAATAGGGGACCTCAGGAGTGCTATTGCTTGGGAGGCAGACATGTGTCCCTCCTTCTTGGTGCAAGGGGTTGGTGGGAGGGGGCATGCAAATGGAGGTGGAGACTTCGACTTGAGGGATAAAAGGAACTGAATTGCAGTGCCAGGTCATCAGGAAGCTCCCATAATCTCAGTCCACCTACATTGCCACCCACCGCTGTTTCCTCTTATACTGGACCCTGCTGCCTCCTGTAATTATGTAAAATTCTCCCAGATTAGGTGGGTCCTGCAAATATTTCCCATCTTCTTTGATTTTGTCCTCCCCATACATGTCCAAAACAACTAGGGTAGGTCTTTTTCACCCCACAGCCAGCAGGCTAACAGTGGGAGAAATGGCGAAGAGCAGTTCTCAGCTTGAAATTCCTGTCTCTCAATTCCAACTTTAGTGCCCTTTCTGGAATCCTGCTCATCATTGTTTTTTTTTTTTTTTCTATCCTTCTCTGGCCTCCTTCAGGGGTTTTCTGAAACTCACTATAGTGTGTGTGTGTGTGTGTGTGTGTGTATATGTGTGTATGTGATGTTGGGCAGGGGGTTGGATGAGGGAGTAGTAGCAGGTGAGGAAAGAGGTTTCCTCTCCCCACGATGCTTCTCTTGGCAGGTTTCCCCCAAGAAAGAGCAGCTGAGTCCTTGCATCTTGTGGCAGCTGGTGTGCCCAGCACAGAGTCCATCAGAGCTGAAGCCAGCCCGGCCCTTGCTCATGGCCAACACCCACCTGTGCTGAGGTCCTGCAGCTGTGGCGGTGTGAGGTGAGTAATGAATGCCAGGGCAGGGAGTTAGGAATCGCTAACTTCAGGTAAATGCTGCCTTTCCACCAGAGTTCTTGACATCAAAACTCTGCTTAGGCCTCACCAGCAAGGCCCCAAGGCATAGCCCCTTCATTCTAGTGCATTTTGCTCAGTAAAGATGCCCTTGGTCTCTTGATTCCCCATCTCTAATTATGGGAATAACAGCCTTGACCTACATCTTGGGGTGAGGAGGAAAAACAACGTAACAATCATTGCCAAGTCCTTTGCAAATGTCAAGCACCATCTAAGAGCTTCAGTGTAACACAGACATGCTTCCCATCAAGCTGTCATTTCCTTTTCTCCTCCTTTCCTGATGTCTAAGTGGCATTTCAACCACATGCCACAAATTCACCAATCAGTTCCTGTGATTTCTACTGCCCTATAAAATTTTCCTCCCTATTCAAAGTGTACTCGTACCCCACCCATCTCTGCCTCTGGGCCTAGCAGGCTTAGTTTTAGCCCTCTGGAACCTTCCTTCTACTAGCTTTCCAATAGCGCTTCCTCTACCAGCTCCCTGATAGCACTTGGGTCTTTAGTATGGCAGCACTTGGTTCTCTACTGACTTCAATAAGTCTCACAAAGTTTCTGGATTATTCATCTGGGCAGATAAACTAGACTGTAAGCACTTCATGGGCAAGGACTAGAACTGACAAGTCTCTAGTCTCCAGTCTCCTTTATACATGCCTGACAGTTTACTGGCAGCTTTGCACGTTTGGCCTTTCCCTCTTCCTCTGCACTTCTCTCAGTTTTCTCAAAGTCTGTCTCTCGAATTGTCTACAGGTCTCTTTGTCTGCCTCCAAGGCAGTCATTATAACTTCTTTGGTCGGCTTCTCTTTCTGGCCTTCTGTTGCTATACTCTGTACTTCAGCTACCTGTATGTAGCTTGCTATCTCCCTGTTCCCCTGTCTCTTTGTAAGCTATTTGGACATCTCTCCTGCTGCTCAAGTTAAAAAAAAAAAAAGAACAATCAAAATAAAAAAAAAAACTACCAAGAAAAACCAACTAAACAAAAGCAAACAAGGAATATGCGATGCAGTTCCTTCTCATACTGAGTGGGCATTGGGCCTATAGTACAAGGTAAAACTGCAGCTCAGCAGCAGGTGCTTCTGTTATGCCTTCTCATGAAAGGGAAGCTCCAGAGTTTTGGCCATGGAATTGAAGGTATGAAATTACAACCTTACTGATACTGACGCATCCAACTTTCTAGAGGTGTTCTGGTAGGAGATCTTCTATAGACCTTGACCGACAGAAGGTAACTAGAACTGACTAAAATAAGAAGTGAGCCACTGGCTAGCTCTCGGGTGTTCTGTGACAGCTGTAGTAATAGCTATAATTTGTAGAGTATCTTCTGTTGCCACTCCTATGCTAGGCACTAAACTTGCAGGATACCGTTTGCTACTACAGTAACCTTGCAAGGGAGGTATTTTTTTTTACTAATAGTTATTTTTTTAAAGATTTATTTATTTATTTGAAGCTCAGAGTTACAGAGAGAGAGGGGAAGAGAGACAGAGAGAGGTCTTCATCTACTAATTTACTCAACAACTGGTTACAATGACCAGGGCTGGGCCACCCCAAAGCCCAGAGCCAGGAGCTTCTGTTGGTTCTCCCACATGGGTGGCAGGGGCCCAAGCACTTGGGCCATCTTTTCTGCTTTCCACAGAACATTAGCAGGAAGCTGGATCAGAAGTGGAGCAGCTGGGTCTGGAACTGCGCCCATATGGGATGCTGGCATTGCAAGCAGTAGCTTAATCTACTGCACCACAATGCCAGCCTCTAGTTATTGGTTTTGTTTGTTACTATATGAGTACTACTAACTCAAGTTCAGTATGATTATCACTGTTTTACCAACTGGGAGGTAGCGGTTGAGAGGAGCTAAGCAACTTGCCTGTAACTGGAGACATGTTGCAGCTTTGGGAAGAAAGACATATATTGGAGTTTTTAGGATCTCACCTTATTGTGGTACACTTTTCATGCTGACACACATACACACAGTCTCATAAGCATACTCGTGTACTCTGATACATTCACTCAGTCACATCCATTCTTCCCACCAGATGTTCACATTTACTTTTCACACTGGGCAACTTCATAGTGATGATCACTGTTACCCCCTCACCAGCTCCCACAATCACATTTACAGATGTACTACATATAGGCACTTTCACACTGCCACACAGTACCATTCATATATTTGCCTTTACCAACTGACACACACTCACCCTGCCAAACACCCCTCCCTTTCTCACCCACTCACACCTCATGATACTCTATAATGTTGTTCCACACTGATAGTCCCATGCTTTCACATTCAAATGATATAATTTCCTTTACCCACTAAAATTCTATACAATTACACACACGCACACACACAAAACGCACAGACATGCATTGATTTACCACAATGCCTATACTCAAACTGTTTTTCATGCTCATAGCTATATACACAGTCAATTTGATCTGCTCCAATGTGCTTACACTGATATCATCACTATTTCCTGCCTCACATTCACAGTTCATCACACAGAGACACACATGTACATATATGCTTATATGTTCATGTTTATGTGTGTTTGTGCTATAAATGCCATCTTACCCACTTGCCCTCATATTCTCAATATCATGCTCTTGTACTCATGTGCAGCACTGAATCCATGTCTTGCCCTGTCATATTCACAGATAATCACACTTATACGCATACTTTTTGACACATGTTCACAGTCTTGCACACACCTCCTTTACACTGAAACATCTTGTACTCTACAATAAATTCACAGGCACATACTCCATAATACAATCAGGCACACATGTTTCATAAACTCAGCCATTGCCACTGAAAACTATCACTCTACCCTTTCATAGCCATAGACAATAACTTAAACACAGGTATATTCACATTGATACACACTGATACATACATATGCTCATCACATTCAATGCTCATACAAAATCGCATTAGCACGGAGTCACATTGCACATCCATGCTCACATACTGACACTCTTACATCTTCATATACTCACTCTCATATTCATAACCACACACTCAAAATTGCATACTCCCACTTTTTCCCACAGACACACAATCACACTCCCTCACATTCATGTATATTCAGTGTCTCACACACAGATTCCTACACATGTATCACAGATTTTCACAAGGGCATAATCACATTTAGCATCCACTCATATTTTCATACTCTCCTACTCTCATGCTGACATAATGTCACTCCCACTGCTTCAACCAGTGCACATGTTGTGACCTGCACACTTACCTGTGTTTACTGTAGTACACCACACTGACACACACACTGTTCACATTGCAACAGTCAACTCACATAGATACACACATGTACTTACAGGCTACAGAGACTCACATTTACTTACAGTCATATTCATTCTGCCACATCTTCACTTATGTTGATAAATTTACTCATACTTGACCCATATGCTCATGCAGTCACACACTATTCCATAGAGTACTATGTATACTTTGCTAGACTCTCACATGGACATTCATAGTAACACATGTTCACATTGACACTGGCCTATGCCCCTCACATTGATCCACATTGACTCACATTGATTTACTAGTGTGACCCTCAGTCTCATGCACACACTCGCATCTACATTTCAAAGCTCTTACACGTGCTCCTTATACTCACATTTGCCACATTCATGTTATTTTTCACTGACAACGCACACTGTGGTACACCCAATTGTAGGCAATAGCTCATAATCAAAATTGTAGTCTTTTCTCGCTGTTTGCTACTAGTGCTGTCCTTACCCCTGCCGAAAGGTGTTCTAACATGCAGTGGCTGAAGGAAGAGTATTGGTCTCATCTGGGGTGGCAATGGGAATTAGAGCTGAAGGGAGAATTTATGTGCAGGATTAAAGCAACAGAGCTCAAACCTACAGATCAAGTTTTCTATCCTTTCCACATAGTTTCCTTTCACAGAGATCATCTCTAATAGAGATTTGGCCAATCCTGTCCAACAGAAGTTGAGGTTTAGTTCATGTGTTTATTTTTTGGAATGCTTATGGCTTAACTTATCCCATGTCTTTCCCAAGGGGAAGGAAAGGTGAAGAAAATGTTCTTTTATGCATTCTGAATGATTTCATATGCAAAATTGCTTATCTTTGGTTTTATGCTTATGATATAGAATTTGCTACTGATTACACCCATGAAAAGGGCAAGGCTACTTCCATCAGACACCTCGAAACTAGCCAGATCTTCTTAATACTCCATTGTCCCTGGAACGTGATGTTCAAGAAAAGGTTAATGATCTAGCTGAATGATAAAATAAATTTCTACTGTGAATGTACATGTGCATATGTAGACTTCACTGAAATTTCAGCAGCTGTGACTCACACGTTACTGGAGGAGATTTCTCAGTAGGCGTGGGTAAAGATAAGCTGAAGGAAGTTATTTGCACCCTAGACAGATTGAACATTTCCCTGCAAGAGAATACAATGCACAAACCTGGGAGTGAACCCATAGATGAAGGGCCTGGGGCTACAGGTGTGCACCACCAGAGATTTAGAAGCCTTAGAGCACCTTGCAGGAGCCTGTCTCTAGTTCATGGTTTTTTCTTCTGGAGTCTTCCTAGAGGAAAAATGAGTGCAAAAATGTGTCCAGGCTGCCATTTGGTAAGGGGTCTGGCATGCCATGGCAAGTGCTTGTACTCTGGACCATCACCCAACCTCTGTCTCCACTTCTACCACTCCTCTGCCATTAGATGGAGAACTTCTTTGATAGCAGGACCCACATCATCATACTCAAGTTGAATTCCTGCGTAGCTCAATGCTAGGCTCAAAGCAGCTACTTGTGAAGCACAATTAAGAAATCAAAAAGAAAGTGGGAGGCAATATGTTGTCAGTACAGATCCAGTGTCTCTCCTGCTGTCTTCTTCAATCCCAGAACTCCAGTGGCACCACCAGCTCAGAGTGTGGATCTTGTATGGGACCTGCAGAAGTGCTTAGCCCAGGGGGATATTCAAACTGGTGAAAGACACTTTGCTCCTGAGGTATTTCCTTTGTCTGAGAAAGATACAGTCACCATGGAAGAGTAGCACAAGGAAATAGCCTTGGAGTTGGAATTGGACGGATCTTTTCCAGTGGACTTTAATCAGTGGTCTTCGAACTCCAATGGCTTGAAGACCCTCAGGTGGTTGTGGACAGCACTTAGGGGTTAGTGAAGCCACTTCCCAAAGTAAACTTCCTCATAGGCCTCTTGCTTAGCCACAGTGCTGTGGCATCTTTCCAGAAGATCACAGAGCAGAGCTTTGTTGTCATTGAGTCTGAGGTAGAGGAAGAAAAGTGAGCTACAGGCCCTAGCTTTAGCCACCTCCTCCTCCAGAAGATGGCTTTAGAGAAACCACCAGGCAATTTTGCATTTGATGGTTTCTTGCTAATACCCTAAGACTCTCCAAAGCAGTTTATACAATGTACAAGACTAGCTAAATTTTAGGAAGGGGAATATGCACTTGCCTGAATTCACTTGAATTCAGTAAAAAGCACTAAGTGAGAAGACCCACTGCATTGCATTTATATGATATTTTGTACTTTTCAAACTGCTTAATAACCCCTTCTTCCATGATGATAGAAGTGATGGGAGAACCAGTTCTGGAGTCACGCAGACCAGTATTTGAATCCCACTTTGGCCACTTTCTGGTTGTGTAACCTTGAGGAATTCTTTATCCCCCTTAAGCCTCAGTGTCCTCATCTGTAAAATGGGAGTGACACTAATGTCACCTTCCTCATGGAATTGTTGAGTATGAAATGAGGTAACATATGAAAGAGTTTAGTACAATATCTGTTCTATAGTAAATGTTTAATAATTGATCTCATTATCATTACCACAACCCTTTGAAATGGGCACCTTCAAAGGGGCAGCACTATGAGATAACAGAGAGACAGTCTGCTTCATAACAGGCAGAAAGGCCTGATTTTTACAGGACTTGGTGCCTGTCTTATTTTAAGTCTTTGTTTCTGCCACAAGCTAGGTATCAGTGCTTGTTTTAATTCATAAAGATTAGTGAAAAATAAGATTAACCCATGGAGAATTTCCAAGTCACATTAGGGCATATCTATCTTCCTATTGCAGTGATGTTTCTTTTTTTAAAAATTTTATTTGTAAGACAGAATTACAGAAAGAGAGAGGAAGGGAGAGAGAGAGAGAGAGAGAGAGAGAAAATGTTCCATCTGCTGGTTCACTCCCCAAATGGATACAATAGCCAGGGCTGGACCAGGCCAAAACCAGGAGCCAGGAACTCTATCTGGGTCTCCCACATGAGTGGCAGGGGCCCAAGCACTTGAGCCATCCTCCGCTGCTTTCCCAGGCACGTTAGCAGAGAGCTGGATCAGAAGTGGAGCACCAGGACTCTAACTGGTGCGCATATGAGATGCCAGTGTTGAAGGTGGCAGGCCCTGTAGTGATATTTCATGATAATTTAGGTGTTACAGACCCTTGAGAGGAGTGGGAGTACAAGAGAATCCTGATGCTGGTAGAACTGGTGGGCCAGCTCTCTAGCCACAGACACTCAGTTGTCCCTGACTCTAATATTGAATACCTGTTTTTAGGGAGAGGGTTGGCTAATTTCTAGGCTTTCATCCCAAACATGACTGTGGATGTGCCATTCACTTGCCCATAGTTTTAGGTACAGTCATGTCCTTGCAAAAGCTGTGAGTAACTGAGAATGTGTCATATCATATGACACATTTTGTGACTGAGGAAGCATAAAGAAGAGCGTGGGCTTTGGAGTCACACAGACATAGGATTGTATAATCACAGTCTTTCACTTACTAGCTCGATGACCTTGGGCAAATGACTGTCTCTGAACAACAGCCCCTTCATCTGTAGAATGGAAGTAGTAATAATACTTCATGTAGTTATGCAGGATATATGAACTTGTATATTAGTAACTTTTAGCAGATGCCTAGAACATGATAAGATCTCAGTGGATGATGGTGATTTTGGTTTTGGCTTGTGAAATCTGTGGGAGTATTCATAAAATGTATTGGTAGAATGTCATAAATTACTTCCACACATTTCACACATGTGGATTGTTTGATCCTTACCACCTTCTTGTCAAGAGGTCACCTTTTCCAAATGAAAAATAGGTTCAGAGAGGCCAAGTAATGTAGCCAGGGTCATGCAGCTTATTAGCTAGGCTAAGGTACTAATCCAGAGTGAATATTTGCATTTTGTTGGCAGAGACTTTTGAGGTTACACTGGGCAAATAAGAACTATTTCAATTAAGCATACTCCTTGTAAAAAATCTAAATGCTTTCTAAAGTTTATCTACTAGTTGAACTGTATTTTCTGTATCATATGCAATGCCTAGTACATCACAAGAATGCAACACATGTGATATCATAAGAGTACCCTTGAGAATAGGTTTGAGTGATATATAGCCACAGTGCTGCCATTCACCACCAAGAGGAAAATCTTTCTTAAGGTATATTGAGGGTACTTCAAAACATTCATCGGGCAATGAAATAAGTTTCTTTTAGTGCAAAAAGTTTTTTGAGATCCAGGCATAATTTTTGCATAATGCACATTTTCCATGAATTTTTTGAACTTTGTGGTTCTCTTCATGCTGCTTCAGTGGCACTAAATGACTAGAATCTGGAAATTCTTAAAACCTGATGAAGCATATCAACAGACTTCTAGTACCACTTGGCCATTTCTCTTCCATTATGAAAATTCCAAGACATCAAGTTTAGTCAACTTTAAGGAAACAATGGGAGGACAAGAAGAGAGGAGCACTTTTGACCTCTGGAACATAAAGCACTCTTCTCTCAGTTTGCATGACATCATAGTCATTTGGTCCACCTCTTCGAACACCTTTCTCAGAAAGCACTGGTTCTTCTTCCTCTTCCAGCCCCTAGATGTTGATGTTTCCTACAGGTTTTTTCTTCTCCCTTATTGTATAGTCTTCCTGGACAATTGCATATCTTCCCATATGGATGGCCTCCAAATTAAAATCTGCAACCCACATGGCCAACTCTCTTCTGAAAAACTTCATAATGCTAAATGAATGTTAGAGTGGCTGCTGCAATTATATTGTCTAATTTTGCCTTATGTATTAAGAGGAATGGATTCAGCTAGAGAGGTTCTTTTCATCACACATGAATTGAAGTTTCCTTCAACTTTTCATTAATTACATGCTGCATGGTTGATACCACTCAAATACAGAATGCTTAGATGTTTATTTGGCTTCCCACTAGACATTACTAATTTAAGTTTTACTGAGATTTCCAATGTGTCATTGTTTCTATCCTCGCGTCTTTGTATATTGATTTATATAAAATAATATATTTGAGCCTCACGTGGTTCAGTGGTTAAGCCACCACTTATGATGCGGGTATTCCATATCAGAGCAATGGTCTAAGTCCCAGCTGCTTTGCTTCCAATCCAGATCCCTGCTAATGTGCTTGGGAAAGCAGTGGAAGATGGCCCAAGTCCTTTGGCACCTTCTACCCATGTGGGAAACCTGGATGGAGTTCCAGGCCCCTATCTTAGGCCTTGCCAATGCCCTGCCATTGCAACCATAGTGAACCAGCAGCTCTCTCTCTGTGTATGTATGTCTGTAACTCTGCCTTTCAAATAAATAAAATAAATCTTAAAGAAAAAGAAATATGAGGGTATCTCAAAAAGTTCATGGAAAGTCAAAGGTCATCAAAAGGCAAGTTTATTATGAAAAGTAGTATATTGGAGGTGAATTTGCAGGTATTTTATTGTATTTGTTGGTATAGTCTGTACAAAAATGTAGATGAATTTGTTATTAAAAAAAGGCCAAAACATTAAAATAAGTTATTCTTACTCTTTTGAGAATATGATTATTATTGATTGTCCAATGATTGCTCATACAAGAAGATGCCAACATACTCATGTTTGTTATCAGCACACCAATTTCATCAGTTTTTTTCGTCACCTTTGTGAGCTAATTGGTTAGTCAAATTTCACAATAATGGAAACTGAGGCATGCCAAATACAAAGGAAAGTGTATACAAACCATTTCTCCTACTACTCCCCTGAACCTCTTGTAATAGAAAGCTATTTTTACCTAGATTCCATTAGGGGTCCTGAGACCAGTTACTCCAATCAAACCTAGCATCCCTGCTATCTTTGGCAAATATTCAAAATAGAGGCCCCTCTTGGATAGTCTTTCTATTCCCATATTTCATGTGCTTTTCCTTCCCTGGCTCATTGTCTTAGTGCTGTCACTTTTCAAAATTATTTTTATGTTGCTACCTGGAACATCTCATTTCATGGGAAAAAGGTTCCCTATCTCAACCTTAGACATCTACTACATTGTTACTCAGATAATAGTTCTTAAATTCACAGCCTTTCTATGCTGTCTCATTCCCTGAAGCCCCTTTACATAGACAGGAGGAAACCCAATACTGTGGAAAGACACAGAAGACTTTTAAAAAAAAAAAAAAAAAGATTTATTTATGTATTTGAAGGGCAGAGTGACAGAGAGGGAGAGACAGAGGAAATAGATCTTCCAAAGGTGATTCACTCCCCAACTAGCTGAAATGGCTGGGGCTGGCCAGGCCGAAGCCAGGAGCCTAGAACTCCATCTGGGTCTCCCACATAAGTGGCAGAGGCCCAAGTACTTTGGGCTGTCATATGCTACCTTCCCGGACACATTAGCAAGAGCAGCTGGGACTAGAACCTGTACTCTGGTGCGGGATACAGGTGTCGCTGTGCCACAATGCCAGTCCCAACCTAGAAGACTTCTTGATTTTTCTCTACTGATCTCATTTTTTCTATCATTCTTCTTTGTCTGGAGCTTAATATACATCATTCCTTGTGCTTGTAACATAGCCTCGCCATGATTTTTTGACTTGTTCTTCCTAATTCAATTCAAATATACTACCCTATGTAGCAGCTTCCTTCAGGCTATTGGGGGTCCCTCTCTCTTGTCTTTGTATGGCAATTTGTTCTTATCTTTGCACATGCTGTCATGCTGACACCTATTATTTTTTGAAGCCTCTTCAAGGGCAGGGACTCTGTTTATCTCTCACCCTAGAATCTGGCATACTCCTATTTATCCTTCAATACCCTGCTCAAGTGCCATATTCTCTGACCCTCCTGAGTAGCATTAGCTTACCCCTTTCCCCCTGTTCTTCCAAAACATCTGCCTGTCTGTCACATAATAGACATGGCATAAATGTTGAGTAAATGAATTTATCAAAGAGTAATGGTTTCCTCAAGATCCCCAAAAATCCAGAAGTGGAGCTGAAATTAGATATTCTTCATTTGTTAGAGGCATTCTTTACTGTTTACAAAAGACTTACTAATGAAAATTCAACCCACGAATTCAAGACCACATAACCAGTCTTAAGAAGAGAATTTCTTTTTCCAAATATTATGTTTCCAATACATTTCCCTCAAAGACATCAGTTATACTCATCTGTGGCTACAGTTTTAGCAAATACTTCGTGTCAGGCCATACAGATCCTTTTTTCTGTAGCTCACCAGGAGCCAGTGTTCTAGCTCTTTCAAGTCTTGCACTGGTGACCTTCATCCAGAAGTTTGAGATACCTTCTCATCTTTATACAGCATCAACTTCACTTGGCACAGTAGAAACAGGGGCCCAAAAGTAATGTAGCATGCCTGGAGTATTCCTGGGTCAGATATACTGTTGAATAGTATCTTACACCAATCTGCTGCATCCTGACTTAAATCCTGGGGAATTCCCACTTATCCTTCATGCCCTGCTCATGTATTATATCCTCAAATTCCTATGGTAACTTCACTTAACCTCTCTGCTCTGACCCTTCAAAGCATTTTATGCTTACCTCTGTTGTATCTTGTTGCCTTTTTATTATACATCTGCATGTCTGCTTTCCTCACTAGACTCTGAGCTCTTTGAAGACAGGGGTCTTCTGGTCTTTATTTGTTGCTCTTTTTATGCACCTGTACTGGATACAATACCTGGTGACTATGAATGTTTTTGAGAATTATTATGAATGAGGGTATGAGGTCAGGTAGTGGTGTTTTCTCAAACACTATCCAGCACATTCTTATGATTATTGGCACCAATTTTTCATATAATAGATAGCAGTCACTCAAAGAGAATCTCACTCTCCTCTGAGGTACTATAATTGCTTTCTTTCTAGTACTCTTCATTTTGCAATTCACATACCTTTACTTGATTGGTAGTTCTATTTTTGTCTATATATGTGATATATATTTTATGTATAATGTTCAGCCAAAGATGAATGCGACTGCTCAAACCTGTTACCTTACTTAGGGCTTGGCACTTATTCATCTCTTTACACCCATCAGCATGGTGGCTGGCACAAAGACACCAGCAAGTATATGTTGTTTGAGTAAATGAAAGCATGCACGTATAGGTTATTTAAGGAGACTTAATAAATAATCGCATTCTTGGAGTTACTATCTTAAACCTCAAAGGGTCACTGTTTTAGTCTTAGGATACTTTGAAATGAAAGTCAACCAGAAATCAACAAGATAAAGGATGAATTGACATTTTGCTGGAGGAACTATGATGGATTGACATAAGATATTTTTCTGTTACCTTCCTGATAACAGTTGTTTAGCCTATAATACGCTCATTATTAAGAGAAGAGGGAATGTCCAGACGATCTGCTAATGTACATAAAAGTAGCTGTTGGTTGCCTGGAATGATTGAGAGTGCTATGACATAAAGAACTTTGGCTCAATCTTAAAGGAGAAATAATTTTCTGCACAAACATTTCTCTCTCTCTCTCTCTCTCTATATATATATATATATATAATATATATATATTACACACACATATGATGATGATGATGATGGTGATGACAATGATACAGTTTCTCTCCTCTCTATATCCCCAATATTCTAAGTCCAGGCTCCACAGAACTAATTTGGGAAGTACTGTCTGATTCACCCTCAGGCCTGCTGACTCCAGCTTCTTGCTCCAAATATTGCTTCTGCATTTTCTGCAGCTTACCACTCAGAGTGTCATCTCTTCAGAGGTCTGGGATAGGCTCTATTATCTAAGCTTTGGGGCTTCCTATGGCCATGGCAGCATTTAAGCACATAGCAGTCTTCACCTTGTATGTAGAGTGAGCACTGGAGAAGGAATGCTGATCATGAGCTGGTATATGAATCTGTTCTAGCATGAACCAATGAAGAATCATCTCTTCTTCAAGAAGACTGTGGCTGCTGTACCAAGCAAAGTAATAGGCAGCAAGGGGACCAAACTACTTGGTGCATCCATCAGACTGCAAATGAAGAGCTTGTGTAAGCTTGAACCAAGAAAGCCATGGGGGAAGTCAGCATACTCAACTGTGAGGCCATCTTTTGATAAGGCTCTTGGTTTCTAGAGGAATTGCTTTGGGTTTATATGTTTTTCTATCCACAGGAAGTTTTCTTCAAGGCAAAACAGTTGTTTTGGGTGGGGAATCAGAGATGGGGAATTTTTTTTTAACTTTTATTTAATGAATATAAATTTCCAAATTACAGAATATGGATTACAATGGCTTCCCCCCCATAACGTCCCTCCCACCTGCAACCCTCCCCTTATCCACTCCCTCTCCCCTTCCATTCACATCAAGATTCATTTTCAATTCTCTTTATATACAGAAGATCAGTTTAGCATACATTAAGTAAAGATTTCAACAGTTTGCTCCCACACAGAAACATAAAGTGAAAAATACTGTTTGAGTACTAGTTAAAGCATTCAATCTCAATGTACAGCACACTAAGGACAAAGATCCTACATGAGGAGTAAGTGCACAGTGACTCCTGTTGTTGACTTAACAAATTGACACTCTTGTTTATGGCATCAGTAATCACCCTAGGCTCTTGTCATGAGCTGCCAAGGCTATGGAAGCCCCCTGAGTTCACTGACTCTGATCATATTTAGACAAGGCCATGGTCAAAGTGGAAGTTCTCTCCTCCCTTCAGAGAAAGGTACCTCCTTCTTTGATGACCCATTCTTTCCACTGGAATCTCACTCGTGGAGATCTTTCATTTAGGTTTTATTTTTTTTTCCCCAGAGTGTCTTGGCTTTCCATGCCTGAAATACTCTCATGGGCCTTTCAGCCGGATCCGCATGCCTTAAGGGCTGATTCTGAGGCCAGAGTGCTGTTTAGGACATTTGCCATTCTATGGGTCTGCTGTGTATCTCACTTCCCATGTTGGATCATTCTCTCCCTTTTTGATTCTATCAGCTAGCATGAGCAGCTTAATATGTTATTCCTCTTAGTATTTTTTTGTTTGTTCTACTTAATACTTTTGGTTGAATACTGTAATCAATACACAATTCTTCTTAAGTGCTGAAACTTAACTGAAAAGTGATCGCTGTTAAATATAAGAGTGGGAATAAGAGAGGGAAGAGATGTGCAATTCGGGACATGCTCAAGCTGACTTACCTCAAACGGTAGAGTTAGAAACATACCAGGGGATTCCAATTCAATCCCATCGAGGTGGCATGTACCAATGCCATCTCACTAGTCCCAGTGATCAATTTCTGTTCACAATTGATCGTAATGATAGAACTAAGAACCAAAGAGATCACACAAACAAGAGCTGGGGAATTTTTACAACTAAGGCTGTAACCAACTGTATTTTTATCTGCAACCATTTGTGAAGTAGACTAGATGAAAAGTGTGTTGTATGACATCTCTATTCTTCCTTCACTACTTGAGGGAAGCCTGCTTTTATAGATATTTCCCTTTCCTTAACCATAGCTCCCAAATAATATTTGTGCATCTTTCACTGAGCTGGATCAGGGAAGTGTATAATTATCATCCATGCGTAGTAAAAGAAACTGGAACTCCAGAGACTAAAGACATTGGTTTACGATATCTTGCTCACTTGGGCAGTTAGTCTACATCAAATTTGTTCAATTTGAATGTTCCCAAGGATGTTGCAGTCAGTGTTTGAGAACTAGGGTATATTTTATTACTAGGTCCTGTTTCTCTTTTCTTTTTCTCACTCATTTCTTTGAGGCATCTTCTTTTAAGGTAATTACTTCTATGTTTTATGCTTAAAATATTTCTACCTTTGTTCTTTATGCATCCTATTTTCTCTTTGTAGAATCATCCATAATGTAAATGGAAAGCTGAAACCTGTAATAGTGCATCAGTCTGTAAATACACATCAAGATAGTGATTAGCATTTTCTTGGCCTTGACTCATGCAACATACACAATGAAGAATGAAGTATGGTACTGCATACATTTAGAAATGTAAGTCATTTGAAAATGGACTATTTGTCCCTTGTAACATATGCAGTATATGAGGTCTGGATGCTGGGATACACCTATCAATTTGCATATTTGCAGCCTGACATTAAAATTTGCAGATATAATATACTGGATTGTTAGACTCAATTAATGTTTAGTTCCTGCTGAAAACAGTAGCAGTTACTCATAAAAATGTTAGCAGAGAACAAGAGTACAGCAGGATCAATTTCATTTTCTTGTATGTATGAGAGAGAACATGAATGTATTCTGTGTATGCGTGCTTGTATATATGTCAGCAGTCAGCTATCTCTTGCATGATCTAAGATTGAAACTGGGTGGCTGTAAAAAGAGCTAGTGCCTCCCTTGCTTGTCCAGCTGCTTTTGCAAATCTGCCTAACAAGTAGCTCAGCTCCTCCTGATCAAATGATCTTAGAAATGGCTTCCCTCCATTACACATTGTAATGGTATCTCCCTGGCAAGGCTCTCTGAAACAGCACACCCCTGTCTCTGATAGCAGAGTTCCCTTGGTGAGTGCCCCAGAAGAGGCAAGCTCCAAAACAAGGCCGTCTAAGAATTGGTACAACAAAACCTGATGGAGTTTTGTCAGTAAATCTCGTAACATTGGGTCTCTGGACTGGAAAAGCAATTGAAATCAGTAAGTCCTGTTATATGAATATTTTGGGAGAATATGAATATATATGAAGAGTGTATGTGAGTTTATAGGTTTACTTGAATACACCTTGTATTGATGTAATGTGTCATGAAAAGGAAATTGTCAAGAGTTTAAGAGGTTCTAGTCCTGGTTATTATACTTGTTCTGTGACCCTGGGCAAGTGACTCAACTTCTATGATCTGTGTATTCCTCATGTGAGAAATGTGGGTGATACTACTTTCTTTGCAATATTTATGTCAGGCTCAAATAGGAGCATAACATGGCAGCTCTTTATATATTTATTACAAAGTTGTGTGTTTAAAAATGAGGTGTTTGTAATCAGTTGTTAGCTGGTTTCTAAACGATGCCCATTTGCTTGGCAGTTAGGCTAGTGCCACTATTTCCAAACATACTTTCTTGACTCAGGTCTGCTACAAATAGACCTATAGGCTTATTCAACATTATGATGAACCTACTTGTAGCTGCAATGAATGTGTAGAATGCCTAGGGTTCCATTTTATTACCTCATAAGTGTTTGTAATGTCCTTTGGGAACAAGACCCTGTTCTAGATAATGTGAAGGAACACAGTTTTAACTAAGGGGAACTCATCCTCAAGAAGTTTGTGATCTGGTGAGAGGAATAGTATGCATAATGACTGTGTATAACTTGAGGCAAGGTGATGAAAATGCCAAGTAGGGCTCATCTAGCTGGATATTGTTGTGGTTAGACTTTCCTGTGTCTACCTAGTCTCGGAATGGCAGTGAAGGATCATAGGTGCAGGGAGACCCAAACTTGTCTCATTCTCCTGCCTCTTTGGCATCTTAGCATATTATGGGAATTAATGTCTGAAAATTAACTAGAAATCTTCAGATGTAAGTTTTGTGAAACAAGTAATTGGTTTAAAATCATAGGACATTGTCCCCTTTATGGAAAGCTAGATGCTCTCTCGCTCTCTCTTGCTCTCTCTCTCTCGGCAATTAAGGAAAAGTCTACTACACATTCTTGCATTTTTGGTTATAAGTGAGCTGTTTTGTTCATTTACTAATAAGTGCATCCAAGATAAAGCTGGTTTAGTGTGAGCATAGGCTAGTCAGCTAGCAATCGTTACAAGGGAGCCTAGGAAAAAGCCAGCAGATGTAACACCAGGATCTTTTTTCTCTGCACTAAAGGATAATTCAGTGTTCATTTCACTCTGATAGTAAAAGGCGCAACTTCATCCTCATAGACAAAGTAAAGTTCTGTTGGACAGCATTTCCAAGGAAACATCCTTTAAGTCTATGTTAATTGAATACTGACTATCATTAAAAGTTCTATTCTTCTTTATCTATAAAGCTAATTGGCATTATAAAGGATTTCTTTATTTTAAAAATTGAAAGTACTGTCATGTTTTAACATAGTGAGAGTTCTTTTACCAGTTTACTATGCTTTTGAGGTCCTAAAGTATGTCTTCTTTCATATGTACTTGGATAAGTTTATTTCTGTGAGGCTGTCATCCCATAAGCTCAAGCTTTCTCCATGTTTGTATATCAGAAACCTTAGGAAGTTCAACCTAGAGGTTTCTCTTAGGGTTGTTCTTAATCCTTTGTTAGATCCTCTAGTTTGATATGAAAAGGATATTAAACAATATTGCCACACTCACTAGTTTCTGTTGATGGCCTTGTATGGCTGGTGATTTCATTGTGTCTCTGGGTTCATTAGATCATGGCTCTGAATCTGCTGGTTTGGGCTTTTGTTTCTGAAATGAGGGCAATATTTGTTTTTCATTGGAAGAAATATGCAAATAAATAGCTATTTAGATTTTGAAGGCAAACAGAATAACACAGACATGGTCATTTCTGTATGTGTCTCTGGTGGTACTGGATCTGATGAAAATGTTTATTTCAATTGCCATGGCTTAATAGATAGCCTTGCAAGTTGTAGGACCAGTATTTCTGGATTGTTGCCCTTCACATACCTGGTTAGAGTGCCCATGGCAAATGGGCACAATTGGCATTTTTTGGTTGCATCCAATTCAATACATATGCCATAGTATGGATTTTGGTCACATTAGCTACAGTATGTTGATTACCCATCTTTCCCCTTCATTCTGGATCCATGCAATTTGGTGGCTTAAAAAAAAAAAAAAAAACCTAGTGAGCATTCCCTGATTTTGACACTGAAATAATTAAAAGAATGTATTTCTAGAGAAATGAGGGAATGGTAATAGTTGTATATAATTCCTAATCATTTAATCTACAATTGCCATGCATCTTTATAATGCTGTTCTTCTAAAACACTTTGCAGTAAAGCGATGAGTCAAAAAGCAAGTGAACAAAGGGCTGTGTGTGTATGTTGTTGTATCCTCCTGTGTGGATGTGCCCTAACTCTTGGCACTGCAAGGGAAGAGGGGGAGAAAAGGAGATAGAAAAAGAGAAAAGAACGAGAAGGTGGATAATACTTGGAGATGTGGGGGAGTGGTTCTGACTCAGTGACCATGAAACAAGGCTCATTTCTCTAATTTCTTTATTTATTTTTAATTTATTTTTAACAGATTCAACATAGTTCATAGACACAACTCTAAGAATATAATGTATTCCATCTTCCGTCCCTTCCTTTCTCTCTCTCTTCTTTTCCCTTCTCTCTTTCTTTCTGTCTCTTTCTTTATTACTGATGAATTTCAACTGTAACTACAGAACATTGGTAAGCCACAGTAAGTCTCAAGAACTTAATCTAAAACATACACCTTCCACAGAAGCCATTTGAATTATCTCTGAAAAAAATAGTAGCTAAGTGTGAAATCAACCTGTGAACAGATATAAACTATTGCTGGATATCCATTATAGTTAACTGTTTCTCTGTGATGCTAAGGCCCAGGTTCACAATGAGAAACAATTGGCCTGTGACTAAATCCAATGTGCAACTCACTTGTAAATTTCCTTTCTGTTGAAAAAGTGAATGACAACAGTTAAACTTTGAAGATAAACAGGGTTTTTGTTGTTGTTGTGTTCCTAGCAAATAATGGTGTTTTTGTACAATTCTTGAAATAGAGCCTACAATCACCCCAAATCTCTGTCAAGATCTTGGAAATAATGACATCATAGGCAGATTGAACCAGCAATCCATTAATAGTATCCTTGGTAGAAAACTCTCAGGGGAGGATCTGGCTTGGTAAATTGGCATTGTTTACAAATATAACATAACAGAATACCATTTTGTTCTACATTTGTGGAATAGTAGGAGATATTGTCTGCTTGGGAAGCAAATATTATCAGCAAGCCTTCCTTGTAGATCACTAACTTTTCTCCACTGATTTAAAAGTGTGCTTTGGAGGTGGGTTAAGATAACAAAAACTCCCTGCAAATTCTTCTTTTGTCACCAAATCGTAATTACAAGATGATTATTGATTAGGCCTTCTAAAGGATAGTGCAAAACTAAAGTAATATCAGGATAATTCAAACAAAACAAAAATTGAAATGTCTAGGTAAAGAGAGAGATTATTTCTCTGTATGGAACTGGAAATAGGTTCTTCTATTTCATTTCTATATTATAAAAGGTTTATTACAACTCTTTTTATGATCAGCTGATGAGTTGAACGGAGTTAAAATAATTCCAGTTTGGGGAGCAGTGGAAAGGTATGCCATATTAACTAGGTCCTTTGCAGAATGCTGTGATGCTGACTGCAGTGAGTATGTGTTGTTGAAACTGTGGTCAGGGATGTCTAGTGCAATATGGAATAGTGTGGAACTTGTACCCTAAGAGGCCCTTTCTTTTCAGTTTAATATATACGTGGTCAAACAGGGTCAGCATGATCAGGCAGCCTGAAAAGAAGCAAGACATTTACTTACTTCCCTGATCAGTGAGAGTAATTAGAAACAAAAAGGCCACTCTGTGTTAGCCACACCTGTTTATCAAGAACAAAGGAGCACAGACTTTTATATTATATAGTTGCACTAGAACCCTGTCTGTCCCAGACTTCTGCCTTATTATTCAAGGTCAGCTTTGATTTAAGGAGGTCATGCATGTTTCTCTGACTTCTGTCATCTCAAGGTAAGTAATATGTCATCATGAAATACATATCATCTAGAAAATGGTGACTCTTTCTCCCTGTGAGACATCCTTAAGAAATTTGTTTTCTAGGTATATCTATTGGAATATTCAGTTCCTTTGCAATAACTTCCAAATTTTATTTTTCCCAAACTAAATTTTGCATATCTGAAATTAATGTAATAATTACCTCATATTGGGGCATTATTTTTGAACCAAGGACAGTCAAATAAACTATTGCCTTATTTTTGGTGGTAAATTATTCTCAGTGACTAAGTTGAAACCATGAACCTGTCCAATGCAGAGTAATACCATTGGTGATGTCAGTTTTATTTTTTATTTTCATCTACTTGAAAGGATTGCAATACATTGTATTGGAAATAGAGGAGCAGGGACTCCAGCTGGCACTCTGATATGGGATGCAGATGTCCCAAATGGCAGGTTAACCCCACTGTGCCTTAATATCCACCTTCTGAAGTCAGTTTTAAACTCACTTTTCTTTTAGAGAACCAATGAATTTAAAAGGACCAAAAATCAAAATGCAAAAAATAATTGATATTCTAGCTAAAATATTTACTGATACAAGTAGTATCCTTGACATTCCAGTTGTTTTTTTCTTTGTATCTCATGCTGTAGTTTCATCTATATAGGGAAATATGAGGCATATCAAATTGTTGGGGGTGGCGACAACAAAACATATATTACTGAGTATTTTCACTATCATAATTACTGAATAAATATAGAATGGGTCCTACCTCATTTAAGATAATGCAAACCATAAGACTTAGGCAAAAAAAAATGGATCTCATGCACAAATCAACATCAAGTGAGTCATTGTTGGTCGACAATCAGCTGTACCTGTGGAGAAGATATTAATACTATCTTATTCTTGAATAATTATAGACTGTATTTGAGAGAATTTAGAACATAGCAATATTTAAAAATTCTCCACATAATATGATGTAACAGCATTTATTACTGAAAATAATAAGTATGTTGTAACTACTAAAGGGACAAATATCAATCTACATGCTTTCTCATTACAAGCATTAATAAGGAGACTCCTGATTTTGTTATTGTTATTGGACTTACCTTTGTTTATACTGAATGTTTTTGGAATAAAACTATATGCTATCATTTTCAGAGAGTTATTATACCCGTAAATTAGTGTCAGGTAATACTTGATAAATTTACAGAGATTTTGTTAAAATGGGTTTGATTTTCCACATATTTAAATTGGAGGTTCACTTGGAAGTGTTCTTAACCCCTGACTTGTGCTGTCAAGTGTCAGGTCCTAATGGAAGGACTTGGAATAGAGTAGGGAAATACCTGGAGACAGATGCATTTCTTTGGGGTGGACATGTTTTCCCAGTTCACTTTATACTCCCAGTGTAATGAGACCTGAATGCATTCAGACCTGGACACAGGAATAATGGAGTTGAGAGCAAGTAAGTTTCTAAAACCCTGACTGAATCTTGCAACCTGGTTGATTACCTTTGTTAACTCCCTTGTTGTTTGCTCTTGCAGGGCATAAAATATGACAGGGAGTAAATTTATGTTATATCTGTTCAGACGCAGGGTTCTCTTCTGAGCTCTCTTTGCTCATGGTAGAATTTGGCCCACATTTGTTGTCTACTTGCTTGGGAGACAGTGAGGAGCATTGTTTGCCCTAACAGTACACTCCAACTCTGCTGAAACTGCCAGAGCTACGGTATGGTTTCTAAGTGTATTCGCATAGAAACCATGGAATGAGTTCATTGTGTGAATCAGGTGCACACACAGAAGAAATAGATGCCAAGGACATCCCGATGTTAAAGTGGCTAAAAAGTCATTGTTGTGGGCCATCAAAAATCTATGGCCATACATATGTCAGTTCCAGACTTTGAGGAGTTTATGCCACCTGAGCATTATGATCAGCAGGATGGAATTTTTTTTTTTGACAGGCAGAGTGGACAGTGAGAGAGAGAGAGAGACAGAGAGAAAGGTCTTCCTTTGCCGTTGGTTCACTCTCCAATGGCCGCCGCGGCCGGCGCGCTGCGGCCGGCGCACCGCGCTGATCCGATGGCAGGAGCCAGGAGCCAGGTGCTTTTCCTGGTCTCCCATGGGGTTCAGGGCCCAAGCACCTGGGCCATCCTCCACTGCACTCCCGGGCCACAGCAGAGAGCTGGCCTGGAAGAGGGGCAACCGGGACAGAATCCAGTCCCCTGACCGGGACTAGAACCCGGTGTGCCGGCGCCGCTAGGCGGAGGATTAGCCTAGTGAGCCGCGGCGCCGGCCAGGATGGAATTTTTAAAGAAGAAAGATTGCAAATAATTTGTTAAAGGCCTGCTGAGCTAAAGGACAGCAAAAAATAGAGTTTCGTTGTGGGAAAACCAAAGGCCTTTGTGAATCTGTGTGTATATATGCAGCAGCCATAAATTATTGCCTTCATTTTCCTCTTTTGGAAATTGCATTGTTGGTCTTTGTGGAAGCCACTTTTTTGGTCTCCAGAAGAGAAAGTCCCAGAATGATCCACACAAAACCTGAGCAATCTTGAGGCCAATGCTTTTGTTATGAATATGTTGAAAGCCTTATATTTACTGGAATGTTTTATGCCTCTCAGTCCTTAACTCTTGTGTTCTCCTCCTCTGCTTTAGGAGCTGTGAAATCGGTTGTAACAGAAAATGTCTGACGGTTTGGATAATGAAGAGAAACCCCCAGCTCCCCCACTGAGGATGAATAGCAACAACCGGGATTCTTCAGCACTCAACCACAGCTCCAAGCCGCTTCCCATGGCCCCTGAAGAGAAGAATAAGAAAGCCAGGCTTCGCTCTATCTTCCCAGGAGGAGGGGATAAAAGTAAAGTATCAGTGGCCGGGCATTGCAAAGGGGCTAATTTATTCTTTCATTGTCACTTTCTTTCTTGAGTAATCATTTCTTGAACATTGGCTGTTTGGGGCCTGCCTGACCTTTACACCTGCATTATCAGAGGTTGCATTTTGTCAGACACTGATGTCTGATTAATACACTTCTGCTGTGTTTGTGTTTCACATAAAATTGAATCCATATTTTTAATCCAAGGGAGGTCATAGCACCAATAATGTCTGGAATATATACACAGTGTCTTTCTTTCTGCTACATTAGGGTAGAGTCTGCAGTAATCCCTTCTTAATTGTAAGTTATTGTTTCTGGAAATTTGAGAATAGGTGGGTTTACTTATGTATACTTTTCGGGTAACTAAAGACTTTGAATTGAGTGTATGGGAGTCAGTCCAAGTTGCCACAATATTGTCTCAAACTATATAACAAAGTGGGATAAAACATCTGAGTCATTTGTTTCCCTCTCTGATTCGTCTATCATTTGTCCCCTATACAATCAGCTCCATGTGCACCGAGTATCACAGCAACATATTATCATTTATCCTTGAATGATCACATTTGTTGCTTAGATATCAATCATACTCACACTCTGATTACTTAGGGATATGAAATTTCTAGTAAGTAATTGTCAAGTTGCATTATTAACATGAAACTAAAAATAATTTCTGTAGTTGTGGCTTTTGAGAGGAAGGAAATAAAAGGACACAGGCATCACAAAAAGTTGCCAAAGGGGAAGAAGTTTGATGTCTCTAGAAGACAAAAAGGACATTGTCCATCAGCTTCTTCAAGGGAAAACCAGTAGGCTTGTAAGTCACTTACATGGTGTTTGTGGACACACAATTTGTACCATAATGAAAGCAGAAACTCTTCTCAGAGCTAGTATTGCCTCTTGTACATTGATGTCACTTAAAATATTCTTTGTCTGTCTTGACACAAGAATAGAAAAGATGGAAATAATGTTAAACCTCTGGATTGAAGACAGAAGAATAGTGAAGCAGCTGTGACTGTGCAAAATGAACTTTAAGACTTGTTGGCAGATATGGAAGGGGATATAGAAAAATAATTGCTGCATATAATGGTGAAGTTGAGAATATGTGGTGTGCCATGACCTGGAGATCAAGTCTTATGTGATAGTGATGCCAAAGAAACGACTACTCCTTCAGCTCCTGTGTTGTATCCATTACAGCTGTAGAAAGGGATTGAAGATGAAGATTATGTTCCTGCATAAATCTTTGTTGCTATTGAGGCCACCATGCTTTGAAAGCCCATAAATAACCCTACTTGTCCTTTTGAATAGCAAGATCTAACTGATGCTGACACAGATCAGCCAGAACAGAGAGGATGACAAGTCTGTTTTGTGCCAATACTTCAGGAGACCATAACTCATCTATAGAAAACTATGCCCAAGTTTTCTTAGGGGAAAAATGAGTGAGGTTTCCACTGTATTGGTATGCAAACAGAAAAGTCTGGATGACTCTTCCTCAGAGAATGATTTGAATGGTACTTTTTGGAAGAAAAACAAGACTGTAAAAAAAAAATCTTGATTTCATATCCTACTGGTTCTTCATAGTCTGTTGCATTTGCCAATGTGCTTCCTAACGTAAAGGTTGTTTATATAACAAGATAACATATCTCAGATCCTTCAAGCCTTAAGATCAATGTTTGATCAGCCATTCAAGAAGATGTATTCTAAACTAAAATGAAACTTTGTTGTTCAAAATCTTGTAAAAGTTTCTTTGTCAGAAGATCCTAGTATGTGAAATTCCTATACCATAATTAATGCTATATATTCTTAATAAAACAGACATTAGATATTTTATGAGTCTATTGTTAATGCAACCTGAGCAAAGATTTGGCTAGAGATGATGTAAATCTTTCAACAATCCCTTCCAAAGTCAAGGAATCCTTGGATTAAGAAGAACTTATGGATGAAGATGAACATTTGTAGCAGGAGCAATCATTGGCCAAAGTTGAATCTAAACCAATAGTCACCAATGCAACTGAAGTGGTATTGCTAGAAGATGATCTTTGGAAAGCTTCCAGTATCTCAAAAGTGATTATCATAAGTGACGATGAAGGCACGTGTTGGCTATGGGACTAGAGGCAAATGCAGCTGTTAGCAACAGAAGTAAATTTTTAGGAGATTAAAATCTCCCAAGAAAGTAGCAAAACTTGGTATGTTTACATATCAAATTTTACCTGTTCAAAGCTTGAGTGATTTAGCAGAATTCTATAGAAAGGTGCTATGGTGGCTTTAAAAACAATCATATTGGATGGAAATGATCTTCAATACAACTTAAATCATCAAATACCATTTAATACCATTGGTGGATGAGTAATGTTACCTTTAGACAAAGCTTCAGTGATTTAATTGAACTCTATGAAAAGGTGCTGAACTTTTTAAAAAGGTCATATTGGGAAAGAGAAATCTCAGAAACGCCACAATTATCAAGTAGTACCATTTAAATACCCTCACTGGACAACTGATAAGCTGCCTTCAGAGAAAGTTTGAATGATTTAATTGAACACTATAGAGAAGAAGTGCCAGGGTGTCTTCAGAAGAGCCAAAGTTGTTAAGTAATGCCAAGTAAATTCATTGCTCAATGTAGTTAAAACCACAAGCAACTTATTAGAATTTCAGATTGGACTTAAATGACTCTGAGAGCATAAGACATCCATGATTTGAATTAACAGTCCACCTCTGTTCATTGCTTCTCTGTCATCCTCATTTTTCCACTATCATAAGGAGTGACAGAAATGTGATCACCACCAGAAATCATCTCCAGATCTAAATGGAAGCTGTGTAGAACCTTTTTTTACTAATTTAAACTATGTTTATGCTTTTCATGTAATATACTATTGTTATTGTTTTATTTTACTGTGCATAAAAATATTTGAGGGCTTTCAAAAGCTCACTTGCAGTCTCATTTCCCCTGCTCACCTTTTTTCCTCTTAAAATCATGGCTTCCTCAGCGGAACTTTCCTACCTTTGAGGTTGTTCAGAAACCTGAGCCTCAAGGATGAGAAGGGGTCATTGCTTCTAGGTAACACCACAGTCAGTTTTGAGTTAATGGAAAGAGCACTGGACATGGGTTTTGGAGACCTTGGGTTCACATGTAGCTCTTCCATTTACTATTGTGTCTTTGGGCCAGCTTCTCTGAGCCCCAGTTTCATCACCTATTAAATGAAGATAGTAACACCAGACCTAACTCACAATATATTCATGGTAATACAATGTAATTCTGAATACGAGCATGCTACTAAAAGTAAGATTTAAAAATGCCAAATAGTTGTGAACTATTGTTACTTTTATAGCAATTTGAACCTTACAAGCAACCAAATAAAAAGCCTAGATTTTCGAACTGTCTTAAACATGTTTATTTGTATTTATTTGAAAAACAGATAGATAGATTGAGGTGGAGTGAGGGAGGGAAGGAGAGAAGGAGAGAGATGTATCTTCCATCTGCTAATTCACTCCTCAATTGCCCACAACAACCAGCCAGGGCTGAGTCCAGCTGAAGGCAGGCTCCAGGAACTCCATCCAGATCTCCCACATGTGTGGCAGGGAACTAAATACTTGAGCCATCATCTGCTGCCTCCAGGGTATGCATTAGCAGGAAACTGGATTGGAATCAAAGACAAGACTCAAATCCAGGCACTCTGATAAGAGATACCAGTGTCCCAAGTGGCTGCTTAGACACCTGTGCCATGATACCTGCCCTCAAATTCTTGTTTTTTAAAGTAACTTTTTACCTAACTTACAGAAAGTGTTTATCAATTTCAAAAACTTGGAAAAGAAATATAAGCATGTAGAAAAAAATGAAAATCACCCATAGTCACAAATTCCAAAATTCTATCAACATTTCTATGGATTTCTTTTCAGACTTTTTCTGTTTCTTCGTATTCACATATGTACTTTTCTACATAGTGAATACAATAATATATGCAGTTTTGCATCCTGCCTTTTAATTTAACATTTTTATCATGAATATATTTTGCTACATTTTTAAAAAAGGCTTTATAGGTATCATTTTTGATGATGTGTATATATAGTGACTGGCACCATGGTTTATTTAACCATTTCCTTTTGTTGGATATTTGAGATCCTTTCCAAATTTTTGTCATGATAAATAATGTCACAATGTCATTAATTAACTGAAATGAAAATATTTGCTTTGGTGACAGCAGAGGGGATTTTTTTGGTTGTTGTTGGTCTTTTAAAAAGTCTTTTTCATGGGTACATGAAATAAATGGAACTTCAAGAGACAAAGGAAAATCAGAAGTAATAGAGGTAATTTGAAGATTGAGAAACTATCTTTGTTGGAGACTGTTACAGGAGCTGAATTTTGGGATTAGTAAGATTTAGGAGGAACAGTTTGTCACCGTTTTATGATGCTTCACTAGAGAAAAGTTTGTAGAGTTCAGACCAGGAAAAGGACATCCTGAATAGGTGGTTTTGTTATACGGATTCTGAGAAGTATGAAGCTGATTAGGGTTCTCTTTTGTTGACTACTGTAAAGCTTGGAGCCAAATTTGTGGTCCATAAATAGCACTTAAAATGGGATTCTATGAATTAGCTTTTTTCCAGGCTCTATTTTATGTCTCTATCTTTGTTGTTTTTGTTGTGTTTGGGATTCTGTTTTTTTCCCCTTTTCCTTTTTTATCTACCTGGGGTTTATACTATTACATTGTATTTTGTGTATTCTTGTAAGCTGCCTGACATTCATTTTGAAACAAGGTGGGGGAATATATATATAAATATATATGAATGAATAAATAAATACATGAATAAATTCATGAATAAATAAACCAATAAGGAGAAGGGAATGAGGCAAATGAATACAGCCAAGATTCTGAAAATGGCATAGTGCCTCCAAAAATAATCAATGTTAAGGACTTGAAGCTTGGAAGAACATATGAGAAAGAAGCAGGTGAGGCCACATTTGGAGATGATAATGTTCTGTGTGATGTCTCTGTCTTCTGAAGTGTGCTTACGTTTCTTGTATCTTGTGTTTTACTTGGCATTAGGTGTGTTTCAGAGGACATGCAATGCTGTGTGAAGATCTGTGTCTTCAGAGAGCAGAGTTTGTGTGCATTCTGTTTGTGGGGAATCCAGAGAGATTTGGGAGCTGATGGGCGTGGCAAAGATGTGATAGTCTCTTTTCTTGGAAGTGTAGGAGTGGATACTTGTATATAAATCAAATCCCAACAAATGGGTAGTTAGCTACCATTTACTGACTGGGTATAAAGCTGTGTGCCAACCACATTGCAAGAATTCAGTCTTAATCTTAACAGCCACTCTATATTATCTTCTTTTCACAGATGAGATAATTTAAGCTCAACGCTATAGACAGTCTAGGGTCACATAGCAAATGACAGAAGCCTGAAATCTTCCAGATCTCTCTGGATCCAATATCTATGCTTATTTTGCCATATAATAATGCCCTGTGACAGGACAAATTATATGCATGGTACACTCTGTGCCTAGCATCCAAAAGCCAACAGTAGCTTTTGTTTTTCCTTAAGAAGATGGCAGTGTGTTTTGAAACATCTAAATTCCAGAAAAGTGAACTTTTATTTTATTGTCCCCTCAGAGAGAAAGAAAACTTTTCATATTTTTTTAGAGAAATGGTGTGAGACAATATTATTGATAATAGAAAAGTGCTAACTTCCAGATGTTTTGTGGGTTATATTATCCTTTGGTGTGACTACTATAAGGCTTATATGTTGCTTGCTTGAGAAAGTTGAGGCTCTAAATGAGTGTGTTCATATGTGTGAAAAGTTTTCAAGATGGTATATAGTTTTGTTGTTTTATATATATTCTGTTTTCTAATTCCTAGAGTATGTCATCTTCTATATACACTACACAGCAGGAAGCTTTGCTGTGCAACAATTAAGGAAAACTCTCAGTTTATCTTTTATGGTCTTGTTAATCAACTGTCTTGGTCAATGCACGTTACTAATTTTCATCCAATTAATGCACAATAAAATATACTTAGTGTCATAACAGTATGCAATATTTCTTTGGTGATGCTGAAGACCCTCTGGATCTTGTAATAGCTCAAGGTTATTATTGTGGCACCAACAGTGTTGGGGGAGTACCAGTTAATTGAGGATTCTATTATCAGAAAGCCAGGAGTCAGAGACTACCACCTCCTGAACGGTGCTTACATTCTGCTTGGCTCTTCAAATTTAGCCCATCCAGCTCAGTAAACAGTGCTATTTAGGGATCACTGCCCTGCCCCTAAGAAAACCCGATGGGCATTTTGCTTGTCCTCCAGGGTCAGTTCTGTGTGCTACGAGAGAGGAGCCTCCTGTACTATTCCTTTCCTTCTAGAAATTCCTTGTTGAGGTGGGAACTAGGGGGCATAAGAATGAATTCTACCTCAATGCTAGGACCTTTGCTTCTACTGCAAGGCCAATGAGCAGGGATACAAATTTGGTAGCCCACTAAAATCACCATACAGTCAAAATCAAGGGTTGTATGCAATATAGGCTTGAGATATGTCTACACTGAAGTAAAGAAGCAACAAGGGGAAATAAATTAATAGAGAAAGTAATGTTTTAAAGGGACATTAGGAGGTGGAGAAGATTCAGGGGAATGAATGGGAAGAAAGAGTAAGACAGAAGAGCTCCATTTCCAACACGACAATGTAGTGTTGCAAGAAGAGGAAAATTGACAGTAGCTAAGGGTTATGAAGTTGTTTTCCTTCTTAAAAGCAACAAATGCCTTGTTTTTCCCTGTCAAACTTGAACCATATAAAATTTTCCATGTGATCGGAAGTGTCTAGTTAGCACATTGCCTCATCTTTTTTTTTTTTTTTTTTTTTTTTTTTTTTTTTTTTTGCAAACATTTTCCACTGAATTGTTGTATGTGTGAATTGGGTGTAAATAAACTTGAAACCAGAATGTGTTGCCTGAAAGGAGTTAAGTAAAAGACAACTTTCAGTGATTTCCCAAAATGATCACTGTTGCTGAATGTTTTGAAGATGGTACTACTGAAGATGGTGACTGTGGATGTGATTAGACATGCTCATATAAGACTATCATTTCTTGTCCCCCATCCCATCATCCCCATAGAAAATCCACCCTATAGATTCAGGTTGTAGCTATCTTTTATAATCAGGTACTACTTTGAGTTTTTAATCTGTAATAAAGGACACATACTTTTATCTATAGACCCGGAAGACCTGGCAGGAGGAAACTGTCTCTGTGTACTAGAGGGAATGGAACTAGACATAAAGAAATTCCTGATAGGTTAATTGGATGCTAGAATTACTAAGAATGAAAATTTCTTGGTTCTCCATTGGGTCTCAGGGATTGAAGAAGTTCTTTCTGAAAAGAGGAGAATGGATCTTCCACATTAGGCCTTCCCAGCTGTGTACTTCTGGGATTTGCTAATGTAAGGAAAGATATAATTATATAATATAATCTTCTTATAGATCAGTGAATGTTTGAAATATCCCAGTTAATCCTCTTTCTAGGTGGTTATATTTGCAAGAGCATCACTTATAGGATGGAGTATTGGGTTTAAAAAGCAGCAGATTACTCAATTCTCCAGCAAAAAGTCACCCTGTTAATTCATATATTTTTCAAGACAGTGTACTCTGGAAGACTGTTGCAGAGGTATTACAATGTTCAAAGTACATCCCTCAAACTTCATATGATGGAGATGAGACAGGGATTCTCCCCAATCTATGGGAAGACAAGTTCAGAGAGGTGCAATGACTTCTACAAATTTATTTCATGACTTCATAACAAAGCAAGGCACACTAGAAGTTAGACCTTACAACTCCTAGTCCAGTGGTTCTTAAACACTTTCCTGCTTGGTGTAAAATGAGAGTAACCTAATATGTTTTGAAAATAGATTTTAGTGAATGGAATATGCGAAAATAAAATTGTCCCAGAAGCAAAGGAAGCCTAGATGGATCAGCAATTATGACAGTAATCACAACTTTATCTTCACAAGTTCCTGAGCCTAACTTTCTATCAGCAAGTAACTTGCCTTTGTAAGAGAAAATGAAAACCATTATCACCCCCATTCCTGTGTTATTTTGGGGACTTTCAAGTCATTTTTGTTATTTGTAAAAATAATTATACTTATAAAAATTGAAATATTAAAGAGCTATATTAAAATAGAACATTAGAATCACGTCATTCCTCCCATTAGATTCTTTCATAATCCACCATTTAAAGGAGATTTGGGACCTCTTCCTCATTTGGTAACCACTTTTCTTTGCTGTTTAAAACCACCATGTGTTTTATCTGTGATACTAGATTTAAGTCAGAAATATATCTGTTAATATACAATCTCTTTTTAAATACTTTAGCCACCTTACACTGTCAATTTCCTTAAAAAAATAGAGTAAACAGTAAAATCTATCTTTATGCCTAGTTTTACATTGTAGTTATCTCTTGATGCCTTCACATACTTTCGGTGAGGAAAAATAAACTTGAAGGCCCACATAATGACATTCTACCAAAGAATTAGGTGGAAACTAGAGAATTAATTGCTCCCCTGTGTGAGAGAAAATGTGCATCTTGTAAATCCAAGAGGTAGGAAATACCTGTGGGTCCCCTCTCATAATATGCCTTGAAATGGGATATTTGTTGATAGAGCAGATGTGGCAGAGTTTAGAACCTTTGTACAACAGTCCCTCTGGGACCAGAGCTCTCACAATGAATGTGGCCTTGTTGACACCACCGACAGGGCTACTGGTACCATAAGAATAACTATGCTGGGTTACAGACTTTGCTCAAGTGTAAGGAGGGCTTCAGCAGGCTTCCTTCTGGAGGGTATGACACAGTGTGCTCTGTGATGCACAAATCAGAGAGTGGGGCAGACTGGAATTTTTTTAAATGAAGGTAACAACCTCAGTACCTAGTTCATTTATATTTAAGTAGATACTAAGGCATTTTAATTCTTACAGGTTATAAAGGCAACATATTGTAAATGATCTATGTGGGACACTAACTGACTCTTAGTGACTTAGAAGCAGTGAACCACCAAAAGCTTCTGTCACCCAACTAAGTGACCAAGTCACTAGGGCCACTAGTGACTTCAACTACAACTTCAACACAACAACTTTAACTACAAAAGCAATCTAAAATGTACTCTCCAGCCACACCCCAGACTTCTTGATTGACCTAGATCACTGTCTCCACCTCCATGAATACATAATAGCAAGTAGGCATGGCTTTTCTCCCTATATTTGGTCTCATTTCATAACATGAAGATCACTCATTCATCCTTTCATTTGTTTGTTCATTCACTTGTTAAATATTGATTCAAACACTCTAATAGTAGGTGGATTCTGGGTCACACAGAGGTGAATAAGTCCAAATCCCTGCCTTTAATGAACTGATGACCTAGTAAGGAACACAGACACAAATTAACCAATGATTAGGATTTAACATGGTAAGTACAGTATAGAAGTGAGTACTGAGGAGGGCCATCTATTCAAGACTGAAGGGAGAGAGGTAGTTAGAGAAGGCTTCCTAGAGGAGGTGACCACTGAACTGAGATGAGTCATAAAGGAAGAATAGAGCAAGCCATGTAAAGACTGAATGGTATTCCAGATAGAAAGAGTGGCATTATGAAGGCATTAGGCATGGTACACTACTAGTTGACTTTCTATAACTCCAACAAGAGATTCAGAATAAGTCATGTATAGAGTATGAATGAGAAAGGGGTAGGGTGTGTAGCTATGGATGTAATAGGGGTCCAAATCCTGGAGAAATTATATGAGCAAACTTCAAAAAGCTTGTGGGGAAATGGAATTAAAAGATAAGTTTATTTTGAAATCTATACATTTATTTTCATAGTACATGTTAGATGTCATGCTAAGGACTTTGAATTTGATACTGAAGGTAATCAGGGAACATTGAAGCAAGAGAATAGTATCAGATCTGTATTCTAAAATATCAGTGTAGTTACAGGAGGAAGAATGGATGGGGAGGATGTGTTGGATGGAAAGACTGTTGGTGTCTTGCAGGTGAGAAATGTCAGTAGCCTGGCCTAAGGGCCAATATAATTAGGAATAGGGGAGGACAATACATAAGTAATATTTTGGAGGCAGAATTAATAGAACAAGGCTATTAATCAGATGATGAGAGGAGGAGATAGGAAACAAAGGAGGAGTAGAGGTTTTGTTTTGTTGGGGTAGGTAAAGAGAATGTAGTGTTAATTTAATTTTGTGAGTTGCATGAGGGGCCTATGAGACTACCAATAGCTACCCCATAGCCAGTTAATTACATGGTATTAGAGTACAGCAGAGAGGTCAGGGCTAGAGATACAGATAGGAACTCACTCATGTAGATGGTGACTGCAACTGAGCATATAAATAACATAGCCTAAGAGAGGTGTGAGAAAAGATGAGGACCTAGGACAGCTCCTGGGAGGGGGCTACCATTTAAAGAGCCAACAGAAGGAGACTCTTGCAAATGAAACTGAGAGAGAAAACCCAGAAATGTAGACACAAACTCTGGGAAACACTTGTGTGAAGGAAGATCGGAAGTAGTTAGTTTAAAGAAGTGCATGGTCATGAACACCATTATGGCTGCAAGGTTAATGGTTTTAAGGATTGAAAAGTGGTTCTCCATTAAAGAGGTTAAATATATGTCTTCAGGAAGTCATTGCAGTTGTTTGGGCAGTGAGAGCTAAGGAAATTTAGATTGCCTTTTCAAGAAGTTTAACCTAAAGAAGAAAAGGCTGAGAGAGAATAACAGCTAGAGGAGGATATGAAGAGGCCAAAGAGTTTTAAGGACAAGTGAGATCTCAGCATGCCATGCCTTTTAAACCAAGAGGGTAGTACAAGTAAAGAGGGAAAGATTGAAGATATCAAAAGAAATGGGACAGAATTCTAGGAGGGAAATTCCTGAAGAAGTGAGGGGGCCTGTAATCTGGGGCACCAGTGGAATGGTACACATTAGGCCATCTGCTTCCAAGAAAGATAGGGGAGAGAAGGTGCTACTGATGGAGAGAATGTGTAGTGGTGGGAGAGGAAATGAAGTCAGAGGAGTTTCCAACTGGTCCCTTCCATTTTTCTCAGTGAAGTAGAGTGAAGGTCATAGGCTGAAAGTGAGGAAAGGGGGGTGGGGTGAAGCAGAAGTTTGAACAAAATAGTGAAATTCTGAAATATTTGGTGAGGAGATGGGGAAAAAGAAGTTGGCAAGAGGCAAGGAAAATATTGCCAAGCACCACTAATAACCAAGATAAGTTCTGTGGCCTTTATAAGAAGTACCAAGCTGCATGGCTGTGTGATTTTTTTTCCCATGCAACTCTCAGCAGCCTCCATATAGAAATAGAGAAGCTAAATGGTTGGATTCTGTCCATGCAGCATTTTGTAGCAAAATTGCAAGAGGTAGTCAAAGGGTGAGAGTGTCCACAGCACTGACTTAAGAGCAATTTACATGCTGTACAATAGAGTCTAGGCAAGTAGAGAGCTGAGAAATTGGCTAAAAATAGATGGATCCATAGGATGGGGGTTTTATTGAGATCAAAATACAAATACAATAGGAGCAAGGGTTTGAAAGAGAAGGCTAGTGGAATGAGAGGCTGGACTCAGAATAAGATAGTAGAGTTGAGTATTTTAGAGAAAAGGTGATTTGGGATAAGGAAAATGGGGCAGCCGTGCTTCTCGTTTCTGGCTGCACATCATCTTTGGGTTTTGTTTGTTTGTTTTTTGTTTTTGTTTTTGACAGGCAGAGTTAGACAGTGAGAGTGAGAGACAGAAAGAGAAAGGTCTTCCTTTCAGTTGGTTCACCCCCCAAATGGCCGCTACGGCCTACGCGCTGTGCCGATCCGAAGCCAGGAGCCAGGCGCCTCCTCCTGGTCTCCCATGCGGGTGCAGGGCCCAACCACTTGGGCCATCCTCCACTGCCTTCCCGGGCCACAGCAGAGAGCTGGACTGGAAGAGGAGCAGCCTGGGACAGGGACAGAATCCGGCTCCCCAACCGGAACTAGAACTCGGAGTGCCGGCGCCACAGGCGGAAGATTAGCCAAGTGAGCTGGGGCACCAGCCATCTTTGGGGTTTTAAAAATCACTTGACCAAGTCTCATCCCCTGAAATCCTGATACAATAAGTTTTGGTTGAGCCCCAGGCATTGGTCCTTTATGGAACCGCGTAGATTACTCTGATAGGCAACCCTGGTTGAGAAGACAGGTTTAAAAGGTCAACCATAGAGTAAATTGCACCCCTGGAAGGAAGATAGAGTTGATTAGAGTTGAAGGAGGTCAGGGAGCCCTAAGGAAAGACTGCGAAGGAGGTTTTGTCCATTTGTATCCTATATTTCACAGACTTATGGAAGCACAGAATGTAGGAAGGAAGACTGTGACTCAAAGTCCCCAGTGGATAAGGAGACATAGACAGGACAGTAAAGTGGCAATAACTTCAAAGGAAGTGGTCTTGCAGGAAAGGGCAGAAGTACTCTTCTCTAATAGACAATTGGGAGTAAATTGTGGAAAACTGCCTTCTCCATTCCCCGAGGCCTAAAGATTTGGGATGGGAAATAATGAGCAGCCTCCATCAGGATTATCAGATGATGTGGCACCTTCATTGGATAATATTGTTTAAGATTGTTGTACTTTGCATAACAGAAATATACGAGGAGCTTTAAAAATAAAGATACCTGGGCCTAAATCTCTGGGAGTAGTGTTCTCTTTTACTTGCTCGCTCACTCCCTCCTTCACTCGCTTGTTTACCCCATGAGAATGAGGCAGAGTGAAGTTTAAGAACCTAACGTTGAAAGGATTTAATGAAGAGATTGAAGGTGTAGGGGAAAAACTGTTCATGACAAGATCAGCACTAAACGCTATAGGAAATGCAGAGCACATTGAGGTAAGATGTATAGTAGATGATAAATGACTATAGGGGGCTTTTCTTTCTTTTACATGATAGTAGAATAGAGGAAATGTCAAAATGAGAAACTTGAGAGATTATCTGGCCCCTGGAGGTACAGCCAGAACTCATATATACTTAGAGTCCCAAGGCTAAATGTCATTAAGTATGTGGTCCAGTCAACAATGTGTGGACTTGTTCTGAGTTTCAGTGGAATATATGAGGTAGACTTTAAAAATGATACATGTTTGAGCTTCTGCTATCTGCAAACATCAACCCAGATCTGATCAAGCTGAATTTTGTCTGCCCAATACTCAGTGTTTGCAGAATTTTCTGGGGAGATAGACATTTTTGTGTGCCTAAATATCAAAACAAAACAACATAAAACAAAAATCAGTTCTCATCTAGGCTCCATTAAATCACTAAACATTTACTAAAGGCTGGGAATCATATCTGTTCTTGTTTTAAATGCTATTGAAAAATTAATAGTGTAGCTATTAAGAGCTTAGACTCCAGAGACACGGCATGGTGCTAGGTTCAAATCCTGTCTGTCACTCGCTAGCTGTGTAACTCTAGATATATGCTTAAACCCCACTACGTCTTTTTTCTCATCTATAAAACAACAATAATAAGATAAACCTTATAAGACTGTAGTGGATATTAAATGAGTTAACACTAGAAGTACTTCACCCATGGCAAGTTTCCTAAAAATGATAGTTTTTAAGTGTACAGATCCAAGGCAGGTGCTGAGGAATGTGAGAATGAATAAAACAGTATTTGCTTTGAAGTATCCCAAATGCTAGCTAGAGAGATAGATATGTAAAGAAGAAATAATTCAGTGCTATAAGTGCTTAGCTCAGAACATATACTTTGTAGTTTTATGGGAAAATGAAAGGAGGGACTTTCAACTTTGAAGATAGAATACAGGAAAAAATTTGCCAAAGGGGAGGAATCCCAAGAGAGAGTCTTCAAGAACAAGGACTAGTGGAAGTACTCCACACAAAGTCGGGGGAGAGGGTGAGAAGTAAGTCTTTCCAGGCCTAGGCCTAACATATGTAAAATCTTGGAAGTAAGAGAGATCCAGGTCATTTAAGGAGCATGGCATGAATACTGATAGTCAGGACTATGTCAAGAATATAGGCTGCAGAGAGATGCTAGGAATAGATCATGGAAAACTTTTGGATATCATGTTAAGGAGCATGAGTTTTACAGGTAATTTAAGGATCTTAAAGACAAGAATATGATATGGTCATAGACAGGAGAAATGAATTTGGCAAAATTGGAAGCAGTGAGAACAAGTGAGAAATGCTGATACCTTGGACTAGGAGAGTGGCTCGTGCAGATGAAAGGAAGGAGATGAATTCAAGACAAATTGAAGAGATAGAACAGAGAGAATTTGGTGACCAATTAATATAGAAATAAAGAAGTAAAAAATGACTCTCAAAGTTCTGATTTGGACAGCTGGGCCAATTCCAGATTACTCAAAAGGCAAAGTAAGCATGTGCTTATGACATCTAACCAATTAAGGGTGCCCAAAATATGGAAACATTTTTATTTTGAATATGTAACTTTTAAAATGACCCAAATTAGGCCGGCGCCATGGCTCACTTGGCTAATCCTCCACCTGCAGTGCCGGCACCCCAGGTTCTAGTCCCGGTTGGGGCGCCGGGTACTAGTTCCGGTTGCTCCTCTTCCAGTCCTGCTCTCTGCTGTGGCCCGGGAGGGCAGTGGAGGATGGCCCAAGTGCTTGGGTCCCTGCATCCACATGGGAGGCCAGGAGGAAGCACCCGGCTCCTGGCTTTGGATCGGCACAGCGCTGGCCATAGCGGCCATTGGGGGAGTGAACCAACGGAAGGAAGAGCTTTCTCTCTGTCTCTCTCTCACTGTCTATAACTCTCTCTCTGTCTCTCTCTCTCACTGTATAACTCTGCCTGTCAAAAAAATAAAAAAATAATAAAAAAGACCCAAATTAATTACCGTGGGAACATCAGAGCTTATTTGCATTCCTTACCTTTTTGTGCCTTAGTCTGGATTTGAATTAGATATTGAAGGAGAGGGATCATTATCTTTTCATTGCTTAGAGCCTTTAAAAGGAGAAGTCTAAGACCATATTCCTTCTGTAATCTGGGTGGTAGGTGGTATCATTTCCCTAAAAAAGGAGCACTGAGAAGAGCAATTTTGGGATTCCTTCCTCTGAAAGAAGCCCTGAGTGATGACAATGGCATGATTAGGGCTGTAAGGTACTCAGGTAATCTTGGGAAATACCATTAAGCCAATTCTGTACATAACTCAGCCCAAGTGGAATATTTACATTTAAGTCAATATGCTACAAATGTGAAACCAATACTAAACAGAGAAGTGAGATAATTTCTTTGCTGGCCATGGAAGCCATGAATGGAAACTGATGTAAAGACTGTAGATAGATGTTTAGGTAGGGACTCTTAATGGGGAGTCCAGGACACTTTCAAAGCCCTGGGAGGGGCCTTAGTAATATTTTATTTATGATACTGTATTACTTTAACTTCATGGGAGCCTTCCTCTCAAATTACATAAAGTGTCGATTCCCGCAATATCTTCATCTGCCTCTACCAATCACTAATTAGGGAATTAATTACCTAACATTGGCTAGTATCTGAGGGTGGATGCAATTCAAGAGAAATGAATCAACATTCATTGCAGGCCAAACACTGTATTAAGAAAAGTAGAAGGAAGAGAAACAATGACAATCAAGTAAAGAATGGTCACTGAGGGAGGAGGCAAGTCAGACATATTGTCAAGGAAGTGGAAAGAGAGCTTGTTAACTTTGTCCAGAATGAATGGGAGATCAAGAAAAAAAAATAAAAGAATGCAGGAATAGTTACGACACCTTCAGTGGAATGGCAAGACAGAAGACTGGTCTGTTTACCTTTCTAAACAAATAAGTGGTAGTTGAACAAGTATAAATGGTAGCTACAGTACACAGACATGTGGGGGAAGTAGGAGCACCAACAAATACCTTTAAAACTCCACTGTTTAGTCAGGATAATATTAATAAAATAGTGAAAATGAAATCTGTACTGAAGTTAAGTTAGATGGCATATATGAATATACTTCAAAAATTCATGGAAATTAAAATTAAAAATATGTTTATTTTGGTGCACTTAAAAAACATCCATGCGTAAGGGGCTGGCATTGTGGCACAGCAGGTTAAGCTGCCACCTGCAGCACCAGCATCCTATATGAGTGTGGGTTCAAGTCCTGGCTGCTCCACTCCCAATATATCTCCCTACTAATGTGCCAGGGAAAGCAGTGGAAGATGGCCCAAGTACTTGGGCCCCTGCCACCATCATGGGAGATCTGGATGGAGTTCCTAGTTCCTGGCTTCAGCCTGGCTCAGCTTTGGCTGTTGTGGCCACTTGGGGAGTGAACTAGTAGGTAGAAGATCTCTCTGTCTCTGTAACTCTGGCCTTTCACATAAATAAATAAATCTTTTTAAAAAGTTTTTTCATAATATTAATTTTCCACATATTATGAAAAAATTTTCATACTATGGAAAATGAGTCCTAAATGTGTTCCATGAAAAGGCAAAATCTTTGAATAACTCTTGCGCTCCACCCTAAAAGTTCTTTCCTGATCTTGTATAGTTACCATCATCACTTGAATTTCTATATTTTCACCCCATAAAGGTTGGCAACATGGATTAGTGAGAGAGGATGGAAAAAGAAATAAACCATAAGAATAGCATTTGAACGTGAAAATTTTCAAATTTAAAATTTATCATGGGTAACCCACAAAACCAGTAATCCAAATATGATTGAGTGTTGTCTGTAATTGAGGCTAAGGAAACATCTATTTGAACCAGAATGTTCTAACTTGGCCACGCTGGCAATTCTGAATTTGATTAGTTCCAACTGGGTAAACCCGATTCATGCTGACTTGCCCAGTATTAGAGCATGAGTATTATTTTTCCAGTGTGAAATAGTTTTAGAGGTACATTCTCAAATCTGCTGAAAGTCTCTTATGGAAGATACTATTTTAGAATATTTCCACACTAACTTCCTCCTGAGAACTCTTTCCAGATAAAGCAATTTCATTATAATTCCCAACTTAATTTCTCCAGTGATTATATCTTTAAAGGCTTTTGACTTATTAACTATCAGTACAGTTATTCCTAATTTTGTCACTATGAAAAATGTGCTACTTGGGAAGGACAATGATATTGAATTGCTAATAGACTATAATGGGGACATGGGACAATAGCTACATACTAGAAAGACTAATCCAAAGCACTGGTTTGACATTTCTAAGAACTAAATAAAAAATTAATTCGGTAAAAAAGCACCAAGCCTTAGGGATTTTTCCTAGCTAATTATGGGGTGTAAATTATTTTAAGTATTTTAATTATGAAGAAATATTTTTAACATCAATGATTTGCATTAGTATACTTGTTTAAAGAACACCAAGAGTCTATTTAGAGATGCTTCATAATGTAAATATGTAAATTAAAGAAGTTCTAAGTACTTGATATTTAGCTAAAGTTAACATGGAAACAATTCATGACATTTTCCTTGATAGCTCAAGTGCTTTTCTATCCTTTGTTCCTCAAAGTAAGCCTTAGCTTGACTTGACTGTAAATCCAGCAAATCCAGCTAAACATAATTAGACAACTGGTGGTTACACCTCTATACTGATAAAGGGCGTAAAGCAGTATGAACAGAGGTTTATTTGAAATGTATTTGGGAATTTTTTGGATTCATTGAACTTTTTTTTTTGTCGAACTCTCAGCCATTATTGCAAATAAAATTGGAATTTCTGGAGTTATGTATTGTTAAAATTGTGATGGAATCAAATGTCTTTCAGCTTTGTAATTATTTTGATGAGCTACTTTACAACTTTGAGACGCTAACTATACCCCAAATAAATGCATCTTAACATTTTGCCTTTAGCCAATAAGAAGAAGGAGAAAGAGCGCCCAGAGATCTCTCTTCCTTCAGACTTTGAGCATACGATTCATGTGGGGTTTGATGCAGTCACCGGGGAATTCACTGTAAGTAAGCTCCTTATTTTGTTTTGTAAGCCATGAATAAGTTCCTTTATGAAAACAAATTTCAAACCACAACTGTCATGTCCCAAAATATCAGATTTGAAGTTTTTGATGATTACTAGCAAGGCTGACTTAGCTACACAATCATAGACGGAAATAGAGAGTGGCAACAACATTGGAAAACTTATTTTGTCCATCTTAACACAAATGCCTGATCACTATATTCTTCAAATTCATTGAAAAGATTAATTTGCCATGGCACAGACAATGTAATAATGACATGGAGACCCTGCCTGAGCCTGTTCTTTTTTGTGTAAAGTGAATCAAAGAATCATCTCCTAAACTTTGCTAGGGAAGACAATCTATCTGAATAATTCAGGTTTTTCATGGAAACAGGAATACCCAGATCAGCTAACCACACTAACAAAAACTCTCTGTAAAATTGACCTGTTTTAAACTCTCTGTAAAATTGACCTGTTTTTTTCCATTTAGTTTCAAAAACAGCTTATTTTTAGAATGATTGATAGGTATATTTTATAGACATTTAGGACAATAAACCATGTGTTTCAGAAATATTGATAGGTATATCATATGTTCTTCAGGGATTATGTGATGTGTGTGTGTGTGTGTAGGTGTATATATATGTATGTATGTATATGTGTATATATATATTCCCCTTTGGATAGACCATTGCCATATGTCAAGTCTTTCTTTTGGATATTGGTAGTGGCCAACTAGTATAGGATATTAGATCTATGGCATTTTGTACCATTTTATATCTGGCATCTGTTTTTTAGATTTTTGAAGGGAAGGATGTGGCTAGAAATATGTCCCCAGGAAGGTTGTCTGCCTTTATCCATAGTAGTAAGGAACTCAATCAAAATGTACATCCTGAAATAATGAGTAATTTTGAATGCATTTAGAAAAACAATCATTGATAGAACCATCATCATTAATTCTTGGGTTGTTAAATCAGATACTGAATAGTTAATTTTCTATTTCACAGTGTGATGGTTAGTGAGGAGACTTTGTCATATGATTAAGTGAAAAAAGAGAAAGAGCAAAGTAATTTGATTTAGAGAAGTAAACCATGTCACTAAATTGACAGCCAAAGTATTTTTTTTCAACTCTGGATGTAAGCAATATGAGAATGAAATTGAAACTGAGTAAAAGGATTGGCCATGTGAAATGGTGTGAACTGATTTTTTCCATATTCTCAGTAGTAAGTGGAAATGAACACTAAGAAATATTGAGACTGATAAATTTGAGATAGGGAGTTAGGTAAGATTTCATCATTGGAATCAAAGACATTATTTCAATGGCTTGGAGTTGGAGCCCAGACTTTATTTTATTGTCAGAATATTCTTGTAGGTACTACACATAGAAACTAAAACCTCATTATGAACATTACTACCATCATTATCACCAGATAACATAATTTTTATGAGTTGAATACATGTTATTTAAAAATAATGAACAAAGAGATTATAACTATATCTGACATTAGTAGCAGGAAAAGCCCTCAAACTTTATCAAAGTTGAATGTATTAACACTTCCCTTTTTTATTTTAAGAACAGTATCTTTCCAGTTTTGACCTGTTTTCTCTGTGTTCTTCTTCTGTTTAGACTTCTTTTAAGTTTTGTTGTCATTCCATATTTTCATTTTTTTTGTCTTCTTCCTTTTTGTTTTCTGAAGTGAAAGCTTTCTCTCACTATCTCATGTGGCATTTTGGTTCTTTTTAAATGTTTTACTCTGACCATTTTCCCAACTTACTAGATATCTGATGGTATAATTTCTTTATCTTTAGCTCCTTTTTTGTTCTTTCTGTGTTCTCGATGGACATGAAGGAAAGTGAATCACCACCATCTAATTGATGGCAGCACCAACTAATTTCACCTTGCTGACAATTATAATCTAAAGAACCAATCACAGAAGGGTGAGGTGGTACATGTGATGAGCAGTCTTTCCAGTCGTGAAAGAGTTTGATACAACTGAACCAAGACCAAACAACTCCCCAAATGCCGATTTGAAATGAAGCAGCTGTTTTGAAGCTGTTAGAAAGCCGTTGACTATGGAGTATGTAGATTGACACAAGCTAACTTTGGAAATTGGAATCATTTTATTATTATGTTGATGACTTTTTGTGACTTGTCTACACATTACCTTTAAAGACATCAAATTCCCATTTTAAAAAATCACCTTAACATATGATAGATACTATTACGTTTATTAACTTTTAAAATTCCAAATGATCATAAACTTTAAAAAAATCATTTTATTGGTAGAATTTAGAATTGGATCCTAATTGCTGCAATATTACTAGTTTGTTGTGTGTTGGGTGGGGGGATCATGTTACTAAATTTTGTTATTGTGGTGGTTGAGGTTGAGTTTTGAGTGATTTTGTTGAACTGTCTAATTCAGTTGTCTTAAAAGATCTTATTACTTTGCATACTTGGACACTTACTTGGTGTGTTGCTTGGTGATTACCCTATGGCTAATGGGCCCATATAACCTTGCATACCTGATCATATACTTGGACCCTAAAGCTAAATTTAGGTTGGGAGGTGAGATTTTGGGTATTAAATTATTACAAGTCCTTACCCTTTATATTGCCATTTTTGTCCCAAATACTTCAGAACTCCCCTTTCCAGACCTCTAGACCTGTGACGGTCGCTTCAAGTCAATCAGAGGGAAAAATGGTATGAGTGATATAAATTATCATTTCTTATGATAAGATAAATGCTTGGCCTGTTATATCATGCTGCCATTCTCCTGGGCTACACTGGACAATCCCTAGCTTGATGTACATCTAGTTGTTATTGTATACATGGTCAGGCATTGATCTGTGCTCCTGCTTCTGATGCTCAGATTCCTAGGTTTCCATTAGCTGTCTAACTTTTGGGATTAGTGGCTTAATTTGGAGTAAAAAGATGGCTTTCAGATTATGTGCCTTTGTGGCATATGTTCAAATTTAAGCGTCAGATTTCATTGATGAGCTGGTTTGTCTCTACTTAGAAAAAAGAAATTATGTCAGCAGTGTAGTCACTTGGGTAAGTATAGCCGTCTGGAGAATCTTTTGTAATTGACAGCATTATTTCCTGCTGTCTAGTGATCACACAAGTATTTATTACAAAAGTTTAGAAGTGCCATGAGAATGTCTAATAATAGCAAGTAGTCCAATGATTGTGATAATGAACATGCCAGTGAAGTCTGCTTTAGTGGTTATGTGCAATGCATACCTGAATTTGTAACACTTAATAACTCCTTTGGCCATTACAGTATTAACCAAATGCTATTAATTGCACTTAGAATCAGAACTGGGATCATGCATGGGCTCCTGAGTTCAAATTTTTGGCTTAAGGCTTTAGCATCAAACTGCGTGATGAATGCATGTAAAAGTGTCGTTCCACTGTGCTTGGAGTAACTCCAAATGCCAGGAACCAAGGAAGTATATCCCAAATCAAACCAGCTGGGTAAAAGCATGTTTCTGTAGTGATTGAGGTATCTGTATTTAGACAAAGTTGTTACCTAATATTTGATCATATTTTGTGGGAAGTGGGACTTGGGAACTGCAGCATTGAGATGGAAATTATTCATGTATGGTTTGAAATGAAACGGTTTCCCTTTCCCTGAACTAAATGTCTGAGAAACCTAAGCACAGTCTGGCTGTGTGGGAATGTCCTTACCTAGTTTCCTCTACTCCAGCCATGACTTTAGCTACAAAGAACAGAAGAATCATGTCAGTGAGAACAAAAATTTACCATTGCCATATAGCCATCTTTTGAATTTTAGCCACATAGGCACTTCCAATGTGAAAACGAAATTGGTTAACCAGAATTGGGAACTGAAATTTGTAAGTTCATCACATGGCCATTGGCTACCTGTGATCACCCAGTTATAAAAACAACTTACAAATTATTGTTGAAGCTTTTCATGATGCCATCCTTCTTTCCTCCAAATTCACATTCCTGCCTTTTAGTAATGATAATCCTTGTTATTGTATATATATGGAGGAAGCATCTGGCCAAAGGTGGAATTATACATCCAAACTTTGGAACATTGTTGTTTTCTCTGTTCTCCTAAATCTGTTGTCCTGTAGCCTGTCCTGTCCCTGATTTAGTTAATGCCTCCCTATTTTCATAACCGCCCCACTTTAGAAGGGATTCCCCCTCCCCCCATTCAGACCCATTGGTTTCATTTCCTCCCACCTTCTAAGTTGTCCCACATTCTGTTTTAACTTTCTTTTCTTTCTTTATTTACGTCCATTACAGCCAGATCTCTATGGCTCACAGATGTGCCCAGGGAAGCTCCCAGAGGTGCGTCACAGGCCCAAAAGAAGCTTGCATCAAAGTGCTTCTTTGAGATGTCATAGCACTGCAGCAGCAGGTTCATGTGTGTGCAGTAGAGTTGTTGCTTGGCTTATCTCACTTTTTTGTTGTCATTCCCAAACTCTGGAGGCCCACGTCACACATTGTTTTGCCGAGACTTCATAGGACAAAGCCACAGAAATTGTGTTTGGACACACTTCAGGAATAGTGTGTCTGTTTCTTTCTCCAAGTTGCTCTTGGAGGTTGGATAATTATGAAACTGGGAGGTCTTTAGGCTGAACATGTAGGAAAGAATGTTGAATACTCAATGCAAAGCTAACCTCTCTGTGTAATTTTACACAATTCTCCTTGGTTAGATTTCCAAATACACCCTCCTCTGTGCTCTAAATGCTTCAGATTATTGCAAATTCTCACACGGTTTTGGCGTGGTTTTTATAGTCCCCAGGTTCTATATGGCCAATGAATAAAGTGGGGAGGAAGGAATAGAGGGAGGAGAAGGAGCGCATGGCCTGGAGAAAGCTGCAAGGAAAATACCCCATGCAGCATTAATGTTACTACTTAGCATCTCAGTGGTTATTGCTCCTCCACAACTTTATTCATATCTCCTCCCAATCCTCTTTTATTTACATTAAAGCTCTAGACCCAAAAATTACCAAGGGTGAGGCTTTCATTTTTCTTCTAAAAGTCATTCTAATTGCAACATGCCCAGAAGCAGCTTATTTTATTCCAATCATATAAAACTCATTGATCTGCACGATACTATGCTGTGCACAAATTTATAGAAGTCTTGCTATGTCTGCCCTGAGTCACCAGAAAAAATAAGCTAAGCTGTAAACATCATTTCATGGATGAGCAGAGTCAATATGGAGGTGATTTTCATGTGCTTTTTTTTTTCTATCACAGTCATACTCCCACCCACCCTTTTTAAGTTGAATCCTAGTTTTACCTATGTGTTTTAATTAGAGAAGAGAATGATTGCATTATTACGTTACTAACTTTAAATCTAGAATGTAACTTCAGTTTCCCAAGTGTAATCCTACAGGTAGCATGGGCTTCTTGGTGAAGAACTTTACTGGAAGGTGAAAATGTCGCTGCTGAATGTTCTGACCTGCCATTCTTTCCCTTTGGTTGTCCACAGGGAATTCCTGAGCAATGGGCACGATTACTCCAAACTTCCAACATAACAAAACTGGAACAGAAGAAGAACCCACAAGCTGTTCTAGATGTTCTCAAGTTCTATGATTCCAAAGAAACAGTCAATAACCAGAAATACATGAGCTTTACATCAGGAGGTAAGAAGAAGCCTATTGTATCAAAAGGTGAAGCAGTACAGTAATTTCAATCTTGGAGGTGCATGAATAGAACAAAACTTCTGTAGAACATTTAAAGTGAGTTCTAATTCCTTTTCCAAATGACTTCAGCATAAATAAACCAGAATATTGAGGTTGGAAGTTTTTAAAACCCAAATAAGGAAACTATTCAGTGAAGGAGTAGCTATTAACTTGCATCAACAATCAGAATTTTTATTTTGTGTATTTACTGACATAAAGCACTCAGTCACTTAGGATCAGACCCTGACCCTGTAATACACTCATTAATAAGAAGTATATGGATCAAACCATGGTCTCTTGAAATTTATTTTAACCTTTAGATCCATTGAGTTATACTATGATGACACAGTGGTTGTTAGATTATTTTGATCAGATCCCAAAATCAGATGAAAGAAAAGAGATAATGTCTTATTATTTACAGAGATTGAAATAGTCATGCCACCACCAAATCTTGACTTCATTTGCTAGGGTGTATACCTAGCTATTGTAAAGAGTCTTGATGTTTAAATTTGCACTACAAGCACCTGAAAAACATATATCATGTTGTACTTTTACATTTTAAGAAATATCATCTGGGTTATCCATCTAGAATAATTTATTTAGCATCTAAAGAAAGAAGGAAATACTGTCAATATTACCCTAGCTATAGAGCACCCACCTCTTGGCACTGGATTTAGTATAGGTCAAGCTTGAAGTTTCCTTTAGAACAGTGCCAGTATATAACATGGAAGGGGAAAAATTTGGCCATATGAAATGTCAAAGGTTAAATTTGAAGGCAAATAGACATTCATGTTTTAAGTGGGATTTTTTTATAATGAGGTTGCCTAACTGCCATCCTCCAATGTTGCAAACCTAAAAAAATTTCCATATGCAATCAAATGTCTAAGAGCACCAGATGCTGTTCTTATATTTATTTATATAATAAATATGTATTATATATAATAATATAACATTAATATAGCATAATGTATTATTAAATATATTTAATAATATTTAATACGAGGAAATCAAGAGCCATGCTTCAAGTTAGAAACATAGGCCACCAGAACTGAAAATGTATTTAAGAAATCATTTGAGTATAACCATTTATGTCCTTCAGATTCTCAAGTGCAAGTAGCCACTGCTGTTTAACATTTTGATTTTTGTGTACTGAATTCTTTAAATAACTTAAAAAGATGAAAGCCTGACAACTATGTTAGAACTGAACAATATCTGAATTTTTGCATTGTACTTTGCAGAGTGAAACTCACCATGTGCTTTCTTTTTTTAAAAAAACTTTTATTTAATAAATATAAATTTGAAAAGTACAACTTTTGGAATATAGCAGTTTCCCCCCCATAACCACCCTCCCACTTGCTAACCATCCTATATCCTACTCCCTCTCCTATCCCATTCTTCATTAAGATTCATTTTTAATTATTTTTATATACAGAAGGTCAACTTAGTATATACTAAGTAAATATTTCAACACACAAAGTATAAAGTACTGTTTGAATACTAGTTTTACCATTAATTCGCATAGTACAACACATTTAGGACAGAGATCCTACATGGGGAATAAGTGCACAGTGACTCTGAACATTCTACTGTTGAGACTGACTAATAGGATAGGGAGGTTGGAAGGAAGGAAGGAATGAACAGGAAGGAGGGAATGGGAGGGTAAATCCTGGTTGTAGGTATACAGAATCATATCAATCAGGAATAGGTGATTTTGACATTCCTCCATATAGACGACATTCACTGGGAACCTTCACTGAGATCTGTAAGATGACCTGGTGAGAGTATGTTGAGGATATAATGGTGTGAGTTATTTTAAGAAAAACTCTGACATTTATCACAATATACTAAATTGGAGGTTTTCCTTTTGGTCAAGGCATGCAGCATTTTTTATTTGTTTTCTTGCATCTTGTTTAGTATGGTCTCTAAATGATTATTTTTATGAAAGAAGGGTAATCTCTTTATTCTCATTTTCCAGATAAAAGTGCCCATGGATACATAGCAGCCCATCCTTCGGTAAGTGAAAAATTGAAAACTGTTTCTTATGATCAATGTTTCCTAAAATCTAAGAGAACATAATTACACAACTCCAGTTTTTGGATACAGAAGCCTATAAAAATAGTCTTTAAAGATATAATCTAGGTGTTAAAAATTTGCCTATTTAAGGGTATAGTTCAATGAGTTCTAATAAATTTATACACTTGTGCTGCTATTATAAAATCTTTCATACATAATTGCAATTAATTCAAATCACCCCTTACCCTAGCCACACGCAATCACTAATCTGCCTTTATCAATTTGCCTTTCTGGAAATTTCATGGAAATAAAGCAATATAGCATGTGACATTTTGGGACTGGCACTTTTTTCACTTAGAATCATTTTTTTAGGATTCATCCAAGTCATTGTGTTTGTCAATAGTTTGTTCCTTTTTATTGCTGAGTATTCCATAATATGACTGTGTCACTGTTTATGCACCCACTGAAGATTCACTAGACTATTTCCCTTTGAGACCATTGTAAGTAAAGCTACTATGAATATTCATATAGAAGACTTTATGTAGACAAATGTTTCTATTTCTCTTACATATAGAATTGTGAAAATAATATTAATGGCAATTTTTCCTAATTAGTTTACACATACAAGGTGCAGTATGGCTAATAATTTTGTATTCATGTAATCATTCCTGCAACTCAATTACCATTGTCTCCTGCCTTACAGATGAAGTATCTGAGGTTTAGAGAGTTAAAATAACTTGTTTAAGGTCAAAGCACTACACCTTTTAATGTCACCTGCACCAATAAACTGAGGTACAGGGAAAAAGGTGATTTGATATGAAGTCATGTAGAGAAGTGACTGGAAAATATGTAATCTATACTTAGAAGTACTGGAGTACCTGAAAGAATAACCATACACATTAGACAGAAAAATCATCTCAGAAAAGGCTTCCCTTTCTGTGGTTTTCATTTTGATATTTTGATAGAACTTGTTCCTGATTTGTTTTCCTCCATAGAGGTAAAATAACAAGCATTGGGGAAAGTCTCCAAACTGTTTATTCAGACAGTCATGGATGATCAAGGTGATCTTTCCTTTTTATTGAGGACAAATACTGGCTTGCTTGACATCATTCTGGGTGGCCAGTGTGATAATAGTAGATCATTAGTATCAAAGAATAATGTTCTGAATTAGTATAGCAGTTCCTAAAATACTTTTAAAAGTATAATTACCTTGTGGTCCAGCTATCCCATTTCTGGGTTTATACTCAGAAGTGAAAGCAGGATCTTAAAGAGATATTTGTACTCCTGTGTTTTTGGCAATGTTATTCACAAAGCCAAAAGGTGGAAGCCACTCATGTGTCCACCAACAGATATATATAGAGAAACACAATGCTGTATGCATGCAGTAGGATCTTATTCATCTATAAAAAGGAAGAAAATTCTAACACATGCCATAACATGGATGAACCTTGAGGACGTTGTGCTCAGTGAAATATGCCAATCATAAGAAGACAAATATTGCATGATTCTACCTGTATGTGATACCTCGAGGAGTCAAATTTATTCTATAGCTGGAAAGTAGAGTGGGTGCCAGGCACTACGAGTTGAGGAAGTTGGTTAGTGGATACAGAATTTCCATCTGAGAAGGTAAAAAAAGAGTCCTAGAGATGGATAGTAGTGATGGTTGCACAACAATATGGATGTTAACACTACTGAAATGTACACCTAAAAATGGCCAAGATGGTAAATTTTTATATTATGTATGTTTTGCATAATTACATAATTTTATTTTGCAATTTTCTATTTTAAAATTTAAAAAAAAGGATGAAGGCTCAGCATGTAAGTGTTTAAATCTTATTTCTCCACTGACTACCGTGTGATTTTGGAAAAGTATTTGAGCTTATCTGAGCCTTTCTTTCCTCAACTTTAAATAGAAATAATGACCATGCTCACTTCCTAGGACTTAGGTGAATATTAAATATGATCAGACATATAATGTTGTCATATAGTACCTAGCATATAATATGTATTGGTTAAATGTAAGCAACTATCACAATTATTTATAGCTGTCCAGAGAGAAAAACTCCTGCACACATGAGGCTTGTATGAGGTCATAGTACTTGTGCTTGCTCTGATTTCCCAAAACAGAACAGAATGTGGTTCTCCCATCTGACTGGTCATTTCCCCTTTTCCTTCTTCCTTGGCATGATGGCTTCCTGGGCCACAATGAAAACAGCACAAAAAGGGAGATAATAGGAAAGTGGGAAAGTTAAAAATGTCAACCTTCCATGATCCATATGTAATTTACCTCTTTTGAAATAATTCATATCATACTGCTGCAATCCCAGCAAAGAAATAGTTCTGATTTTTTCAGATCGGCCGATTATTTTAAATACCAGCCTGGTAAGTTGGTTTGTGTATTGGTTTTTGTTTTCTCTTAAGATATAAACTCTTTCTTTTGAGAATGTTTCTATTGGTTTTACTTATGGAATTAGAAGTAAATCTACATAATGACCAAAATATTCCATTTTAAATCAGAGAAAAATGATGTCACTGTTTGGAAATATAACAACTAGAAATGCGCTTATTTAACATACATTTGTCAAGTGCCTCCTTAGAAACTCTAGGAATTTTGGAGCTTAAATTGTTAGAGGAAAGTAAGTGTGAAAATAAGCAAGCACAATATGATATGAATAGTATTACATACCATAGCATATGTCCATTTTCTACATGAATTCGGAGAAAATAGATTGCCTTTAGCTGGAGAGGAAGGTTGAGAAGGGGAGGAGGAAGCAAGCACTGTCCACCAGGGCTTAAGCTCAGTGACCACTACCAAATATGTATTTGGCATATATTTATTGAAAGATATGTTAGAAAGTGCTTCATCTAAAAGGTTACATTTGATCTAGATCTTGAAGGTCAGATGAGATTTGGATTTGTGAAGATATGGAAGGGCATTCTAAGCAAAATGAAAAACATAAGAAAGGACATGTTGGTGAGCACAAGGGGATAAGAGGTATGGATTTGAATGAAGACTGAGGTACAAAGAAAGGGAATATTAGAAGTTAAGCCTTGAAAGTTAAGTTAGGGACAAATCATAGAGGCACTTAAATGGTATTCTAAGGAATTTGGCTTTTCTTGTGTGCAATGAGAAGTCCTTGAAGTATTTCAAAGCAGGAGAGTTCGATGATTAAAGCTTGTGCTCTGGGAAGAGCGATCTGATAGCAAACACACAGAAAGAATTAAGGACAGGAGGTGAGATTAGAGAAAGGAAGAACTGGTTTGGGGAATATTTCAGTCATGCAGGTAATGCTGGCCTGAAGTGAGATACTGGCAGTAGGACTGGAGATTAGGCTCAAATTCTGAAGATGTTTAGAAAGTAATTGAATGTTAGAAGAAAGGTTGAGATCAAAGGTAATTGCAGGCTTAAAATATGTGTTTGGATAAAATGGGGATGTTATCTTTCAGGAGCGGCAGATATTTGTGGGAATATACTGAGTTTTATATTGGGCAGTTTAAGTTTTAAGGGTCTGGTAGGAATTCCAGGTGGAGATAATTAGTTAAACTCCTTTTCTGAGGCTAGGCAGCTAACAATTGAATGAACTGAATTTCACTCTTAAGTTCAGTTTAAATCACTTCACTGGGATTTGGCTACTTAAGAGTGCAGAACTTCAACTTGTGTTTTCTTTATGGTTTTAGGGGGAGAGTACACTTTACACTGTGCATGCTTTTTTGTGGCACAATCACTCCCTATAGACCTGGCAATTCTACAGGGACTAATTTAATAGGACTGACTCCCATGTCATAGGCATTTTATGACATTTTGATTCTATACATTTTGGCATCCTTTAGTAGCCTGGGTGAGAATTAAAATAGAAGCCATGTTGTATTCTGTAAATGTTTCAAACTGATGGTTATGTGATTACTATTGGATTCAGCAGCACTTCCTATCATCATAAGACATCTATTTTTGGCTCACTTGTGGTAGCTTCTTTGATATTAGTGTATTAAATTCCAAATGCTCTTAAAAGACTTACTCTTCAATTTGAGGTTAATTTTTCAATTTTGTATTTAATTTTGTATTTATAGTTTACTGTTCGAGATGGAATTATGTATTTACAATCTTGAGGTAGTATTCCAAGTGGAAGACAACAACAATGATATGAATATGCCATGATTTGCACTAAAGAGACTGTGTGTGCTATTGAGATTGCTCCTTTTTGATTTGCAGTGCTGGTTTATTTTTTCCTTTTTTCTTTAGAGTGTATCAGAATTGACTGAGGAATCTGTTAAAATGCAGATTCCAGGGATCTACTCCTGGAGTATGTCTAGAATGGAACCCTGAAATCTGCCTTTTTTTGTAAACACCAAAAGTGACCCCCCTCAACCACATTTTTTGTTATCTAAAGTCTTCAAAGTGCTTACTTATAATTCCTTTGACCTGTAAAACTTTACTTCAAAAAGGAGAGTTGCCTAAGGTAGGTCCTCTAGCTGATACATTCTTTAGATCAGGGTTCATAGCTCAGAATCCAAGGATGGCTTCAGAAGATGTATGAACTGTTGAAATTATATGTGAAAGCACGAGTCTACATGTATTTCTCTGGGGAGGTAATCCAAACCCTTCAGAATTTTAAGAATTTAAGACCCAACTACCTCGTCCTCCTCAATAGGTGGCATAATAAGAGTATCAGAAATCTCTAATTTTGATTAAAATATTTTCTTTGAAGATTTATTTATTTGAAAGGCAGAATTCCAGAGAGGCAGGCAGAGAGAGAGAGAGAGAGAGAGAGAGAGAGAAAGAGAATCTTCCATCTGCTGGTTCATTCCCCAGATGGCTGCAATGGCTGGATCTGGGCCAATCTGAAGCCAGGAGCCAGGAGCCAAGAGCTTCCTCCAGGTCTCCCACACAGGTGCAGGCACGAAAACACTTGGGCCATCTTCTGTTGCTTTCCAAGAGAGCTGGATTGGAAGTGGAGCAGTTGGGACTAAAACTGGTGCCCATATGGGATGCTGGCACTGCAGGCAGCAGCTTTACAAATAAAAAGTGTAAAGACTATAGTCCAGCAGAAAAATAGGCATGGGCTATATACAATAATCAAAGGAAAAGATGTTCAACTTTACTCACATAAAATAAATTTTAAAGTAGTCACAAAATCCTTAAAACTATAGTAGTAAATAATTCCTTTCAGTTTGTTGGACAATATGTAAAATATGTAAAACAAAGTTTGCAGCAAAACTGATACAGTCAGGCATTTCTTTAAGTAAACTACTTTAGCTGTTTACAGTGTCTTCCAGGAACGAGTGTTTCCTAAAGTGAGAAGCTACATTATTTTTGCTTATTCTCAACATTGTTTAGCATGAGAACAGTTAAGTCCGTATGTTCCAATTACTGTTTAACCTAGGAAAAACAGTATGCTCAGTGTCAGTGTTTAGATAGGGATAGCAAAATATGTCTGTTCCCAGTATTTTTTTTAATACAAGAGTCAGGAAATTATGCTAATTTCAGTCCTTAGTATCAAGGACCAGTTGTGATCTATGTGTATTTCTGGAAAGTTAATGCTCTCTGCCCCAAGCATAATCCAAAGCATACTGTCCACTGAAGGCTACATATTCATTCAAGTCCTGGCTCTACTCCCAACTCTAGTTTCCTGCTAATGGGTACCCCACGAGGTAGCTCCACTCACAATTCCAGTTTCCTGATAATGGGCACGCACTCTGAGTGGCTCAAATGGTTGTGTCATTCACTGCCACCCCCAGGGGAGACCTGGATTGAGTTTCCAACTCCAGCCCAGCCCAGTCCAAGTTGTTACATGCATTTGGGAGGTGAACCAGTAGATGGAAGAGCTCTGTTTGTGTGGCTGTCTCTTTCTCTCCCTTTATTTGTCTGCCTCTCTCCCTGCCTCTCAGATAAAAATTATTTAAAAAATAAAATCCTCAGTGAATTTTTAGTCACACACTGAGATCCTTTGATATAATAGTCTATTAATAGGCTCCCTATAACTTCTTAAGAACTTTGTCCTCATGGAGTGAAAATTCCTGATAAGAATACCTTGGGCCAGTATACCTAATAGGATACAAAAGCAAATAAATAAATCACAAGAAGCAAAAAAAAAGGTGAAAACCAACTGTAGTAGTACTGTCCAACAGAAATATAATATAAATCACATATATAATTTTTAGTTTTTAGTAGCCTCATTAAAGTGTAAAATGAAATAAATTAAAACAATTTTAATAACATACTTAACCCTACATATTCAAAATATCATTTTAATATATAATCAACATAAAAAGCACTAATGAGATATTTTATAATTTTTTCATATTAAGCATATAGTATTTCAGGGTGGGTGTTTGGTACATTGGTTAAACTGCCACTTGGAACACTGCATCTCATGTCAGAATGGCTGGGTTGGAGTCTTGGCTCTGCTCTCCATTCCAGCTTCCTGCTAATTCAGACCACGGGAGGCAGCAAGCGATGGGTCTCAAGTCGTTGGCTCCTGACACCCACATGGGAGATCTGGATTAAGTTCTAGGCTCCTGGCTTCAACCTGGACAGCCCCGGCTGTTACAGGCATTTAGGAAATGAACCAGAAGATAAGATCTCTCTGTCTCTGTCTCTGTCTCTGTCTCTCTCTCTCTCTCTGTGTGTGTGTGTATGTGTATGTCTTTGTGTGTGCTTCTCTCAGCCTTGCAAATGCATTACATAAATAATCTCTTTGAAAAGGATGCAACACCTGGGATGTACTTTACATTTACAATCCATCTCAATTCAGACTAGCCACATTTTAAGCATTCAGTCATCTCATCTGACTACTTCGCTACCATCTTGGACAGTGCAGACCTATACTGCAGTGAGTAATTGTTGAAGTTGAACATACATCGGAATCACCCAGGAAGACTGTTATTTATTACACAGATTGCTGAACCCTTCTTCCAGAGTTTCTGCGTCTTAGATCTGAATGGAGCCTGGGAATTTGCATTTCTAACAAATTCCTTCATGATGTTGATCTGTGGACCACACTTTGAGAATTGTTGAGAGTCATGGCCATAGTTCTTCCAAATCCAACTTTGGAACTATTTTTACCCCTGTATTAATATGAATGATTAAGAAGTGTCACTAGGTTAGGTGGTCCTTGTATTTGTTGTTGTTGGTGGTGTTGTCACACTTTATAAAACATTGCAAATCATGATTTACCTATTAGATAATACCGAGCAATTATTTATGTAGCTGAGTATTCCTTAGATCTTTAAGTCTATTGCTCTTGAATGCTCCTTTCCAGGAGGCTGAGTAAGGGAAAATATTTATAGATTTGCCTATTCTCAGTGAGTATTTGCAGAGCTATATTAATACAACATGCAAGTGCATGCTGTATTCATTAGGCAGAAAGTAGCTCTTTTCAAATTGACAATCAATCAATAAATTGACAGTCTGCCCAGTATAGATCCAAGGCCTTGACAGCAATTAATTTGATTTTTAATACATTCACTGATTAAAAAAACCTGAGCTTTAAAATATTCAGTCAGTAGTTCACTGATTTGGAGCACAGCAAAAACTAAAAAGAATGCATTAGATTTCATAGTCCTTTATATCATGACCTGCATTTATCTCTGAACGTGAGGTCCTGGTTTTGTTAATTTGCAAAAACATTGCCTCTTATCCCTCCCTACATGCTTAAATATTTCATTTTCTTTGTCTTATTCCTGAATAAAAACAATGGGGAGTTAATAAGTGATCTTTAAACTTTATTTCTGTCCTAAGAGTACAAAAACAGCTTCAGAGCCTCCTTTGGCTCCTCCTGTGTCTGAAGAAGAAGATGAAGAGGAGGAAGAAGAAGAAGACGACAATGAGCCTCCACCCGTTATTGCACCAAGACCAGAGCATACAAAATCAGTAAGTTGCAAGTGACTATTTCCAAATGATTCAAAAGGTGTGCTTTGGAAGGGTCATAGAGTTAGAATGTAGTTAATTAACAAGTACTTACTGGGCATCTCGCAGGTTCCCAGAAACAGAGTATAAGATACAATCCAGTGTTTGAGGTTGCTGTTTGAAGGTATCAGTTTAGCACATAAAAATTAGAGAACAATACCAAAAAATACATAAATAACTGCTAAATCTTAAAACTATAACATAAATTAAGATGGGTTAGGAAATCCATGTGAAGCAGGTAGGAAGAATTTCATAAGTACAGGCATCAAGATCAGAATTCACAGGCTGTGTATAGGCACCTCAAAAGACTAGCTCCTAAGGTCTTTCAAGGGCAGTATGCTTAAAGCTGCTTACAGTATATAAAAAATAGAAAACCACTTGTTTCTATTCATTGGTATGACAGTGCCTTGACTCCATACGCTTTCTTTGGCCACTGTTTTAATCATATATCTTTCTGGTCTCTTCTTGTAGATCTATACTCGTTCTGTGGTTGAATCCATTGCTTCACCGGCAGCACCAAACAAAGAGGTCACACCACCTTCCGCTGAGAATGCCAATTCCAGCACTTTGTACAGGAACACAGATCGGCAAAGGAAAAAATCCAAGATGACTGATGAGGAGATCCTAGAGAAGCTAAGTGAGTTTTTACCATCATTACATTCTTCATGGAGGGTTTCATCTAAATCATTTAGAATGAGTATTGATCCTTTAGAAGTTTTAATCTACTTGTCTGAAAACCAGATGCCCTGAAATCATGAGATGGAAAGTTTGGGATTTTTCTATATATGCAGGCTTGCTTCTTCCTCCCTCACACACCTAATTTGATGGAAATTAAACATATTCACTTGAAAAAGTCAGTTAAGGTGAAAATTGGCAAACTCGGTTAACTAGTAAGTTTTATTTTGGGATTGTGTCTTCAAAAGTGATAAAATAGCCTGATGAAATATATTAAACCCATACACTAAAGGTTCTCAGCTGATCAGTTGTGAAAGACAAGTCAACCATAAAGCCAGACACAATCAATCAAGACTTGCAGCCCCAAATAATGTAGTGCTTTCCCTTAATTTTGGAGCATTTCTGTATGAGGAGGGAGGTGGAAGCAGCAAATACTAGCAACCTCCTTCCACAGTGTCTTCTAAGCATATAGGCATGCATACCTGTGTCCTTTGTGAACATTTACTTGTTACACTAGTTGGTTTTTTAAAGGTTTGTTTATTTATTTTTAAAGGTACAGTTACAGAAAGGGGGACAGAAGAGAGAGAGAGAGGAAGAGGAAGAGGGAGAGGGAGAGGGAGAGGGAGAGGGAGAGGGAGAGGGAGAGGGAGAGGGAGAGGGAGAGAGAGACCTTACATATACTGGTTCACTCCTCAAGTGGCTGCAAACAGCCAGGGCTGAGCTAGGCCAAAGCCAGGAGCCAGGAACCTCATCTGGGTCTCCTACATGGCTGGCAGGGGCCCAAACACATGGATCATCTTCCACTGCTTTTTTCAGACCATTAGTAGAGAGCTGCATCAGAAGAAGTGGAGCAGCTGGGACAGGAACCAGCACCTATATGTGATGCCAGCATTGGTGTCAAAAGCAGCAGCACAACTCTGGCCCCACCCTAGTTTTAGAAAACATTTGCCTCCTATTTAATTTTATGTGTCAAAAAGACAAGTCATAGTTTCTCCAAGGAAGATTCAAAAGTTTGTAATGCATATTCATTAAACTCATACTACAGAAACATCTAACAAATGGCTAGATATCACTGCTCAGTGCCCCTAGTTTGACTCTTACACATGCTTCAAAACTCTCAAAAGTTGCCTCCTCAGGAAAGCCTGTATTGTTACTACCATTCTTCTTCTTTATTGTCTTTATCATAGCATGATATCATGATATCATGATATCATGCTATGATAGCATATCACACCATGCTAGTCTGTCTCATTCACTAGACTGACCTTCTCAAGGGACGGGAATTTGTATTTTTTGCCCTAGATGTTGGCCTCCAAGTAAGTTCCTGCTATAAAAGGCACGCAGCAAATGCCTGTTGTGTGAATAAATGAGAAACTGAGCAAACAAATCCATCCTTATTGAACTCCTACTAGTCTATTGTATGCAAGAGACTTTGGAGAATACAGCAGAAAGATAATTCTCTGACATCAAGAAACTTGCAGTTTTGTTTGGAAAGTGAAACTTAATAGTGTGATGCACTTAAAGAATAGAAAAGAGCCTCTGTCATTCCATGCAAATTTTTCATCCAAAAGACCTCAGGAAAGGAAAGGAGCAATTCCAGTTGTAGGACACAAGGAGGCACTGCAAAGGTAGGGGTAGGCCATTTTGCTCTCCAAGGGACACTTGGCAATATCTGGAGTTTTTATTGTCATCATTCAGAGTGCTACTGGCATCTAGTGGATAAAGGCTGGAGGTGCTTCTAAACATTCTACAATGCACAGGGCAGCTCCCCTCACTTATTATTAAGCCCAAAATGTCAGCAGTGCTAAGGTTAATACATGTTGATGAAGTCAAAGGTTGGAGTTGCAACTGTCAGTGAGCACTCAGAACTAGAATTGCTGGACTTTAGCAAACGTGATTAAATATTTCTCTAATGCCAACTACTTGCTGCAATGATAATGGTAATAATTTTTATTTATTGAGTATCTTCTGGGTTGACTACTTCACATACATTACCAGGGTTAATTTTCACAGTGATCTCTTATGTGGTATACGTTGATGTTCTCATTTTACAGATCACTGGAAGCAAGCTTTCGAAAGCTCGCTTTTTATCAGGGCACCAAACTCATGAGTGAGAGAGCCAGAATTTGAACTTAGATCTGTTTGCTTTCAAGGCTGACACTTTTTGCATTACCTGGTTTACTTCTGCATACCCTCAATTTTCTGTGCAAAAGGAAAGGAACAAATAAAAGAATTGCCTGATAATTTTAGTTCAACTATTCTGACAGCCACCTCAGTCTCTTCCTTTTGTGCCCATAAATATGACCTATGTGTTTATTAATGACTGTTATTTGCTATCTGTAAGTTAGCTGACAGGAAAACAGACATTATTTTCTGAGGCCACAATCTTGTTTTGCTTGCAGACCGTCATGGTGCTGGAGCAGTGGCCTTTATATGTGTTGTTTATGAGCACCATGATGAAGAGGGGAAAACTAACTGGGATTATATTTTTAATCAAGAATTAACTGATCATTTTCTCTATTGGACTTTATGCTTTGACCTAAAGAGAATCATTTCCCCATCTAGACAGTGAACCACCAGTGCTGCCAACCTTACCTGGGAGTTGTGGACCTCGCCAGGTAGAACCTGCAGAGGAATGACAAAGGGCTCCTCATAAAGCAGATCCAGGCTAAACTATACCCCACGTACAGTTGTGAAGTGGAGCTTTCCTGCTCCTGCTCCTGCTCCACTGCCATCCCCTCTCTCCTCTCTCTGCCACTCGTAGGCTGAGTAACCTTAGACAAGTCTTTCAACCCATCTGAGTCTTGCTTTCTTATCTGTCAAATGGGGATAAGAATCATAACTAGTTTTGGATTTTGCCTATAGGATAGATTTTATGGATATGAGGACAGATATTGGATCACCCAAATTCAAATCACTGACCCATGGCTACTGTGTTATTTTGGGTCAGTTATTTCTGAGCCTCCATTTTCTCATCTAAAAAGTGGGGATAATAATAAAAGCAGTCTCATACCATTATGATTCTTAAAAGAAAGTAATGTATGCAAAAACTTAGCAACAGTACCTCACACATAGTAGGTGCTCAGTAAATGGCAGTTATTATTTTATTACATGAGTACAAAGCCTTGATATGATAATATGGTGGGACAAGCTTTGAAGTGAGTCATAACTAAATGAGTCGTGGGCACAGACTAGCTATGTATCCTTGGTAAGTTACTTAACCTCTCTGAACTTAGTTTCTTCATCTGAAAAGTAGTGATACTTGATAATAATTGTACCTATATAATAGGGGCTAGTGAAGACTAAATTAGTTAAAATATAAAAGACATTATAAAACAGTGGTATAAAATTGTTATTATGCTATTTTTACCAACTGAAAGTGACAAAGATTTTCAGTATAAAAAATAAGAGAATAAGGTCTTAACTTTGGAACACAATGTTTGAAACCAGGAATAATTCCAGATATATGGTCTCTGAACTGAAGTCATTGAGGACCTTGAAATCAAGGACTCCATCAAAGTGTGAGGAAATAGGAGAGGAGCCTGTGCTGAGAGGCAAAAGAAAGGAAGAAGGGAGGCATGGTGGTAGAGGGAAGGCCAGCAACTCATATGGGAGTGGACCCCACAAGCATGAAGAAGAGGAAATGCAGCCCCTCCTAAATCATCCTTACCTCCAGCTTCAGGGATCCGATTACTAGGAGGGGGCAACCGAAACCACAGAGCCGCCAGGCTATTCATCTTCCAAGCAGATACCGATTGAGGGGCCCTGACCAAGGGATCATTAATGGCTGAAATGAACAGATCATCTTTCAGTTTTACACAGACAGATAGCCTGGGTCTGGCTTGTTCATTGTGGTCTGTCTGGGTCTATTGGAAAGTAAAGAAACCCCTGCATTTCCCTGAACATTTTCAAAAGGCGCTGTCAGCAAAATTGTGCAATGCAGGAAATTTGTCTTTGGCTTCCCTCCTCTGGGCCCCACGATCACCTACTCTTGGCTCTCTCCACCACCCAACGTTCCCTACTCAGCGCTCTTTCTCCTGATTGACTCTCAGATAGAACTAACACTGATTTAGAGAAGGAGTCCCCCCACCTCAGGAATCAGAACCTTCATTATGCTAAGGGAAATAATCTTTTTGTGGTGGCAGTTGAGCTTCATTTTATAAATTGGCGAGACTATTGATTGACTTTTCTGCCACTGAAACCACCATAGGAATCCTGTTTTCAACTACTAGTATTTAGTGATTTCTTAAAATCGTGTAATTAAAAATGAAAGGTTTGTTTCTCATTTAGGGAATTGCTCTGGTAGGAAGTCATTCTGGGTTGCTTTCATATTATCTTTTCTCCTTTTCACTTTGACTCGTTAATTTTTTCCTCACGTTTTCCTGTTTTGCATCAAAATAATTTTTTCTCCTCCACATAATTTAAGAAAGCAAATTATAAAGGTTCTGATGAAGGAGATGCCTTTAAAAGCTTGTCTTGTGGCTGAGGATTGTAAGCAAGGTCTTGTGTACACTTGCTTTGCATCAGTAGATGGCAGCACATGCTCTTCTGTGAAGGATAGTGGGTGTGGGGACGCCATTTTATTTGAATAGCAGTTCAATTCAGAAGCATAATCTCATCAAAATGGTTGTCTTTTGGTAATCCTTGTGAAAAGATTTATTTCCAGTATTTTTTTCTTTTAACTCTGCATACCATGGAAATAAACTTGAATAATTTACTGCCATAAAGCCTCATTAACTGAACCCAGCCAATTGGAATTGGCCATAATTCAGAAAGTGGCTTGGGCTGAAGCTTATTTGCTTTTTCTCAGTCTTTGGAAAAGTGTTTGCTCAGCAACTAAGGGTAAAACTCTCTTGGAAGATTGTAAACTGCTGAATAAAATGATGGTTTCAAGTGATTTTTTAATTTATATTTTATTTTATTTAATGAACATAAATTTCCAAAGTAAAGCTTATGGATTACAATAGCTCCCCCCCATAACTTCCCTCCTACCCACAACACTCCCCTCTCCCACTCCCTCTCCCCTTCCATTCACATCAAGATTCATTTTCAATTATCTTTATATACAGAAGATCAATTTAGCATATATTAAGTAAAGATTTCATCAGTTTGCACCCACACAGAAACACAAAGTGTAAAATACTATTTGAGTACTAGTTATAGCATTAATTAAACACCTAAGAGTAATTGTGTATTAATTACAGAGTTCAACCAATAGTTTTAAGTAGAACATAAAAAATACTAAAAGGGTAAAGTATTAAGTTCTTTTTTTTTCTGTTTCTTTTTTGTTTGTTTGTTATATAGTTTTTTTATTTAATAAATGTGAATTTACAAAGTGCAACTTTTGTATTGTTGTGGCTTCCCCCCTGCCAACCTCCCTCCCTCCCGTGGCCCTCCCCTCTCCCACTCCCTCTCCCATCCTGCCCTTCATCGATTTTCATTTTCAATTACCTTCATATACTGAAGATCAACTGAATAAAATGATAGTTTCAAGTGATTTTAAAATCATCATTTCACTAAAAAAAACAGACCTTTACCCATTAATAACTAATATGGATAAGACTGGCTCTCAGCTTTGTGGAAATCTGTTACATGATTTGAAAAATAAAATAACAACTCAGCAATTGCTAAATTGATGGCATTCTATAGATATAGCTCAAGTAAAATACATTCTGCAACCCCTGTCTTAAACTCTGGGACATTTAGAAAAAAAGTGCCTAATTTTATTTGTATCTAATTCAACAATTATTGAGTACCTGATATATTCCATATGCAGCATTCTGTGAGGAGGCACTGAGGGTATGAAGATGAATAAGCTGTGACTCTTGTCCTTAACACACAATCAAAAAGGGAGTCTCAAAAAGATAGATATTTGATACATTAAGTACAGAGAAAGAGAACAAGTGCTAAAGCAAAAGAGAGAAAAAGAGAGAATTCAGCAGTAGCACAGAGAAGGGACTTTGTTAACTGTATTCAAAGAAGTCAGGAAAGTCTTTCTAGAAGAGACATCATCTAAGCTGAGTTTTTAAACACAAACAGAAATGATGTGCCATGAAGAAAATATGAGATGGACCTGTCAGGCAGAGGATGGCATGTAAAGAAGACCTAAAGCCGGTGCCGTGGCTCAATAGGCTAATCCTCCACCCGGCACACCGGGTTCTAGTCCCGGTTGGGGCGCCGGATTCTGTCCCGGTTGCCCCTCTTCCAGGCCAGCTCTCTGCTATGGCCCGGGAGTGCAGTGGAGGATGGCCCAAGTCCTTGGGCCCTGCACCCGCATGGGAGACCAGGAGAAGCACCTGGCTCCTGCCTTCGGATCAGTGCAATGCACCGGCCGCAGCGCGCCGGCCGCGGTGGCCATTGGAGGGTGAACCAACGGCAAAAGGAAGACCTTTCTCTCTGTCTCTCTGTCTCTGTCTCTCTCTCTCTCTCTCTCACTGTCCACTCTGCCTGTCAAAAATAAATAAATAAATAAATAAAAAAGAAGACCTAAAGACATATATCTGGGACCTCCAGTATATTTAAGGTTACTTTAATAAAGAGTCAGTGATGAAGGGTGACACTGAATTTGTAGGAGAGGAAGTTGAATGTTAAGTTTGAGCTGAACATATACTGCAATTAATTTGTTATGGTCAGAACATAAGGTTCTAGTACTAAAATGGTGAGACATGAGATGGAAAAAGAAACAGAAGCCAGATCATCAGGAACCTTGTACTCCATACTGTGGAGTTTGGGCTTTCTCCTGTAGGTATTAGGGAATCTTGAACCAGAGAATCACATAATCAACCCTACACTTCGAGTGTCCTGATAGTGATGTGGAGCCTGGACTAGAGTGAGCAGAGTCTAGGGAATCAAGTTAGGAAGCAGGTGCAACAGCCAAGGCAAAAGATGATGAAGGCTCAGCTAAAGAAGCGATAATGAAGGAAGACAGATCCTAATGATGTCTAATACATAAACACAGGCCCGGGGCTCAGTGGACAACTGCATGTGGGCAATGATGGTAAGGAACACATCAAAGATGACTCCCAGATTTCTGAATCAAGCTATGAGAAGATAAATTGGTGATACCATTGACCAAGATTAGCAATACAAAGGAAAAATATTGTAACAACTCATATATTAGCTAAGTATTGGTTAATATAGCTCAAACATGAACTTGTATCACAAAAAACCCACAAAAAACAAAATGTAAAATGCCAATAACCTGATGGAATAATCCAGGAGCAAAATATTTAGCTGATTTTTTCACAGTATACTATATAATATCAAGGTTGGAATTATATTGTCCACTAGCGCAGAAAGTAGTTCATTGTCTAAATTAGCATGATATACTGTCTATACCAGCCAGTTGGATACCTTAATACATATTTTCTCATTCTCATTTAGTCAAAAAAAACATTACTTCAGTGACAACCACTGTCTAGGAACAGAAGTTATAAGAATAAAAAGACAAAGCTCTTGCCCTTACAAAGTTTGTAATTCTCATTAGCAGCATCAGAGCAGACTTCACAAAGGAAGGCAATTTGAGATCAAATTGTTATGTTTAAAATATTCTCATGTTTAAATGAAGCATAATAATTCATGTGTTAGATAGGGCAGGAAAAGAATTATATGCAAAGACCTAAGTGATTGAAAAGTAAAATACTGAAAAGTGATAGGATCACTAAGATCCAGCATAGGAAGGAAGTGAGGGAGCGGGAGAGAGAGAGAGAGACAGAGACAGAGAGACAGAGAGAAAGGAGAAGAATATGAAATTACACTGGTTAGGTAGTAGCCAAATGGTGCTGTATGGTAAACGGTCTTGTATGCCCTGGTTAGTATGTGGGCTTGATCCTATAGTGAGGAGGAACTTCTGAGAGATTATGAATGGTAGAATAAAATCATTCTGAAGTAGGGTATTGGTGCATTACACTTTGTCCAGGACAGTCTCAGCAGAAAAAATTACGTGGTCATCATATGCAAAATACATTTTGGAAAAGAAATTGAGAAGGAAACCTAAAGAAATCCATAGAAGGCAGTCTCTTAAGCAGGTTCTGACGGACACGATTGTTTGAATAATAGATATTGAAGCCTGAACAATGGCAGTGGCCATGGGCATGCAGAGAAGGGGATGTATAAAAGCAACAATTAGGTGGTAGAATTTCAAGATCTTCTGTTGATTAGTTCCTGCATATAATTCTTTTCTTACCATCTACATTTCTTTGGCCATGTTTCACTAAGATATAACTCAAAAGTATACTGATATTTGTTTCCAAAGAAGAAAAAAGGGCCAAAGGCATACAAACAAATGATGCTTCAAAGTAGTCCTCTTGAGTGGCTGCACTCTTTTTCCCCTGATGATGCTGGTGCTCAGAATTTTTCTGGACCTGTTTGATCACTGCATTGAAGAATCACTGTCCTTTCTATGGGATTTACTGTGAGCAATAGCAAGTATTCATATTCTGAGTGCTTTGCTGAATAGCAAAACAAATATTTGTTTCAGAACCAAACATGAAAAATTAGTGGTTTCATGTACCTTATAACTTCCTGAGAATTGTCTTGACAAATCTATAGAAACAGAAAGTAGATTGGTAGCTGCCTATGGATGGTTTGGGAAGCTGAAGAAGTATAAAATAACTGCTAATAGGGATAAGGCTTCTTTTTTTGAAATGATGACAATGTTCTAAAATGAGATCATGATGATGTTTGCACAATAGGTAAATATATTAAAAACCATTACATTGTACACTGTAACTGGGTGAACTTTATGGTTTGCAAATCATATCTCAGTTAAGTTATTCAAATGTTTGGAGCACTAGTGGGGTCCTTGGTTCAGGGATATGCATTTTTAATAATCGTGAGTTTCATTAGTTTACTGTCAAACTTTGTTCTCCTTCAGTCCATTCTCTATTTCCCATTGCCTTTAGCACAGAATGAGATGCATAGTAATAACTCAGTAGATGCTGGTCCAGTGGAATTAAATATATCATAATGCTCAACTTCACAGCTCTTTGGAGAAGAGAATGATTTTATTAGTGTGCAAAAGTTCTTAAATTTGTTTTTTTTTTGCTTTTTATTTTTAAATAGCTTAGGTGTTTTATCTCCTAATCTATAATATAATTTTATGAGAAATTTTATAAGTTGAGTTGTGATCATTTTTATTTCACAAATATCAATTTTGGATATAAGAAGAATGGGTTATTATTCTATTAATTAATATGTCACTCTTATTTTACCAAATTAAAGTATCATTTTCATATAAATTATAGAAATAATGTGGGAGTATTAGTATAATTTTGTATTTGTCATTAACACTAGCATCTTAATTTTCATTATTAAATAAAGGAAAATCAGTCATCAATTTCAATCTCTTTCCGTTTTCCTCTTTCTCAATCCCCGCCCATCCCTCTCTTAGGAAGCATTGTGAGTGTTGGAGATCCAAAGAAAAAATACACAAGATTTGAAAAAATTGGTCAAGGGTAAGTGATTGATTATTGTTTGAAGTATCAAAAAATGAGCACCAGAAACACACTTAAAATTCAATAACAGCTTGGATTTCTGGTAAATTATGCCTCTCATTTCCTGGATTATATTTGTGTTTTGCCTTCTCAATGTTGGCCTTTCCAGCTGGCATGCTGACTATTAATTAACCTAGGAACACATCCTGCTAGAATATTCGCTATTGTTGGGCTGACAGTGAATTTTGTAAGGACATTTTGATCCTGTATAGTTTGATTCAATCTGATTCCTCTAGAAAAGTAGTGGGGTCATAAAACTACTAGCTTGTATGAAAATCTCCTTTATACCTCTTCCTTCTACATCTACGTGGATGATATAGTTAAGATTTTTTTTTTTCATTATCAAACAGGAAAGTAACAGAGTAAGGGTGGGGGAAATCTTTACTGAATAATCCAGAGGTGGGTGGGCAGAGTTGACAGGGTATGAAGAAAACAGATCAGTAATCCCCAAGTGAGACAGGGTGGATCATTTCACTAAGTATACATGTTAAAGATTTCTAGTCTCCGTTGCCAGAGATCTGATTTGAAAGTCTAGAGTTGGGTCCAGGAATTTAAACTTTGTAAATTTCCTTAAATAATACTGATCATCAGCTAGACATGGCATTAGATCATTCACTAGAGCTAAAGGTGAGAGTCACCAGTTCTGCAAGCCAGCTGTAATCAGGCATACCTCTCTGGCCTCAATACGAAACTAAGGGTGTGAGCAGGTGACAGTATTTGAAACTGAGAAACTTTCTTTAAAGAAATTGATTGTTATTAAGGGGTGTCTTTACACTTGATCTTAGCCAAAAGGCCAAGAAGCGATAAGGGGTATCTTTAAATGGAAAAGGAGACATAGAGTTGGGTATACCAGTTACTGTATGCTGGCAACCAGGATGGCACCCCAAATGTCTCCTGGCTGAGGCAAGGCACTGGGAAGAGAGGAATAAGCTAATATGCCTACAAAACTGTGTTTGCTCATCAGCCATTAAAGACCAGTTATTTTAGATAGGGATTGTAGGATTTCTTTAAGCACTTCTCTGCTTTTTCTGGAATTCTTAAATGTAGGAAATTATGTATCATAGAGGAGCTTCACTGTTTTTAATGATTTTTATATTTTATTTGGCTTTACCTCACTCCCAGCCTTTGTATTAAAGCTTCTCTTGAAGTTGTCTACATAGCTTGGGAAATAAAGGAAAACCTTCATTAGACATTGGGACTAGAGATTAAGAAGGGCACGTGTGTGGATTATGCATGATGGGAATCAAGATGAGAAGACCCTTGGATAGAGAAAGAAGCTCAGGGAGAAATATATGGCCAAATTTATTTTCCCAGTGGAAACCACAATGGCGTTCATTGCATTTGAACTTTTCAGGAGGCTAAAATGTATGCCTGTTAGTGCTTTTGCTTCTTTATTTCTTATTAATATAATTGGTATTTTTCCTTGATCACAGTAAGATGAATTTTGTGTTCTCTAGGGGCTCTCTGTCACCTAATGGGTTAAATAATATTTCCACCTATTGCTCCAGAACAACATTGTCCAATAAAACTTGTTGTGATGATAGAGATGTTCTATGTCTATGTTATCAAATAGAGTAGCTACCGCCATAAGTGGCAATAGGGCACATTAACTGTGTCTGGTACAAATGAGAATGTGAATGTATTTGAACTCACTTATTTGTTTAGCAGACATTTACTGAGCACCAACAATGTGCCAAGCACTATGCTTAAGTGTCAAAGAAACTAATTGGTAATGATGGTGTGGGCCTCAAAGTAACTCAAAGTAACTGTCTAGAGTGATAAGTGCCTGACAGAGGGCTACATAGGATACAAGTAAAACACTGAGAGAAGCCTAATCAATCCACCTAAGTACAGGGGAGTGCTGACTTCAGAGCCGCCATTTCTTACTGGAGTTTTCTTTCTAAAACTCTGGTGCACTGGTTAATTTGTCAAGTAAAGAAGCTGTACCTCCACAGCTCCATATATCAACTTCAGCTAATTTTCTTCATGTCCAAAAGGTCAAACACCACAAGGCAGGTTAAACAAAGGCAATTTTATATACTAAGAAAGCAAAAGTAGGATTTTAGATTTATTTTTTGGCTCTCTGGTAGAGCTAACAATAGGAAGCAATATACAATACATGTAGAAGTTGGCACTGTAGGTTTTTGTTGTTAAATATGGTAGTCGCTAGACATGTTTAGCCATTGAACACTTGAAAAATGTCACTAGTCTAAATTAAGATGTGCTATAACTGTAAAACACACACCTAATCTTAAAAAGAAAGTATTAAAAAATGTAAAGTAGCTCATTGATAAATTTTATATTGATTACATGTTGAGATGATAATTCTTTGCATACACTTGTGTTAAATAAAACTATGAAAATTAATTTTATCTTTTAAAATTTTTAATGTAACTACAGGAGATTTAGAATATTGCTCGCATTGTATTTCTAGGGGACAGCATCAGTTTAGTTATAGGTTTAAATAGAAAAGACTTATTCATAAAGTAGTTTATTTAGTATTGTTTTGGGAGAGTGGGAGTGAGAAATGTTATAATTTTGCTTTAGTTGTTCATTCCCACTAAGATCAAACTAAGCAAAAAGGAACATTGAATTTAGAAAAGAAAAAAAATCATGGATGGTTTCTACTATCTCCCAGATATCAAGTAATGAAGCAATACTAATTTTCCAAGAACAATGATTAGGCTGCTAAGCAACTTTGCATATACAAGGGATTCTCCTCTCTCACTATTATTTATGCTTCTTTCTAAAGGTGAAGAGGAAAATTCTGAAAGGACCTTTGTAAAATCTTTAAAATAAAAAGTCAAAGCAGAACTCATGCTTGTTGTTGAGAAAGAACTATTTTAAATTCCTAAGAAATTAATCATTTTAAGGAAAGAGGAAACCAACATAGTCCCAACTCAGTTTCTTAAGGAGTATACAATCTATTTTATTTTCCTTTTTGTCTCCTTTAGTGTTTTTCTACTAAGTAAGCCCTCAAAAACAATTTTTGTAAAGTTATGGTCAACAGCCAGGTTTACTTTGGCCACACTCAGAGAACTATAGAGCTTCCCCTATCTGCTGCCCCTATCTCACTGGGTCTGTTTTTGTCTCAGTAAGCATTAATTGAACTAATTAAAATGTATATCTTTCTAACTGTCCTTTCCTCTTTCCTCTATCTTTTCATCTATACATACAAGTCTTTTTTGTGCTTTATGTCTCTCTGTCTCTCTCTTTTTTCAGAGTATCCTCATCTCTTTTTCTCTGACAATAGCTTGATTTGCTTCACCACATTTCATTCTTTATCATTTGGGTATCTGTGCGTACTGTGTATCTGTCTTTTTCCTGTGTTTTGGCTTAATTTTTCACTGCCCATTTTCATGCACACAAACCCAAATGGTCATACTATAAAATCAGGATGCAGTTTTTAACATAGCTTTTAAGATGCCATTCAGTAACAAGTCTATTTACTGTGATTTTATCATTTAATTTACTAGTTTTATTTTTTGCTGTTGTTAGTATATTGTTTGCTCTCTGTTCTTAGATTTTTAAATGAATGAGCAAAATATTGATTTCTTTTTCTAGATTAAAAGCCAGATTTTAAAAAAAAATTTTTTGCCAGGCAGAGTTAGACAGTGAGAGAGAGAGACAGAGAGAGAGTTATAGACAGTGGGAAAGAGACAGAGAGAAAGCTCTTCCTTCCGTTGGTTCACTCTCCTAATGGCCACTACGGCCGGCACTGCGCCAATCCGAAGCCAGGAGCCAGTACTTCCTCCCGGTCTCCCATGCAGGTACAGGGACCCAAGCGCTTGAGCCATCCTCCACTGCCCTCCTGGGCCACAGCAGAGAGCTGGACTGGAAGAGGAGCAACCGGGACTAGTACCCGGCGCTCCAACTGGGACTAGAACCTGGGATGCCGGCGCTGCAGGATTAGCCAAGTGAGCCACAACACCAGCCTAAAAAACAGCTTTATTAAATTTTTCCTTAAATGTTTCTTAATTGATTTTTCCATAAATTATTGGCCTACATTAGACAAACACAACTGTATTCTCAATATGTAGAGTTTTTTTTTCTTTTCATTAAGTCAGGATTTTTAATTGTTTTGCTTTACCTATTATTGTGACATTCAAAATGGTGTCAGTAATCATTTGATGCTAGGAATAATCAGGCCAGCATTCCATTTTCAGTTCCACAGAGCACAACAGCTCACTCTTGGGAGCTGGATTTGAGAATAACCTCTCCATTAATCACCTTCATCTACTTGGAAAACTAAATTTTTCCAGTATGGGTTTCTGCATTCCCAGCATTCAGGCCTGGGGCCAGAGAATTGGCCTCCATCTTCCATAAATCAAGTTCAGAATGGCATGGCTAATCACTCGAGGCTATAGCTATGAGTTGAAGGCTAAAACTGACATTATTTCCCAAGGTTTGCTGTGAAAAGTGCTCTGTAATTGGCTACCAGTGCAGAGGTTTTGAGCAGATGTGTGCAAAGTTTGAAAAAAAGGAAAGAATGTAAGTGAAATACCTCTAAATTGTTAATCCAACAACATGAGTTTTTCAGAAATATATCTGGTGACTTCATTAAGTAAAGAATTAAACAAGTAATAAGTAGAAAAATGTTCCTCAATGTTCCTCAGGAGTATAGGCTATAAAAATAATCAAATTTTATAATGTCAATTTTACCCATATATATTACATTTTTGTACCCTGTATATTAGTTATCACAAATTAGGGAAAACATATGATATTTGTCTTTTGGGGACTGGCTTATTTCACTGAGCATATTGATCTTCATGTGCATCATTTCTTTTTAGCAAAAGTCAGGATTTCATTCTTTTCTATGGCTGAGTAGTATTCCATTGTGTATATATACCACAATTGCTTTATCCAGTTATCAATTGATGGACATCTGGATTGATTCATATCTTAGCTATTGTGAATTTATCTGCTATAAACATAGAGGTACAGATAACTCTTTTGTATGCTTTCATCTCCTTTGGTAAATTCCCAGGAGATGAATACCTGAGCTATACAGTAAATGTATTTTCCGATTTCTGAGAAATTTCCATATGGTTTTACTAATTTACATTGCTACCAACAATGTATTATGGTACCTTTTCCCCACATTCTCACCAGCATTTGTTATTTTTTTATTATTGAATGATTGACATTCTAATTGAGGTGAGGCAAAATCCCATTGTGGCTTTTATTTGCGTTTCCCTGATGGGTAGTGATTCTGAGCATATTTTCATGTGTCTATTGGCTATTTGTATTCATCCTTTGAAAAATGCCTGTTCATATCCTTTCCCCATTTCTTAATTGGATCACTTTTTTGTTGCTTTTGAGCTTCTTAAGCTCTTTTACATCCTGGATATTACTTATCAGATAAATACTTTGCAAATATTTTCTCCCATTCTGTTGTTTGCCTTTTTACTTTGCTGAGTGTTTCCTTTGTTGTGTAGAAGCTTCTTAAATACTTAGTTTTTCAATTGCCAACACAGTATTAGGAGTTGGTACTTAAGTTACTTCCAAAAGTGTTTAATGAAACATGTTTTGATTTTTTAGGTGAGGAAGAAGATGTTCTCATTTATGTAAAAGATACCTTTATAAACCCATAGGTTTTTATACTTTTGACTTCTATTCATTTGAATTCATTACAGCTTCTTTTGCTGGTCAGACTGTCCTGTCCTTGGCTAATAGGAGCCCCTTTCACTGTGTTAGTTTTGCAAGAGAGCTTTTAAATGTTTGTTATAACATCTAAAATTTGCAGTCATTAGGTCATACCTTCAGAAGTTATTTACATCCTTTCCTTTTTATTCTGTCCCAAACTGTACTTTGTGGGTAAAAATAAGTTAATATGGAAAAAGTACCACATTACATTAGATATTTCATAATGATTTGAATATAAAGTAACTGCCTACTTTTTGGGAAGTTTTTTGGAGGAAAAAACTCCTTAGCTTGTATATATGATGCATTTCTGCATTTTCCTCTCTCTCCCCCAGCCCCCGACTCTCTCTCTGTTGTGGATATATTTTTAACAAATGTGGTAACATATTATGTAACTCCTTTTTGTAAGGTGCCTGTGTTTTTGAGATGGGATGCACACTGCTTTACTGTTTGCATGTAATATAATTTATTTAACCAGACTCCTATTGATAGACTTTTAGTGTGATTCTGATATTTTCCTGTTACAAACAAGACTTCAGTGAAGATCCTTAGAAATGAATCATTTCTAACTTGTGAAAATTTATCATTAGGATAAATTCCTCAGACTTGTTACATGAAAGGATATGTGCATTTCTGATTTCCAAGTTGCTCTGCATAGAGGTTGTTCTATTCAGCATTCCATCAACAATGAATGAGAGAGTGCCGTTTTGCTTACACCCTTGCCAATACAGTTGTATTCATTTATTTGGGGGGCATAATACTATAATAAAAAACCTGTCCCCCACAGTGATTTTTTAAAGAGAAAATGTATGAAAAAGGAACTGTAACAAGAAACCATGTGAGAAAACAAAAGATTATTCTGAATAGTCCACTAGCCAATATATTCCATGTCTGTATAATACCAAAGTATCTTTGTTTTATGTTGTATCTTTACATAATTGAGATCAGCCACACAGCTACCTCAACAGAAAGTGACAATGCAAGCATTTCTTGAAATCATTTTCCTTCTAGGTATAAACATCTGGCTAAAGGAATTTTGTCTAATATCTGGATCTTTGCTAATCATATCATTGCATGAAATGTGAATATGATTGATTCATTCATAATTGCAAACAAACTTTACTACTAGTTCATGTGTAATCAACCATTCAGTCTCTTTCACTGTAAATTAATTTTAGCTTTAATGTTTGAGAAAGTAAATATATCATGGTAGGTATTTTGCAGACTTATCTCTGCTACTTAATGAGGATCCCACTTCTTACTCTGACATGAAGTTCCTATATTGTAGATGAATAGTTTTGGAACTTATTTCTTCAAGGACTTGATGAATAGCAGCTTGGTTTAGAGAACCTGACAAAGCATTTTAGAGCACAGAACTAAGGGTGGCTATGGGCAAGAGCATAAGTGGTGTCTAGTGCGCTTATAGAAATAATCTTTTACATAGGACCACATATCCAAAAGCATTTGCTTTATCATTGAAATATTTGGGGGCACACAAGGTAGAACATTGCTATGGAGCACCAGGTAGATGTAGTTTGAGATTTATAATAGGCTTTGTGATATAGGAGATTGAAAGTACATTAGCATTTGTGAAGAACAATGTTTAGGAAGCAATTGAAGATGTTCTTTGTTCTGCTTAATGCTCTTAAATGCATTGTGTTGTGTGCTATGACTTGTAAAGAAAGACGATGCCACTCCATCAACCACCATTATCAGAGGTGGTATATTAAATTGTTTTTCCAGCCATAGTAATGAGCTTGTATTAAGGAACCTGCTACCCTTTCCTGTCCAGGCCCTCTTGAAACCAGTGGCACACACTCTGAAGCAGCTGCTTAGATTGAATGTTGGACTGAGTAAACTGAGAGTTATCTGGCCTTTCCAGGGATTAATCCTTGTAACTGTGGCCTCATTATCACTGTACTGAAACCCATTGAGCTCCCTGACTATACACCCATGATGTGCTACAGCTCTATTTAAAATTAGATGACCTTGATTTCTCTGGGATAACTCATGCCCTAGCCAAAGAACAGAAAATTTCCTTTTCCAGCTCATAATCCTAGCAATTAAAAATTGTACCACCTGACCCTGGCTGCATTCTGTGTACTTAGAAAGGCACTGAGAAAACATGATTGTACATACTTCTTGAACTTAAATATGTACTTTTGAGAAATAAATTACACAAAGGAAAACACTCTGAAACTCTCTTCAGAAAAGTTATTGCATGTGGTGATAACACTGTTCTTCACCATTCCTGAGCCCTAAAGAACTTATGTTTTAACAAAACAAGTAAATGCATGGTAGTATAAATATGCATACCTATGTACATGGGTGCTTAAACAGTTCATGGCATGGTGGGTACTTGGTGCAGTGGGTGTTTAGTGCAGCAGGTAAGTCACTGCTTGGGATCCCAAATCCCATTTAGGAGTGGTTATCCCAAAGGAATCAAGCATATCGTGCCTTGGGACAAACTTAATGTCTCAAAAAGCATATGTGGACCTTGGACTAAGTGAGTAGAAAATTAGGTACCAGATAATATTTTAGGGAGGCATCTTAACATAACGGACACAAGTGTTAGCTTTAAGCATGGGTTCGAGTCTTGGTTCTGTTTCTCATCCAGCTTTCTGCTAATGCACACCCTTGGAAGCAGCAGGTGATAGCTCAAGTACTTGGGTTCCCAATATCCATGTGAGAGACCTGAATTGAGTTCCTGGATTATGGCTTCAGCCTGAACCAGCCCCGACTGTTGCAGGTATTTGGAGAGTGAACCAGCAGATGGAAGTTATCTCTGTATGTATGTGCACGTGCACACATACTTTGAAGGTAAAAAGAAAAACTTCTTAAAAGTTGGTGGGAAATGGAATTAGAAGACAAGTATATTTTCTTGCAAAAAAATTAAAATCCATACATATTGAGGTTTCGAAAAAATTATCTTTAATTTCATTTTCCACAAACTTTTTGAAATGTGTCAAGAGCATTAAAGATAGGCAGAAATTGAAATAATGAGACAATTTCTAGATAAAAGCCTATACGCAGAAACTTCCTGTAGCACTCAGAAGATGACAAAATCCAGTATTACAGAGTAACTCTTGAGGGCCAGCGCTGTGCCACAGTGGGTTAATCTGCTGCCTGCAGCACCAGCATCACATATGGGTACCAGTTCTATTCTCAGCTTCTCCACTTCCAGTCCAGTTCCCTGCTAATGCACCTGGGAAAGCATCGGAAAAAGGCCCAAGTGCTTGGACCCCTGCACTCAGGTGGGAGACTCAAATGAAGCTCCTGTCTCCTGACTTCAGTATTGCCCAGTTCCGACCATTGCAGCCATTTGGGGAGTGAACCAGCAGATGGAAAGTCTCTCCCTCTCTCTAACTCTGCATTTCAAATTAAAAAGAAAATAAATTTTAAAAATTTGGGGTCAGTGCTCTGGTGTAGTGGGCTAAGCCCTCACTTTTGGCGCCTGTTAGTTATCACGGCTGCTCCTTTTCTAACCCAGGTTTCTACTATATCCTGGGAAAGCATTAGAAGAGACTCATGTGCTTGGGCCCATGAACCTGTGTGGGACACCTGGCAGAAACTCCTGACTTTTGGCTTCAGATCGACCCTGCACTGGCTGCTGCAGCCATCTGGAGAGTGAACCAGTAGATGGAAGACTTCTTTCTCTGTCTCTACCTCTCTCTGTAACTCTACCTCTCAAATAAATAAATTAATTAATTAAAAAAATAACTAACTCTAGCCTCAGTCCATTGTCAGTCACCTAACCAATCTTAATTGTTTCCAGAAACAGGACCATCTTTTGCATGGTTATCCCAAAGGAATCAAGCATATCGTGCCTTGGGACAAACTTAATGTCTCAAAAAGCATATGTGGACCTTGGACTAAGTGAGTAGAAAATTAGGTACCAGATAATATTTTAGGGAGGCATCTTAACATAACGGACACAAGTGTTAGCTTTAAGAAGTACCACACTTGAATTTAGCATTGATGAAAAAATTCCAAAAGTCCAGTAAAGAACATGAATTGCTGTTTAAGAGCATGGAGTGGAGTTAAACTGACACATTTTTAAACTCAGTTGCTGACTAATTGTGTAACCTTGGGAAAGCTCCTTACCATTTCCCAGTTTCAATTTCCACATTTATAAAATGAAGATAATATAACTTACTTCATATTGTTGTACAGAGTGGGCATTAAGTGACATCGTCTACAGGGAGCTGGTGGAGAGAAAGGTTCAATAAATGAGCCTTTCTCAGCAGGAATAGCAGTAGAACTAGGAGCAGATGCAAAAGAATAACCACCCTAAATAGGGATTAAGTTCTTGACTGTGACCTTATTAGCCTCAGATTTATACTTGTGACCTTAAAGGGGAATAATGCCTATCCTTCTGGCTTCCTCAACTCATTCCTACTAGGCTCCCCTTGGACCTTATTGAGTTCACTAGCCCCCTTTTCTGTTTTCTTCCAGTCTAAGAGCCTCTGCCTATCTTTAATTCCTTGCCTTCTTTCCCTCCTTTGTCCCATTTCTATGCTGAAATGAGAGTAATTTATCTAAATTATTAGTCCTGCCATTTTCCTACTTTGGCAACCACTCATGATGATGGCTTGACATTGGCTTTTAGTAGAAAACATCAAAATTTAATGAATACTGCTAATAAACTGACTTGTGAAAAAAATTTTAAAAAATAGTAAATTGTTTCTTCTTAGACCCTTTAGGCTAGATGGCAATGTTTCCATTTGAGTATTAAGTGCTTGGCCCTGTCAGGGAGAGACTGTTCCAATTTTAGTATATGTGCTGCCGAAGCAAGCACAGGAGAGACTGTTGATAAAACATTTAATGTGATGCCAAGAAGCCAGCAAGACTCCTCACACTGTAATTGATGATGAGGCCCAATGCTTGAACAGTCTGTTCAATCTTTAATCACAATATAGTTAATTGAAAGATCTCTAACTCACATTTAGGGGACCTTTGTTGCTTACTAGCTGGGTCATATTAGTCATACCCTCTTGGTTGTTGAACTTCAGCTTTCTCATCTGTAATAAGGAGGTCAAACTGGATGATCTCTAGTTTCCCTTGAGATTTGGAATAAACAAAATCTTCATCATAAGCAAATGTCACCCTATGGCAGTCTGGCTTCAATATAACTGGAATGGAGGAATAACAGGGATCAATGTCATTGCATAGTTAGCATAAACATCAAATTGGCAATGTAAACCATTTTCACACTCCATATAATTATGAATTTTTAACTCCCTTCTTTGTTAGTTTACTTTCTGAGTTACTCCCAGCCTAAAATACTGTATGATACTGTCTTTTATTAAAGGGAATTACAATTTTATTTTATAAAGATATGCATTGAGATTCTTTGATATACTCCAGCCTGTTGCAAAGCTCTATTAAAAATCAGTGTGACATATGGTTGGCTTTTTCTTTGAGAGTGTGTATACACTACTGTGCTTTAATGAATACAAGGCAAGAGCTTCTCACCTTCATGACCAAGGACCACTTCAACTATTTGGCTTTGTAAGTGTCATGTTATAAATAATTTTTATTTTTAAGCTGTGTTAAGAATTTACTTCTTATACTTTACAAAGCAAAAATATATTTAACTGCTATTTACAGCTCTTAATTAGCATGTAATATCCATTATCACAAAGTTAATATAATTCTAACTAAAAGTAAATAAATGTGATATTTGAGTTATCTTTCTTAGGTAAATGTCAAATTTCTCTTATGAATTTTAAAATATTAAATATCTTGAAAACTCCCAGATTTTTAAAGAACTTCCTAGTTATACACAGACTACAATTTGGAAACCTAATGACTATATTAAGAATCAACCAAGTAATGATAATTATCATTATTGCTAATATTTATTGGGTAATTACTAGATGCTATGACTGTACATATTGTAAGCACCATATACATTTAATCTTCCTTTAATCTTGAGCCACAGAGAGATTAAGTTACTTGCCCAGTAACCACCAGTAGAATTTTAATTAGGGGAGGAGGTTTGAGTGAATGGAAATGAACACTGCTGTTGATGAGAGCACTTTAATAGATGAATATTGGAGATGTGGAAACATTGAAGGAAAAGTCCACATTTATACCAGTTGAATCTTAAATTGTTGAACATGGAAAGACATCAGAACTGGGGAGAGGAGAAATATTAGTCGTGGTAAGGTAGTTGTGGATAAGGTGGTAGGTTTTACTCTGTGAGTACCCCAAGTTTGTGCACTTAAATTGTGGGTTCAACAAATGTTGAAATTTGGGTAAATCAGTACCTTGTTGGTCAGAGCAATGAAGTCCAACTTCCTAAAAATATGTTTGGTTTGGCCAGGGGTGTTAAGTGGGATAGGGAATGAACAGGGAGCAAGGGTGGGGAGGAAGGAAAAGTGGCTCCCACTAGACAATTGCAAATATGCAAAAAGAAGGGGAAAGGAGAAACGACAGAAAAGCTAATTTTTAGTTAATAATAGCTCTAGAGTTTCAAGATGTTTAAAACTCTGCGAACTTGGAAACTTATGGCAATTCTGTGATACTGAATGCCATACAACCTAGGATATTGGTATTCTAGCAATTTTAAGACAATAAGATGCTGGGGGGGAGGGGTTGGACAGAAAACTCAATGATTTGAAAGGTAAAATTCCAGAGACATTAAATCATAATCCCCCTTGCATGCCAAGTCATTCAAAATGCTAGTCTCTAGGACACTGGAAATGAGCTCAGGATCTGGGCTAGGGGTGGATGGGGTAAATATGGGAAAGATCACCTGGATGGGCATATTGGGCCTTCCTCCCTAGCTTTAGCTGGAGCAGCTCCAGGTTTATTTCTTTCAGGGGCATATGTTTGATGCAGTGGTTAAGATGCTGCTTGGGAAGCCTGTATCCAATATTGGAGTGCCTGAGTTCAAGCATGCCCTCTGCTTCCTATCCAGTTTCCTGCTAATGCACACCCTAGGAGGAAGGAGGTGACAGTTCAAGTTTCTTGGGTCCCTGTCATCCTTGTGGGAGACTTAGCTTGAGTTCCAGGCTCCTGGCCACTGCAGACATTTGTGGAGTAGAACCAGCAAATGAAAGCTCACTGTCTCTCTCTGTTGCTGTGTCTGTCTTTCAAATAAAATGAAAAAAAAAATTGTTTTATATATGGAGGCTTTTTGCATATGGTTTTATTTGATTAAGGTTTTCTAAGCTTAAAAAAACACTTTCCTAGGGGAATGAAGAACATGAAGCCTCTAAAAATGTTCCAATAGGGTCATTCTTAGCCTCAGTCCTTTTAGGAAATAGGGACAAATGTTAGCAAAGATGCTGTGGCTGGAAGATTGGGTGGGGCCAACTAACAGTTCAGTGAAACAATCTCCCTTTCTGTGAAACTGGTAACAAGAGCAGCAGCAACAGACGATAATAATAGCAGTTACCATATTACACATCAACTATGGTCTGGGCTAAATGCTTACATAGATTGTGCCATTTGGTTCTTTGTAATCCAGTGAGCTAGGTACCATTGTTATCTCATTTTGCAGATACTGTCACTCTGTTGCACCTGAAGGAATTGTGTAAGTATCCTAAATATATAGGAATAAACTAAGTAAAGGCCTTTTTAAAGGCATTTATTGCCATTGGATTTAAGTAGTTGCTCAGGGCTTATTGCAGCTGAAAGACACGCCATGTCAAGGTGGTCTGTTCCTTTGAAGTCAAGATAATTCTGAGTTCAGAGGGGCAAATCATACCCTAGTGCCTGATGTAAGCAGTGTCTAATAGCTTATTACAAGACAGAAGTATGTTATGTAAATTTAAGCAGAAGATGAAATATTTTCTTCACAGAAAGGAAAAGCCTTATTATAATTTCATGTTAGCTTGAAAGGCTTTTTATTAATTTGTTCATTCAACAAATATTTATTGGACACCAATGATGAATATGTGCTCTGAAACCAGAATCTCAAGCATGCGAAATTGAAAGAATGATTTGTTTGACATAATCCTCAAGCACAAGAAATCTCTAGAATTGCTAAACACTAGTTTAGGTGGCATCTATTGATTATGACTTTTTAGCTTAATTCCAATAAATATTCAAAACCCAAATAGAATGGGCAATAGAGTTTTAATTATATATCAAAGAATGAAAGAACATTAGAAGTCAGTAGTCTATTTCCTGTGCTTTGTAAATAACTGAGTCAGACAGGTTTGGATTGTAAGTTGTCTAACTTTGGACAGGTTACTTAACCTCTCTGAGCCTCAGAATCCTCAACTCTAACATGGGAATAAGAGCACCTCCCTTATAGAAATATGGTAAAGATTACAGAAGTTAAATTAGACATAGTTCCTGGTGCAGTTTCTGACACCTACGTGTTCAGTACATGTTTATGTTATTGTGGTCACTATTTTCTTTTTTAAAAACATTTTAAATTCTCATTTTATTTAAAAGGTGAAGAAACAGAGTCAGAGACAGAGACAGAGAGAGAGAGAGCTTCCTTTCACTGGTTCATTCCCCAAATGCCACAACAGCTGGGGCTGGGCCAGGTCAACTCTGGGAGCCCAGAACTCAATCTAGATCTCTGACATGGGTGGCAGGGACCCAGGTACAGGGAAAATCACCTGCTGCCTCCCAGGGTTCCCAATTAGCAGGAAGCTGAATGGGAAGCAGTACCAGAACTCAAACCCAGACACCCTAATATGTGATGCAGGTGTGTCAAGCAGCATCTTAACTTCTGTACCAAATATGCCCCCTATGATCACTATTTTCCATGTGAGGGGACTGAAACTTGGTGAAGGGAAATGACTAGCCCAAGGTCATTCAACTTATTAAAGTTAGGACAAATATTATAACTCAGTTCTCTACTAAGAGTCAATTTTTTGTACTATAATACCCATCCTATTCCCTGAGAGCAGATAATATATGAACTTCCTAGATTGTGAGAAATATTTTGGGACATCTAGGGACAAGGAACAGCAAGGGAATACATGACACAAAAGAGGAATTCCTAGACTCAGAAAACAAAGCAACAGGGATAGAGATCAAGGGAGAAATTACAATTACCAGAAACCTTTGACAGCAACATTAGAGCATTACAATGCCTGGTGAATCCCAGGGAAAATCTTTATTCTATATTATTCACCACAAATGAAATTGACTTTTTTTTCTTTTTCTTAGGGGTAAGGTTAGGAAGAGTATCAGAATACGCTAAGATTCACAGAAAACTTATTGTGAATTCAGCTTTACTATACAATTTCTATTTGCAAAGCAAGGGAACCCCATAATTTAAGTGAAAATGGAAGCATGAGTACTACCAAGACTTAAGGAAGAATAGATTGTTTTAAAGATTTATTTATTTATTTGAGAGGTAGAGTTAAATACAGTGAGAGGGAGAGACAGAAAGGTCTTCCAACCACTGGTTCACTCCCCAAATGGCTACAATGGTGGGAGCTGGGATAATCTGAAACAAGGAGCCAGGAGCTCCTTCTGCGTCTCCCACGTGGGTGCAGGGGCCCAAGGACTTGGGCCATCTTCTACTGTTTCCCAGGCCATAGCAGAGAGTTGGATCAGAAGAGGAGCAGTCGGTACACAAACCGGCATGCATATGGACTGCAGGTGCCGCAGGCGGCTGCTTTACCTGCTATGTCACAGTGCTGTCCCCAGGAAGGATAGATTTTAAAAGGATGTTGTTGGTTTAGAGCGGCACCTCTAAAGCAGTTGAGAAATTTAGCAAAAAGGAAAAAGCAATGACTCAACAGTAAAGCCACATTGTTACTGCTCTGTGTAACTCCCATAGAAGTACGGCACTGAGAGTGATTTATTTGTTAGATGAAGATATTCTTTAGAATCAGAAATATATGAAAAGAGCCGCTCAGTCCCTGTGCTAAAAGTGAAGTTTAGTTTAAAGTTGCCTTAGTTTAAAGTTGCCTAAGCAAAAGATAATATATTCTTACGAAAACTGCCCTTCTGTTACAGCAGAGATCTGTAATGTTGGTTGTTGCAAGATCTAAGAAATATTTAGAACATCTGGGAGTTTTCTAAAAGGAGCAAGTCCATTTTGCTCCATTCATTATTGCAAAGTGCATGGCCCATGAACTGGTGCCAGAAAGTCTGAGTGGAGCTCCTAGCCCACCTCAAGGACTACACTGTACTGTTTCAGGAACAATTACTATATAAAATGGTTGTTCCAGTATTGTGCACTTAAAATTTGTTAAGAGGGTAGATCTCATGTTAAATGTTCTTTCCACAATAGTAATTTGTTAAAAAGGTTGTTCCCATTTTACTTCATCCTTTCATCTTGACTTCACTGATTTTCTTCTGAGAATAATTATGTTTTATTTCACATGACATTTGTTTGCAACAATATATTGATTGCTTATTCATTTATAATTTTCACTTTCACAGGGCATCAGGGACTGTTTACACAGCACTGGACATTGCAACAGGGCAAGAAGTAAGTGCCAACATTCAGTCTTGATGTGTATTTTCCTTTATTCATTTTTGTCAGGTTTCCTCTTTGATGGCATCCATGCTAGAGAAAATGTGTAGCCCTGAGTTGAGAAGGGAGTTTATTAGTATCCAAAGCATCTGCAGTGAATGGTTTAATTACGTGTGACCATAGGAAAAAAGCCTAGATTTCTGGCACAGAGAAAGAGTTTAGTAGATAATGAATTTGTATGCCTCACTCTGTGTTCCTTGAAAGACAAATGTTTGTATTTATTGTGATATTTGTAATTTATTCTTATATTTTAATCATCATTCAGGTGGCCATAAAGCAGATGAATCTACAACAGCAACCCAAAAAGGAATTAATTATTAATGAAATTCTGGTCATGAGGGAAAATAAGAACCCCAATATTGTTAATTATTTAGATAGGTAAGTGTTCTCTCTCCTTGGGTACATGTTTCCATTATGGGATGTCATTTTCTTGGTAAGTGACTTAATTTGAGATTTATTCGCTTAACAGTCATTCTATACATATTTTTCAAATGCTATGAAGTAGTAGACTATTAGACCCATGGCTAAACTTGCACCCACTTGTCTTTGTCCACCCTTCGAACACTTGAAGAAATGTTTTATGGGTTTGGGTCTAAACATAAACAGTTTGTATAATTTCCTTTTGAGGATCACTGCTCTACATTGTCAGGAAATAGTCTATGGCAAGTGGGAGGGAGCGGGGGTGTAAAAAACATTTCATCAAGTGTTTGTTTGCAGCCAGTACAGTGTCTGGGAGTCTCAGTGAAGAAGGCTGACTACAATGGCTCTGCTTTAATGGGTGCTTTGTGATTAACTGACAGTAAGCTCTAGGGAATTCAGCTTTAATCTTAAACCTTTTTCCTAAACCAGGTAATTAATGTTTCTTTCATCCGTGGTATTAATAGTGTGTTATAAATAGTGTGTTATAAATAGGCATTTAAAGACAGGACTAACTCTTCACTTGTGGTTAACATCTGTCTCACTCAGTTTCAATAAGTGTTTGTTTAGCACCAGTGTGCTGTGTTCTCTGCAGGGATACAAAGGAAATAAGGCTAGGTCTTCAGAAGCCATAAACTTAAGATCTTGCTTTGCATGTTTTGGGCCAGGTAGGCCAGTGATACAGAAAGAGGAAAACTTCATAGGGAAAAAGGAGGGTCAGATTATCATCTTGGTCACTGTTTCATCAAGTGTCTTCAAAGGACCCTCTGCAGCAGAGTGACCTGGCATAATTTTGTAAAAATTCCATTTGTATTTGGAAAAAATGCAGATTTCTAGGTTGCTCTCCATTACTAATGAAATGAGGCCTGTGAATTTTCATTTTTGAATGTATTTGAGTCTTCTTTATTTCATTTTAAAAGCTTTTAATTAACATGTGATATTTGTACAAATTTATGGGGCACAGTGCAAAATTTCAGCTCATGCATAGAGTGTAAACTGATCAAATCAGGCAACCAGCATCCGTACCTCCCTACTTTTGCTCCAAATTTGGAGAATACCAGCTCTTCCCCTCTATTTCATTATATAGTTTGTAACATATTATTGTAAGATATAGTCATCTCACTGTTCTGTGGAACACTAGGAGCTATTTGTTCTATCTAACTGTGTTTTGGTACCTGTTATACACTTTTTCTCTCTTCCCTCTCTACCCTCTCCAGCCTCTAGTTATCAGTACCTTTTTTGTAGGTCTTTTCTTTATTATTTTATTTATTTCTGTGTTTTTAGCTTTTATTTAAGAAATACAAATTTCATAGGTAGAGCTTTGGGAATATAGTGGTTCCTCCCTGCATACCTGCCCTCCCACCTCCATTCCTGTCTCACCTCCTACACCCTCTCCCATCCCATTCTTCATTAAGATTCATTCTTAATTATCTTTATATACAGAAGAACAACTCAATACTAAGTAAAGATTTCAACAGTTTGCACTCACACAGAAACACAAAATGTAAAGTACTATTTGAGTACTAGTTATACCATTAATTCACATAGTACAACACATTAAGGACAGAGATTCTACATGGAGAGTAAGTGCACGGTGACTCCTGTTGTTAACAATTGACACTCTTCTTTATGACGTCAGTGATCATCCAAGGCTCTTCTCATGAGCTGCCTAGGTTTTGGAAGCCTTAGTTATCAGTATTCCAAGTTCACATCAACTCTAAAAAATCCACACAAGAGACAGAACGTGTAGTATTTTCTTTGTCTGGCTCATTTCACCTAACACAGTGCCTTTCATTTCCATCCATTTTGCTGTAAAAGTCAAGACTTCATTATTTTATAGTTGAATAATATTCCATTGTACTTATATCCCACATTGTCTTCACCCATTAATTCATTGGTGGATGACAACAACTGAAAAACACCCAGTCCACTTAAGAAATGGGACAATGATCTGAATGGACATTTCTCAAAAGAAGAAATAGAAATGGCCATAAAATATATGAAAAAATGCTCAATACTAGCTATCAGGGAGATGCAGATCAAAACCAGAATGAGATTTCATCTTGCTCCAGTTAGAATGGCTATTATTAAAGAGATAAAAGTGTGGGCATTTGACTCAGCAGTTAAGACAGTAGTTAAGATTCACACATCCTATTTAAGAGTGCCTGGGTTTGACTCCTGGCTCTTGCTCCTGATTCAAGCTTCCTGCTAATGCAGACCCTGGGTGGCAGCAGTGATGGTTTGGGTAATTAGGTTGCTACCACCCTCATGGGAAACCTGGATTGTGTTCTCTGTTCCCAGGCTTCAGCCCCTAAACCATTGGGGACATATGGGGAGTGAACTTCCAGATGGACGTGCCCCCCAAATTAAAAAGACCAAAAAATGCTAGTGAGGATGTAGACAAAAGGTAACCCTACACACATAGTGGGAATGCAAATTAGTGCAGCCATTATGGAGAATAGTATGGATGTTCCTCAAAGAAAAAAAAAAAACTAAAAATAGATCTACCATATGGGCCCAGCTATTATACTTCTCAGTAGAATTAAAAATAGAATGAAAGAGATACATGTACTCTGATGTTCATTACAGCACTCTGCACAATAACCAAAATATGGTATCAGCCTAAGTAAATTTTCATTTTTAACCAACTTCCCAGGTGACTGGTATGGGCACTGCAGTGTGAGCACCTCTGGATATATAAAGCCTTATTTATACTGATGTGGGCCTTAGAGCAGGGTGGGATCCTTGGGATCATTCCCATTCTCTGTAATTCCTGTCTCTTGCTGAGTAGGAAGATAAACATAACTTCTAAATAATAAATAAATAATACTGCTAAAGTGTCTTCCTATGATCTTAGGTGAATTCAATAACTTCATGCTCTCCTTACCCAAATTGTAGGGCTCTGTTGACCTTCTACCCCATAGTTGATCACTTGGGGGTATGTCATGAATAACTACTCAGAGATAGTTGGCACAGCACAACTCACAGTTGACCTTATCAGAACTGAGACCTGGAAGTATTAGAGCCCCTGCTTCCTTAATCCCAAGTCAAAGTCTTTTTCTTTTCTTCTTATAGCTACTTAGTAGGTGATGAACTATGGGTAGTGATGGAATACCTGGCTGGTGGCTCTTTGACTGATGTGGTCACAGAGACCTGTATGGATGAAGGACAGATAGCAGCTGTCTGCAGAGAGGTAAGAACATTTTTCTAGTTTACAGGAACACCAGAATTGGAGGTTCTTTATGTTCACAATCATTATAACGTCAAAGTAACAACAGCACAACTTTTCTACTGGAAAAACAATCAGAGAGTGTAAACTCAGTTCAAATACTAACCAATTCACATGTCCCTACACAACCCTCCTTAGCCCCCCTTTTTAGTTGCTTTTCTATGGATCTTTTGAATTCATCATGCTATCTCCAAGATGCCATATCCAAGTCCATATACTGTATGTAGTCTCAGTGAATATGGGTTGTTGACATGGAATTTCTTTTTGATCTGGGGAAATGCTTATATAATAGTTATCTTATCCTGTGTGTTATGTCAAATATAGCCTGTGAGTCATGTCAAATACAGACCATTTTATATTCCCACCATTTTCCAGAAGACAATTTAAACAAGATCCTTCTTCAGCTCAGAAAGCAGTTACTTGCCCAAAATGATCTGAATATCCCTGTAGCCTCCCGATGGACTGAGGATCTATTTATTTTCCAAGAACACTACCGTCCCTCTAGCTTCAAACTAAATTAATGACATTCTATTATTTTTACTTTGTTCAATATTTTAAAAAAAAACACATATTCTTCATTGGAATCTATTATGGACATTGTCATGTTCCCCATTCATTATGGATGGTTTTCTGTAGTTGAAAGAAGAAATTCTCACTCACTGAAACTTGAAAACTGATAATAACAAAATAAAACTAAATGATACAGGTAAACTTTCCTTTTCTTATGTTAAATTGGTCACTTAAATTTCCTCATTCCATTTCTCTTCTTATCCATATTCCTATTCCTCCTACCCCAAACACATGCACGTATCCACCAAAGTCAGGTTTTCTTTTTGTGCAGTAAATCACACTTAGAGTCATTCAGGGAAATATTCTCTTCTGAGCCTGGTTCCCATCTTCCAGTATTACAGTGTAAAAGCATTTCCAAACAGGTAGCCATAGTTGCCTCACAACCTACAAGCAGTTCCAAAGTTTAGCTGTCCATCAGAAATAGCTTGGGAAACTTCTTTTAAATGTGAATTCCTGAGTCTCACTCCAATCAAATCAGACCATGTACTTGAAGCTTGCTATATCTATATAAGATCAACGTTGATCCATAGTTTCCAGATAACTGGGCTAAAGTATGATTTCATTAATTGGTTAGTTTGACTGTATTAGCGATTAGTGCTACTTGCCGCATCATCACTCTTCATGACCTAGTCTGTCATGGCAGCCATCATATGTACAAGGATAATGCTAAGCAGCATCACTGATATAAAATGGTAAGGTGGTTTCAAAGTTGGTTTTAAATCTTTTGGTAATCTACTTCATTTCACAATGTAAAAGTATTCCCTTTCCCAAAATTTATCTAGTAATGAGATGTGGAATTAAAAAAAGTTATTTATGATATAATTAGAACTTTCTTTCCTGATTCAATAGTGCCTCCAAGCTTTGGATTTCTTACACTCAAACCAAGTGATCCATAGAGACATAAAGAGTGACAATATCCTCCTCGGGATGGATGGCTCTGTTAAACTGAGTAGGTATTTTGGTTCAGATGATGTTTGATGGAGAATCAGAGAATTTATGCTCTTCTACTGTCTGTATTGAGAAAATAATGGCTACTGAAAGGACATTATTTGAGAGCAGTTAGAGCCCAGTTTGAACAGAAGAATTTGTCTAGCACTGTGTTTTTGTAGATTATGACCAGATTTCTTAGACTTAATATTTCAGAATTTCTAATGACTTCTAATATAGATGAATGGGAAATACCTAATTGAAAGATTCTGTAAGTTTGACAGTACAGTAATGGGTGGGGAGAGGGAACTAGACTGAAGACTAGTAAAAACACACATCATATTAGTTAGTTCAGAACTTTTTAAAATCAGAGGCAGCTGAGAGATCAAGTAAGAAAAGGATGTGAGCCAAGAAGTTGTGGAAGCTCAGTATCTGACTAAGGAAGGTACAGACAAATCTCAAAGTGACCTATTATATAAGGAAAATAATTTGGGTCTATTTTAACTGATTTTTCTTCTCTGCAGCTGATTTTGGGTTCTGTGCCCAGATCACTCCTGAGCAAAGTAAACGGAGCACTATGGTGGGAACCCCCTATTGGATGGCACCTGAGGTGGTAACTCGAAAAGCATATGGTCCGAAAGTTGATATCTGGTCTCTGGGAATTATGGCAATTGAAATGGTGGAAGGTGAACCCCCTTACCTTAATGAAAATCCACTCAGGGTAAGTAAAAAGGGAACTCAGGTACTTTATCCCCAGGAAAGTAGAAAGACAAAATGTCATTGCTTGCTTCCACCAAAAGTGACCAAAATAGTTTCTTTTCTCAGATAAGTAATATAGAAACACCAAGCCAAGTTAAAATTTTCAAAATTGCCATGATCTTTTTAAAGTTTATCTTATAATGTCTCAATAGTTTTCTAAAGTTCTTTGATATAGGTATTTCTAATCACAAGGGTCCTTAAATTTCTTTAATATAGCTCTCTAGTGTAAGCTAGATGTTGGAAGAAAAAGATCGTTTTTAAAAATCACATGCCATGGTTAAATGATCTATCTAGGAAACAGTTGCCTTATAATTATTTTAACAAAGTAAATAAATGCATTTTCAGAACAGCTATAATTTTTTAAAATTAGATTTTCCTTCATTATCAGTAATGATTTATTGAGCAACAACAGCTTGGTGGGTATTGAATGGAACACAGAGATAGACATAGTGCCAGCCTAGTGAAATCACAAACTTAATTAGAAGACTGTCAAGTGGAAAATGAATGGAAATAGTTAGAGTTGGGTAGCTCAGTTTGTTACTGCAAAATCAGAGGTTTGTTCCTCACCTGATCCTGTTAACTCTGCAAAGAGATGGGCTCCATTTCATTGCCTACCTGCACTCTCTTTATGCAAAGACATGCTGTTGGTCATGAGGCGTAAAACAAAGGTGTGTAAAAGAAATATTTGCTCAGTGTAAAAGCAAACTAGCAGCTATTTTGTTGTATATAGCCTAAGGGCAAGCCAGAAGCTGGGTTTTGTATATATAAAATCATCTCATTGTTGAAAAAAGAAATATACACACAGATTCTCAAAAATCATGCATAGAGCTGGCATTTTGCGTATTGTCTGTGTTGTTACCACTGAGTTTAAAACTGAATTTTACCTTTGACATACAAAAACTGTTGTCCTTAAAGGGCTATCTGTTTCCCCACTAAGCTTGTAAAATCCATATTCAAGCAAATAGATGGGGCTTTCTATACATGTAAATGAGCCTACAAACTAATTGTCTAGTTGTTTTTGCGGTTGGACATTCTGTAATTAGGAGCTGCATTCCCTATGTGTGGAGAGGGGGATGCCTCCTCCCGGCCTTCCTCTAATTCCTCTCTGGTATTTGGCCTGTTATCCTAGTCCTTGCACTGACTGGAAAACAACAGATATGAGTGAATTTCCTAATGAATGCTATGGGCTATTGCTCTGGTCTCATGAAGCAATCTGGAAGTGAGATGTGCACGATGATTAGCTGCCTGCAGGGCTGAGTGGAAAAGAAGGGGCATTTTCCCACCCTTTGTAGGTCAGTCCTTGATGCATTTAATCAAGTCCACCCCTGACCTATGGAGCAGCGCATCAGGATAATTACACAGGCTTTTCCTTATTGTTTAACCACCGTGGCCCATTAAGGAACAGCAGTGAAAGAACATATCAGGCCTCTTGTTTCCATAGATTTCCTCCTCTGAGTTTGCAGAGCTTGGAGGCACTAAACGGATTATGGTATTTTGCGTTCTGCCTCATAATGAGTAATTTACAACCTGCAAAATTTAAGGATTAAATAAATGGCTCTGTAAAGCAACTGGTCTCAGTAATGCATTTATTACCTTCTTCAGTTCCCCAATTACAATTGATCGCTCTTTAGCAAGGCTGCTAATTGTTGGCAAAAAGGAAACAAGTTTTAATCTTAATAGGCATCTTCCAGCCTGGGATTAGAACTCATAATTAACAGCTTGTCTCTTAGAATCCACAGCCTTATATCTAAACAAGTACTTGCAGATTAACAAGCCACAAGGTTCAGGAAGCCTACATTAAAGGCTATAACAAAAAGACCTGTCAAAAAGACCACCCTGTTGAATTCCACTGATAAAGATTTATTCTAACTTTGCTCTTTACTCTGGGGTGTAATCAGCCTCCAATTAATCAACAAGTCCCTGTTGAGCCAGCTCTCTTCTGAGCCTCTCTATCCTAGGCACCAGGAGTTCCTTTTTAGTCTTGATTGCAAATATGCTGCCCTCATGTTCTCATAAAGAAAACACAAAGTCTCAGAGTATACACCCTTATTTGGAATTCAAAAACTGTAGTTAACTGAAACGATGAGGAGGTTGGAGATAAAAAGATATAACATGAGCCTGTTTGGAGCTTGCTTCCAATGCTACTTGTCCACCATTTTAGGTTTTGTAGTGAAAAGTGAAAGGAAGGAAGTGAAAGAAGCAGAAGGAAGATGGTGGTAGAGGGCAGCTTGTATAAAACAATGTGGTCTAACGGTCAGGCAGATCTGAGTGTGTCCTAGCTTCATGTAACACCTTTCCAAACCTGTTTCTTATCTGTAAAATTGGGCTACTGTCTACCTTGCAGAATTGACTTGGAATCTAAATAATAATGTGTTTAAATCTATCACAATGTTTAGCTCACTGAATTGTGTGTGTATATAAAAATGTAAGAACTGTTGTTATGTGTATATATATATATATATGTAGGTGTGTGTGAATGAAAAGTAAGAAGAAAAAGAAAGGATGTTCCACGTGATTTTTAACCAATCATGAAGGGAGGTTGCATTTACCACTCTCCTAACAACTTCCCTTTCACACTGGTTACATCCCTTTCCCCTCAAGGAGTGAAGGGTTTTGCGCAGCTCTATGTAGTTAATGTGAACATACAACACTGAAGAGAGGTTCAAGGTTAAGTCTGGGATTATACATTTCAAAGTTGTTTACATTTCACTGCAAGTTTTTTGTCTTTGTTGTGTGAGTTCCAACTGAACAAACTATGAATATTGCCTGTTAACATATTGTTGATGCAAAGAATTAGGTAGTTTGTCCCCCCAGGTAAAAAGTGGTTGGGAATTTTCTAAATGTAAATTGCTCTGTACTAATTGACCTAATTTGCTCAAGAAATTCCTTTTAAGGGTCGAGAATTATTAACTGTAATGATGTTATGAGGCTGGTATGGTTCCAGAGACAGAGAGGAGACAAGCTCCTTACCATCCCCCACTGCCTAAAGTCTTTGCACTCAACATAATTGGTCTTGGACATGTTGTTCTGTGACCCATGGACATTTTTAGTAGAGCCTCCAATAATAAAGTGCCTTGTTCCTTCTATTTGCCAAAGTGACTAGGTTAAAAACTAAAGTTCCCCTTTGAATCTGTAAATCAAATATTGGTGCTCTGCTAATCGCAGCTTTGTTGATAATTGAAGGTATAGATTTTTAAAACCGTTTATTATAATGACCTAATTCCAAATAGGGAGGCTCAATCATTTAAGTAAAGCAAAATTTTGGTTCATTTTGTTTCTCAGCACCAAGGCAGTGCCTTTTTATTAATTTTGCTTCCACACATAGTGGGGCGTTTTTATCAACACTTTGGTGAAGTTTGTCATTTATGAAATGTCTCAGTGGCATCCTCTTTGAAGTCTGTACTGGAGCCTTTGGAACCCATTGTTTGTAATTTTCCTAACATTTATCTAAGTTGAAATGAACTCTAAGTGTCCTTGCTTTAAACATCTGAAGGTGCATCAAACATTGGATCACTAGAAGACAGTTAATAACAGTGCTACAACAGTATTTAGTATAGTATTTGAATCACAGATCCCATTCCAGTGGTTCTCCTCCTGGGTTGCATTGTAGGATCACCTCTGGAGCTTTAAGAAACCGTAACATTAAGTTCCCATCTCCAAGAAAAAAATGGCAACCAGGACTAGGCTATGTGACAAGCCCTTACAGGACAGTGTCCGGAATGAACAACAATTATCTGTTGGACCTCTTGGAGCAGGGTTGTTCAACTAGAAAAGAATGTGCTGTCATTCTGCCCACATTTCTCTATTTCTTCTAAAAACTTACTAGTAACTCTGTGAAAGCCTTGTTGGAATCCTGCTGCACTCTATGTCCTTCTCTGATTTACTAGTACAGAAACACTATCAAAAAAGACACATTGGTTCAGCAAATACCCCTATGATATGTTATTTTCTATTTTCAGTTTTGCTTTTCCTAAAAATGGAGTTAATCACTAAAGTGCACTAGCTGCTGACTGAGTACCTAACACGTATTTATACCTACTCAAGCCATCAATCTGAGTACTCATGATTAGGAGAGCATTACTTGTATGGCCAGGGAGAAGGGAGGGCAGAAACCTAACTTCAGACTGTGGTCTATGCCAAGAGGCTTCCTGTTCTTACTCCCACGCTTAGAGCACTGCTCGAATGGTAGTTATTCTTACTTTTGCCTACAGGAAAAGGGAAATTCTAGTTAGTATGTATATCTAGGAAAGAGAGGTTAAGCGGAATAAGAGAATCTCTAGCAACTGAAAAACAGCAACCAAGGGCCAAACTGCTTCTAGTTCCCTCCAACCACTGGAACCTGTGCCGTGGATTGGAATGTCTGGGTTTGATGGCGCGTGCTCATTTGGAATTAAAGTCAGACATAAACTTCCTGAGAGCCAGAGAAGCAAGCATACTTTGCTCACACTCAGTCAATATTGTTTTGAATGTATTTCAGGAAGAGCTGGGAGCATTCCCCATCTTTTTCCGTAAGCCACTATGGAACAGCAAAGTTTATTAATGGTTTGTTGACACTCCTACTTTGAGGGCAAACCTATGCCTAAAATGAGGGGCAAGTTGGGATAATTACAACTAAAATAATTATAGAATGGCAACAGACTTTTTTCAATCAGAAAAAAAAAATTGCCTGTCAAAAGATAGACAGCTCTTAAGAATCATTGGTTGTCAGGGGTTCAGTATAGGAAAGTGGGACTTAGCCATAGGAAAGCTGCAAGTCTCATTTAGATTGTAATTCAGAAGCAGACAGTTCAAACTTGTGAGTTATGACCCAGAAGACAGCCAAGGGAGAAATTGATTCCACAGCAAACTAAAACCCAAAAAACTCTGACCAGGCGAAGAGGAAGGAAAGAAAGTTTAAAAATGTGGTGACTGGAAACCCACTGTTGGCCAATACTGATAGTCCCTTATCCTACTATTACCTTATTCCTCAGAGTCCTTACAGTATGGTTTAGGACTAAACTAGTCAATATATCTCCTGCCCTAATAGGTGTCATGCCTCTCTCATATAGTTAAATCCTTCAAACTCAAAGTTTATTCTAAAAAGACAAATCATGGAGTGGAACGATAGGCATTTGTCCACTGAAGTGCTCATTCACTTGTTAAATCCTATGGCTTTTGCAATCTGTGCTTTTACAAACAAAAAATGGCTTTATCAAGAAAATAAGGGTTTTCTTTATAAGATCATTTATAACCTTTGCTGCCATTTTGATCTATACCTTTTCCAACTGTGTTGCAATGTTATTTTAGAAATCCCTTTGCTTCTGATAATAGAATACTCTGAGATATCTTAGCTATGCCTCTCAACAGAGAAAGTTGAATTGATTAAGGCAATCTTAGCTCAGTAGCTGAGAAAGTAAGAGTTTTAACATTATCCCAGGATTCAAGCTGCTCTTTTTGCTGTAGCTTCTTTCTTTTCTCTTTATCTTTCTTTCTTTTCCTCCCCCTTCCTTTCTTTTCTTGCTTCCACCAGAATAGTTTCTCTTTAATTAGCTTTCTATATTGAGCTGTCACATGAGATTTACTTAAATAAAGGGGGAACTTTGTAGTTTCCTTGCTCTGATTCTATATGCTTTGGCTGTAGGTAGGCTTTGATACTGCCAAAAGGGCTTTGTTTTGAATATATGTTGTCTTCAGAAAGCAGCTTGAAGATACCACTCTTATAATCTCCAGACTGTATCCTGCAGAGTGGAAAGATCCTCCTTGTCCTACCAAGAGAAAACACACTCTCATGATGTGAAATATATTGCATGTGTGACTTAATAACCCCACTATGATAATAATCTTGGTGTTGAAACACTGAAGAGCACTGCAGTGATAGAACTATTGGAGGAATACCTCGTCCACACTCTGTGGTATGATGGAAAGAATAGCATGTTATTGTGTACAGGGCTGTTCAATTGATTAAAAGCATTTGAAACTAAAGTTGAAATGAGTTTATGTGAGTGATAATGCATGTTTCACAGATCATATCACAATCAGGTTGTTTTGATTCTAATATGGTCATTTGGAAAAGCCCCAAAGATTCAGGGAGTTGGGCCCATCCTGCTCTAATATTTTGAAATGAGGCACAGATAAATGTGTAGTGTGAAACAGTACCTTAGACCTAGAAATTAGGTGTGGTTAAAGAGAAAATGGGAGGTAAGGAAATTCTTATGTCAAATATGAAAGTGTTTTGTGAAGTTTTGTGTGAAAAGGACCAGGGAAATGCAGCAAGAGGAGAATGGGTCCTAAGATCCAGGTCCCCTTGGCTTCTGATACTTTCTAGACTTTATCATCATTTCTCTGCTTTTTTAAAATTCCACCAGCTAACTTCCCTCTCATTGTCCCTTGGCCCCTGTCCTTGCCCTATTGTTTCTGCTCCTTTTGCTTTTCATAGCTTCCCTCCTCTACCTCCTGCAACATTTTTCTTTTCTTCCTCTCCTATAACTATGCCTACTCCCACTCCTACTTCCAACTCCTCTATAGTTTCAAACCTTGGGTACTGCTTGGGCTGCCCAGAGTTACTTCATGGGCACAAGTAGCCTGGTCCACATTTCTTTAAAAAGCACTATTAATTCTGACAATAGAACGAGCTCATGCATTGTCAGAGTTGTCTGGTATTTATCTTGCAGCATTGGTCAGTCCTTTGTGCTTAAAAGGAGCACTCTAAAGCTAAGCTAACACCTAATCAATCAGCACTACCTAATTACCTTTTACTATCAGCCTATAAGGGGATAGGTTCATTTTAAATAGCTTTTTAAGGATTAAGCAACAACAAAAGCCCCAATAATTTGGTGACAGATGAAAACTTCTGTGAAAGACAAGCAGAGAGCTAAATTAGAGCATATTACTTATCCAGCTATCACACTGAAGTATTGGGTTTAATAAGTTAAAGAATAAAATGTTTATTATACTGTAGTGATTTCTTTTTACAGATTGAGTCCTATTTATACTCTTCTTAGAAAAAAAAAACTGTGCCAGGATCTTTCATGAAATCCATAAACACACCAGAGGCATAACACACTCTGATCTTTAACCTCTTGTGATGTCAGGTCATAAGTAAACTAAGTCATAAGGTGTCAAATCACTCATTGCCAAATCTTGCTCATAAAACATTCAAAGTTAGTAGAAAATTCTAAAATGAGAAAGAAACCAGGATAGCAGTAGGTTAAAGGCAACAACCAAGCTACAAACTACATATAAGCCTTCAACACACACACATACATACACACACATGTGCACTTGAAAACAATATGAAACCCCTCCAGCTGGGTACTTGTCCTTTGGTCCCCATTTTCAAGTAGGTGCAGAATGATTGACCTTGAGACAGTCCATTTCCTCTGCACAAGTAGAGATGGATCAGGTAAGACATTTGCTTATACACCGTGTGCCTCATTGGAAAGCCTTTGTCTGCCTCTGCTCTGAGAATCCTACCCCAGACCGGAAACAGTTAGAGATGGTAGGTGGTATCATGCACTCATCAAGAGCATGGACTCTGGACTCACAGTTTCTGGATTTAAACACCAGTTACCCCATTCCTAGTTGTGTAACACTGAGCAAGTTCTTATTGTCTTTTTGTTTGTTTCATTTCTTTTATTTGAAAACAGAACAACAGATACAGAGACAGAAAATGTGATCATCCATCCACTGGTTCACTCTTCAGATGTTCACAACAGCCAGAGCTAAGCTAGGCCAAAGCTGGGAGCCAGGACTTAATGTGGGTCTCCCACAGGGATGGCAGGGACCTAAGTGACTGAGCCATCTCCTGCTGCTTCCAAGGATACACATTAGCAGGTGGCTGGATTAGAGGCCGAGAAGGAACTCAAACTCAGACACTCCAGTATCAGACAGTGACATTCCAAGTGGTGTCTTAATGACTTGGCCACTACACCCACCACAAGTTATTCTTAAGCTCACAAGTCTCAGTTTCTTTATCAGTTAATTGGAGATCATAATAGAGTCTACCTCAAAGAGTTGTTCAGTAAATCTATTACATAAGTTGATAGTAATCATTCAATAAATTTTATCTATTAATAATTCCCATGTACACGATATTTACACAGATGTTATAGTTCAGTTCCATTGTATGTTAAATAATTTTCTATGGCCTGGGCTGGGAGCCCACTCACAGTGTATAACATGATTTCCATGGGAAAATGTGTTTTGAGTTCCAAATATTCAATGTACAAAGAGATTTTTGTACCACACCCTATCTTCTTTGTAAAATGAGTCTTTATGCTGGTTGCTGGGGCCTCTCATCGTTGCTAACACATTTCCATGTTAAGTCCCCTAGTTTGTTCTCTAATGTCTTAACCTAAAGTTTATAAGCTGTTATAATGAACCGAAGTCACAAACTAAAGCTTTTTAATTAAATGGTTAGTCTTGTTGCAAAACTGCTTTAATGAAAATTTATTGGGTACATATGTTTTGGGACTTCTTTGGAGAAATGTAGTAACTTCTACAATGACTGTTTTGATCTTTCTTAACTGAGGAAATTGCCAATAAGGAAAATTGAATTATTACTTCAACTGTTTAGTTTTTTCTTAGTACTTAGGTAAATTCAGTTGTATATCAGTCAATGAGAACTTTAATGTTTGTGTGTTATTGGTAAGTTATTTAAGGTAATGTAGAATTCTAGAACATCAGAAACTTCTAGGTCATGTGTATATTGCAATGAAGAAAGCTGCCATTTTTATGGTCAAAGGTTGTATTTCTAATACTATAAATGAAATTAGTAGACCATGGGGCCTATACAAGGGTATGCCAAAAAGTTTATGGAAAACAGAATTAAAAGTTTATCTTGATGCAAAAAATTTGAAATCCATGCATACAAGGGGTCTTCAGGAATTTCAAAATTTTTCACACTAAAATAAACTTATCTTTTAGCTCCGTTTTCCATGAACTTGTTAAAGTACCATCATATTGTTTAACCTTAGACAGAAAACAGACCTTGTTTATTAATCTAAAAGAGAAGATAAGTTCCTGAACTGTTCTTTGAATTCCAGAGGCACTTGTTCTTCCCAGAGGCAATTGTAAATAAATTGGTATGAATAATATGTGAGCTTTGATCAGTGTGTACGTGTGTGGGGAAAGGGGAAGAAGGGTCCTAGAATGAGAACAGATGAAAGCTGGGAAGGTGAGCAATAGTCAAGTTACAGAGGATCCTATGTGCCATGCTAGGAAATATTTACTATGTTCTGTGGTCCTGTTTTCAAACAGCTATAGTGACCCCCTGCTTCCAATGAAATCTTCCATGGAAGCATAAATAAATAGAGAAAAAAACTAAAATTTCTCTGAAACAGATAGGTGTTGGGTTAGGGTCCTAGAGTCTCTACTCCTGTCTCTCCCCCTTCTTTTTTCCCTCTTATTTGCTCTTGAGGGAGATTTGGTGCAGCACAGTTTGAAAACCACATTTATGGACCATGAAGAGCAACCAAAAATTTTAAGCATGGAAGTGAATAATTTTATGACATCTCTAAGATTGTTAAGGGCATGGATTGAAAGATAAAAGGCCTTGAGTAAGGAAAACCAATTAGAAGGCTATTGTAATTTCAAGAAGCCCAATCTAATCCAAGGTAATGGGGATGGAGAGAAGTGGATAGGTATAAAAAACTTCTTTAAAGTTTCATTAATAAAGCCTGGTACAGTGATTACACTAAGGGCTGAACAAGGTTGCTGAATGAAAAAGGACAAGAATCTAAGAATGACTCTATGTTTTCTTACTTACATGAAAAGCAACTAACTTATATGGGAAATCTAGAGTCTTTTTTTATTCGAAAAACAGAAAGACAAAAGAGAGATAGCTCTCAGCCATTGGTATAGTACTACCCAATTACCTGCAATGGCTAGGGATCCATCCAGGTCTCCCATGTAGGTAGCAAGGGTCCAACTACTTGAGCCCATTTTCTGCTGCCTGCCAGGGTATGCATGAGCAGGAAGCTAGAATCCACATCAAGTACAGACAGGACTCAAACAAATGCACTCTGATATAGGATGCAGGCATCCCAGGCCACATCTTAACTGCCATGCCAAAAGCCTGCTCCTCTAGTCTGATTTCTAATAGCTCACTAATTTTCTTTGAGTTTTCATTCACTCAAACAAAACCAACATGTGACCACTTAGGTCTAGATCTACTTTCCTCAAATATCTCTTCACTAAAGACTTGACTTTGCTAGTAAAACCCTTTTTGTTCTCATTGTTGTATTGGCTGTAACTGTATTTATTTGTCTCTCATTAGCAGGGCAATGGGTAGACATTTTTCTTCTTCACTAAGGTAGGCCCTAGCTTACTCACAGGATGTTTTCTAAAAGTTCATTTTCAAGTTAATTATTTGGAACTCAAAGTACATTTTCCCATAAAAGCTGCATTATACATTGCGATTAGGTTCCCAGGCCAGTCCACAAAAGCCAGTTTAGCCCATAATATAACTGAAAGTGTGGATTTTTGCAATGGAAATTAGTTGGAAATAATACTGTTACAATTAAAACAGAAACAATAGTTGAAAAAGAAATAGTCTGGGTTTTTGTTTCCCTCAAAAGGGTACTACATGATGAAAAGCAGGTTTAATCCTAGGAAGACAAAAAGAAATAGATGAAGATTTTTATGTAAATTGGTCACCATGATTTTTAAATTTACTTTTTAAATAATGTTTTGGAGGGTTTTTAAATAATAAAGGTAATCATGTTCTTTGTAGAAAATTTGGAAAATGAAAAAATGTATTTTAAAAATTAAGTCACCAATAGTCTTGCCACTAAGAGAGAACTGCTATTAATGTGTTGGTGTGTTTCAACCAATTTTTGAGTGCATGTATTTTTTTCATCAGCACAATAGTAATTATGGTACATCCACATGATGAACCATTATGCAGTTTTAAAGTGTTATATATGAAGAATTTTTAAACATAAAAATTGTGATATAGTGTCGGGTAAAAGGCTGCATTTCATTTGATTCCTAGAATGCCAGTAAAGGAGTGTAAGCAGATCAAAGCTAGTTTACCAGAGCAGGAATCAGCTGTTAGGCTACCAACCAAGGCCCCCTGCCATCAGTCTCACCCACAACACAAAACATGAGTTTTTTTGTAGAAGTTCTGAAGAGAACATATGAGTTCTTTGAAGTGCTATAAAGATCTGTAGCCTTCGTTCCATATTACTTATGAATTTACTTCAAATTACAGGACTGTTCTCTCAGTGCACTGTGTTGCTAGCACAACACAAGTCTAACAACCATGATTAAGATCATTTTTTGGATTCATTAAATGGAACAAAGAGGAGCACACATTTTTTGATGTAATTGTGCATGGATTGAAGAGAGAAGAGAAGGATTTGGGTAGTGAAAATGTGTATATACTTGTAGGAAGAACATTAGAATGTATTGAGCTAACATGATGGAAGAAGGGTGAGAAAAGGAAGACAGTCCACCGTACATGCAGACCTAGGGAGAGAGGGAAGACCTAGGGAAAGGAAGAAATGGAGTGTGTTTATGTGTTTAGGGCTGGGCTTAGTGTTACAAAAAAAAAATTGGAGGAGTTGTAACCAGCTGAAATAAGAGGATTTTAGGACTAGGCAACAACTGTAATGTGAGCAATCGATTTTCTTTTTTTTCAACTTTTATTTAATAAATATAAACTTCCAAAGTACAACTCTTGGATTATAGTGCCCCCCCCATAACCTCCCTCCCACCTGCAACCATCCTATCTCCCACTCCCTCTCCCATCCCATTCTTCATCAAGATTCATTTTCAATTATCTTTATATACGGAAGTTCAACTTAGTATATACTAAGTAAAGATTTCAACAGTTTGCACCCACAGAGACACACAAGTATAAAGTACTGTTTGAGTACTAGTTTTACCATTAATTCGAATAGTACAACACATTAAGGACAGAGATCCTACATGGGGAGTAAGTGTACAGTGACTCCTACTGTTGATTTAACAATTGATGCTCTTATTTATGATGTCCCAATGGTTTGTGAGGACAGGTGCTTCAAGCAGTACTCATCCAAGAACAACATTTTGTCTAAACTTAAGGTAATATATCTGTTTTGATCCTAATAGATGCCACTTGCTCTTGCTTGCTCAGTAAAGCGACTAAAAATTAAAAGGGCTAGGATTATGGCACACCAGGTTAAACCTGCATCCAATCCCAAATTCTCTGATCCAGCTTCCTGTTAATGCACCTGGGAGGGAACTGATGATGGCCCAAGTGCTTGGCCCTGTCACCCATGTGGGAGACCTAGAAGGAGTTCCTGGCTTTTCCACCTGGCCCAGCCCTGACTGTTCCAGCCATTTCAGGAGTGAACCAGCAAATGGAAGATCTCTCTCTCTCTCTCTCCTTTCTGTGTGTGTGTGTGTGTGTGTGTATGTATGTATGTCACTTTGCCTTTCAAATAAATAAATAAATCTTAATAAAAAATTAAAAGGAAAGAGAAAGAGAGAAGGAGTGTTTGGCATAGTAGTTAAGAGGGCCACTAAGGATGCCCCAATCCCATATCAGAGTGCCAGGGTTCTAGTCCCAGCTCTACTCCCTATTGATTTCAACTCCCTGCTAATATATATTCTGGAAAGCAGCAGATGATGACTCATGTACTTGGGTCCCTGCCACCCATGTGGGAGACCCGGATTGACTTTCTGGCTCCTGGGTTCAGCCTGGCTCAGGTCCAGTTATTATGGACATTTGAAGAGTGATCCAGTGGATGGGAGATCCTCTCTCTCTCTCTCTCTTTCTCTTTCTCTTTGTGTGTGTGTGTGTGTTTCTCCCTCCCTCCTTCCTTCCCTACTTTTCAAATAAATTAAAAGTAAATAAATAAAAATGTTTGAACAACAGGAGAGCAAGGGGGAAGGAAGGTGTTTCTTTTGAAGATGGTGGGGGTTTACATGTGAATTGTTTTAATGAACTAGAGGGAAATCAAAAAGGTTCATTGGATTTTGTAAAAGCACATGACATTTTAATTCTCATATCATTACACAGGAGCATCTCCTTCTATGGGATTGTGTAACTCTTGTGTTTGGTGTGCTGATGAAGTAGAGATTCTGAGTCAACTCTGGGGTGAACTGCTGGTCCTCAGCCAGTGGTTCTTTTTTTTTTTTTAATCATTTCTTTATTGTGAAGACAATAGAGGTATATATGTCTAACACAATCCTACAAAACCTATAGCTGGTTTAATACAGTAAAGACAGGAGCTTATTTTTTTTTTTAATTTTTGACAGGCAGAGTGGACAGTGAGAGAGAGAGAGACAGAGAGAGAAAGGTCTTCCTTTGCCGTTGGTTCACCCTCCAATGGCCGCCGCTGCAGCCGGCGCACCGCGCTGATCCGATGGCAGGAGCCAGGATCCAGGTGCTTTTCCTGGTCTCCCATGGGGTGCAGGGCCCAAGCACCTGGGCCATCCTCCACTGCACTCCCTGGCCATAGCAGAGAGCTGGCCTGGAAGAGGGGCAACCGGGACAGAATCCGGCGCCCCAACCGGGACTAGAAGCCGGTGTGCCGGCGCCGCAAGGTGGAGGATTAGCCTATTGAGCCACGGCGCCAGCGTTAGGAGCTTATTGTAAATGAGCTAATTTATATGGAAACCAAGACACATTAAATGTATAGTATATAATATTTTCTATAATATATACAACACATATGAAACATATAGGAGGATAAATTAAAATGTTTGTGTAAAGACAATTAAAAGTTTTAGTGCAAAAATTTTAAAATCATATTTTTTTCATAATACACATTTTCCATTAACTTTCTGAAGCTCCTGTGTGTGTGTGTGTGTGTGTGTGCGTGTTTAAATTTCATAGGGAAGAAAGAGAGATAAGGTAATAAAAGTAAACTCTTGGGGAAGAAAACATTCTGCATTGTGTCACAATTTGCCAGGTGTTTCCTGGATATTTTTTCTCTTCCCATCTCATTCAAGTTGTTTGTTGGATATTTTCTCTCTTCACATCTCAGCCAGTGTTTCTTGATGTTGCCTGCAAAGTGAAATCACCTGGAGAGTTTTAAAATACTAAGCGAGTGGTTCCACTCCCAGAGATTTTTAAATTAGTCTGACAGTGATAACTGAGTGTGGGGAGTTTTAAAATCTCTTCAGGTGATGCTAATATGCAGATAATTTTGGGAATCTTTTATTTAACCTATTTCTTTTTTTAACTTTTATTTAATGAATATAATTTTCCAAAGTACGGTTTATGGATTACAATGGCTTCCCCCCCACCGTAACTTCCTCCCACCCGCAACCCTCCCCTCTCCCGCTCCTTCTCCCCTTCCATTCACATCAAGATTCATTTTCAATTATCTTTACATACAGAAGATCAATTTAGCATATATTAAGTAAAGCTTCAAGTGAAATGGACATATGAGAAATGGTGACTTGATCAGCCCTTGCCCTGACTGTTGATGAATAACTTAATACTTTATCCCTTTTAGTATTTTTTGTTCTATTTAATACCATTGGTTGAGCTCTGTAATTAATACACAGTTATTCTTAAGTGTTGAAACTTAACTGAAAAGTGATCCCTGTTAAATATAAGAGTGGGAATAAGAGAGGGAAGAGATGTACAATCTGGGACATGCTCAATCGGACTTGCCCCAAATGGTAGAGTTAGAAACATGCCAGGGGATTCCAATTCAATCCCATCAAGGTGGCATGTACCAATGCCATCTCACTAGTCCAAGTGATCAATTTCTGTTCACAATTGATCATAATGATAGTACTAAGAGCCAAAGGGATCACATAAACAAGACTATTATCCTATTTCTTAATTACTTGGGTGGATTAAACCAGTTCTCAAAGTGTGGTCTAGGAGCAGCCATTTCAGTTATTAGAATGCCAGTTCTTGGTCCCCTCTCCAGATTTGCTAACTCAGAAACTCTTAGGGTGGCCCAGGAAAATATGTTTAATAAGCTCTCTTCTTGATTTTGCTGCATGATACATAATATAGCTACTAGATTTAACCATCCTTCTTGATTCTTTCTGAGGTATGGCTATGGGGTTGTTGGAAACACATGTCCTCACCAGCTGATGAAAACTGGCCTGGCAAAGAACTTTGATGAAGATATTTGTAATAGTAACATTAGGAGCCACTGTTGGGAAAAGGAGATAGTAATAATTTGCTGCAAAGTCCAAGCAGGTTCTGGAAGGAACATACCTTTATAATACTTTTGGAGCTGGGTCACATGGGCAAGCATAACCCTGGTGACAGCACCTTGAGGAAACTCCTATTTTAAGACCCTGTTCAAATGCCAGCCTCCTCTAGTAAAGTTTTTCAGAGCTTTGGTGTAAATTGTTTTCATCCTTGTATTCACTTAGCTCTTTCTACATTTTTCTATTAGCCCTGTTCTCATTGCATGAGTATTGTAACTCTTTTGAAAGTCTCTTTCCCTCACTAACTGTGTCATCTTTGAAAAGATCACTCTTATTCATCCTTGAATCTCTAGTATCTAATGCTTGGTATGCATTAAATACTCTAAAATTGTTTGCTTAGGGAAGACCAACATTTTTATAGCTCTTTATCAAGAACCTTCAAAAGATGGATTTACCTTTGTGGATTAATAATCGTCCTGGGTCCAACCCTTTACCTTCAAGGCCAGGAATGGTGACCCTGTCACCACACTCAGTGGTGGCCTCACGCAGCAAAGATCTCAGAAGTATACATATAGCAACTTATTATTTTACCATAGGATACATAGTTGTTAGGTGCCAGGACTACTAATTTCAGCTTTCTAATATTTCCTCTCATAATAGATAAATCCTCATGGGAAATCTATAGGGATACAGCTGCCATGGGACAAAAGTATTTCAGCTCTTGGCCTTACAGATCATCTCTTATCCAGGCACTGCTATTTTTTGGTTCTTTGTACTTATGTAATTCTATAATCTTCTGGTTTCATCCCATATCTGCTCACAAATATTATTCAAACAAGATAAGCACTTAGTAAATTGCAATCACTTTTTCATTTCACTTGCTAGAGGTTATACTCAGGTCAACATGATAGTATGTGCATGTGTTCCCCAACTCTTTAGAGTCATGAATTCATAGAATTAATCCTTTAGTTTAATTTCCTAGGTGCTTAATCAAACATTCATTATATATGCATTTTTCCTGGATCAACTCTGGTTTAACCTTATTTCCTAGTTTTTTTTTTTTTTGAAGGAAGGATACATCATTGTCACCTCAGTTATCATCAAGATTAATAATTTCTAAATGCTATAGAAACTTTGAAATATATGTCGGTGTTTTCCCTAAAGTGGAATTTTAAGACCTAGAATACAAAGCAGATGAAACCAAATTTGTGCCTTCTGTGCCCGCCCATGTTCCTCATATGAATGAACTGAATTGATTTTTCTAATTTTTTTCTATAGGCATTATATCTGATAGCCACTAATGGAACCCCGGAGCTCCAGAATCCTGAGAGACTGTCAGCTGTATTCCGTGACTTTTTAAATCGCTGTCTTGAGATGGATGTGGATAGGCGAGGATCTGCCAAGGAGCTTTTGCAGGTAATAATAAAATAGGACAATTACAAAGAGTAGTTACATTAAAATTTCCACCTCAGAGCCTACCAGTAAGAGAACTCTGTGAAGGGATGTCTAGTTAACGTCAGGCTATTACCATTTGATTTTAACCACAGGCACATAAGTATAGGCATATCTCTAATATGAAATTGATTAATATGTTGCCATTCTGTTGAGAAGTTGGCATTTTAATCTATACATCTCTTTTGTTCTTCCTGGAGTCTTAATTTGCAAGGAAAAAACAACCAGTGTGACCCTCTGGTGTTCCTGTTAGTTCTAAACTTTACTTGTGCCCCCTGGATGTTGTATGCAGGTGCTCTTGGCCGGAGGTAATTCTCTACATAACTATGCAATTATTTCCGTGGCATTTGCTACTCTTATGCTTTACTGGTCAAAGCCCCTTTGCTTGTGATGCCAAATGGCAGGCACCTGCTTGTGTGGGTGAGTACCATCCAATGGTGAGTGCCTCTGTAACTATTTGTCTGTTTCACAGCTCTCAAGGATTAGTATTTACGATGACAGTTACGGTCTATTCGGCAAATCCTTTACATAGAAAATCTCATTTAATTCTTACACCAACTCTATGGGGTGGATGTTAATATCATTTTAAAAGACCTGGAAACTGAAACTCATACAAACCTTGAATGGCCAAGCTGGGATTTCAGCCTCGAACTGCCTGATTTCCCCTCCATACATCACACATAAATCAGGATTGCATACATTTTATTATTGGGGACTGTTCCTCAGCGATGTGAAACCAGATCTCTAACATTTAAGAATAGTGATTGTTCTCTCCGTGACTTTGAGCATATAAGCTAACTGAAGATGCAACATTTGGTTGTATATTCAGACTATTCTAGCCCTCTCCTCTCAAGGGAAAATCTGTTCCTGTACTTCTAAACTTCCCAACCCAAATCACACCTAGTGTAAACCTATTTGGAGGAATTGAGGAAGCAGTACATTCTCTTTTCTACTACTTGTGAGCATTTCACAGATTGTCAGAGAGACCTAAAATGTCAAAGCTGGACTGGCCCTTTATTAATGCTCTTGTTAACCCCACCACAAATTACAGATGAAAAATCTGGTTTTTTGGCTGTTTCACTTCCACATCTTTTCACCCCTCATTTACAGCCTGATAACATTCCTGTTATGCCTTCTTTCAAGGATGAGTGAAGATACAGATTCTTGTATTGTAGTTCTACAATTAAAAAGATCACTGAATTAATTATCTAGTTAAGTCATCTCCCAATAATATTTTAACGTGACCCAGTCAAATAACTAATGCAAAATTATATTTTAAATCTAAATTTAATAATTTGTTGCATACTTTCATTTTATATATGTAAGCAATAATGTATATACATCCTTAATCCAAATAACTACATTCTTTAACATTAACCCATAGTTGCCCATTTTAGAGGTTAAAAGGAGAGAAGTATGTAGCATTCACACCAATAGAAGTCTGGAAAAGAGACATTGCTCTTGAATATTTTTGTGCCTTTCTATATAGCCTAAGTCAGTTCTCTATCCTCCAGTTGATTTTTGTGGAGCAACTCCCATTTTCTCAGCACTGAGTGCAGTGGTTTAATCCTGTTAAAGGCATGCCTCCTAGTCTCAAAAAGCTCACAATCTCTTTGGATACACAAAAAAATAATGCAATGCTGTTAAGAAACTAATTCAAACCAAGTGGCTGTTCAAATAGTAAATGACATGGTTGATTAGCGAAATAGCTCTGTAGGCTAGGCCAATCAGAAGATGTCTGTGAATACGAAGGAAGTCCACTGGGCTTTGAAGGACATTTTAGTAGTTTGAAGAAAAGCAGAAGAGATTTCAGATGGAAGTGTCACAGTATGGCTAAAGGTAGGCAAGAAACATGTGAAAGAATAGAACTTAAGAAGCACAGCTAAAGTATAGAGTTGGGAAGCTGAAGGAGGTAAGGCCATAGAGGGCTTTGAATACCAGGCTAAAAAGTTTTGACTATAAGCAGTGGGGAAATGCTGAATATATCTGACAAGCAAACATGATGAAAGCTTTTATTAGAAAGGTTATTCTGGCAGTACGCAGTAAGAATTAGCAACAGGGAAAAATTGAGGTAGGAAGATTAAGGGGGGTTATCATAGTTTGAAATTAAGTTGATTAGGCCTGAGCTAGGAAAAGCAATAGGTAAATGCATGACATTGAGAAGAAAATGCTTGGCAACTGGTTGCATGTAGAACATAAGAGAGAGAGGGACAACCATGACTTCAAGCTATTAAACTGAATGCTCGTATTCAGTAAAAAGACAAATGATAGAGGAAGATGCAATGGGTAACATTTCTTTGCCCCTGTGTAGCTTACAAGAGACTCTCACTTACCTCATTTAACCATTATGGTAAACAGAGGTGAGGATTGAGCGAAGGTGCGGTGACTCCAAACTCCTGTAGCTTATACCACATAAGAGTACCCTGTTTGGGAGATTGTAACATATCTTTTTAAAATCTTGAATTCAATACAGTGGAAGAACATTCTAGAGGAAATATCCAACAGGAAATTGAACTAGGAGTATTGATAAACAAGATCAGTTCATATAATGTAGATCGGAAGTCAATCACAGAATGTAGATTGAAAGTCATTCCCATAAAGCTGATGATAAGTTGAAACTATAAAAGGAAATCAGATCTGTAAGGAATTAAATGAGAAAAAGGCGATGAGAACTCAGTTCTGTATTTGTGGGAGGTAGGAGGAGGACTTAAAAGCAGGGAAGAGGCCGGTGCCGCGGCTCACCAGGCTAATCCCCCGCCTTGAGGTGCCAGCACACCAGGTTCTAGTCCCGGTAGGGGCACCAGATTCTGTCCCGGTTGCCCCTCTTCCAGGCCAACTCTCTGCTGTGGCCCGGGAAGGCAGTGGAGGATGGCCCAAGTCCTTGGGCCCTGCACCCCATGGGAGACCAGGAGAAGCACCTGGCTCCTGCCATCGGATCAGCACTATGCGCCGGCCGGCCGGGGTGGCTGCGGCGGCCATTGGAGGGTGAACCAACGGCAAAAGGAAGACCTTTCTCTCTGTCTCTCTCTCTCTCACTGTCCACTCTGCCTGTCAAAAAAGGGGGGGGGCATGGAAGAAGGTGGAGAGGGAGTAATCTGTGCTGATCCACATGGAAGAGACCCAAGATCCTATACTGTTATAGGCCCCCAAAATAGAAAGCATTGCAAATAAGAAAAAGGATATTTCATGTGTATTAAATACTGAAGGGGGTGCAAAAGATAATAGAAATGGTAGAGACAAAACTGATTATCAGTTAGGAAACCATTGGTTTCAGGGCGAAGTTCTTTAGTGATCATTTGAAGATACTTTTTCAAGCATGCGTGCTACTCCAGATAAATACTCATCAATTTAAGAAAATCAGTATCAAATCAGAGTTAGATGGAAGGAAAAAGTTCCTAGTGTTACACAGCGTGGTGGGAAGACTACAGTTCACAAAAACCCTGTAAATGCTGTTTGAACAAATACAAGAAAGAAGCTCAGAGTCTCCAAACATAAAATCATGTCATTGAAGGGGAAATGTTGATTACCCTCTTTTGACCAGTACACATTATATACAGGTATTGAAATGTCACATCGTAGCCTATAAATATGTACAATTATTGTTAAGAAAATTTTGATTATTTATTTTTAAGGTAAACAAATTTCATGTATTTCATATATACAGATTTAGGAGCATAGTTATACTCCCCACCCTATCCTCCCTCCCACCTGTGCTCCCACCCTTCCCCTCCTTCCTCTCTTATTCCTAAATGTTTTACAATGATCTACTTTCAAAAACTTTTTAAACAAAGAAAAACCATTGAAAACTCAGCGACTTTACAAGATCCTTATACGGAGTTTAGAATTGTGCTCGTTGGCTTCCAAAAACATTGGAGGGACAGAAGCAAGCATCATTTTAATTGAATTATGTTTGAGTGCCTAAAATACATTTTAGGGGCCAGCATTGTGGTCTAGCAGGTAAAGCCTGTGCCTACAGTGCCAGCATCTCATATGGGTGCTGGTTTGAGTCCTGGAAGCTCCACTTCTGAACCAGCTCCCTGCTAATGTCCCTGAGAAAGTGAAAGAGGATGTCAAGTGCTTGAGCCCCTGCACCCATGTGGAAGACCAGGAAGAAGCTCCTGGCTCCTTGCTTTGGCCCTGCCCAGCCTCAGCTATTGTGACCATCTGAGGAATGAACCAGCAGATGGAAGATCTCTCTCTTTCCCTCTCCCTGTTTCTCCCTCTCTCTTTCTGTCTCTCCCTCTCTCTCTCTCTGTAACTCCGCCTTTCAAATAAATAAAACCTTTTAAAAAATACATTTTAATGAAAAAAGGGCAGCTTGCAAATGTAAAGTAATATCCTTGTTGCAGAAAAGAATTCCAGTAATTCGTATATTTTTTCCTTCTCTTGCAGCATCCATTTTTAAAATTAGCCAAGCCTCTCTCCAGCCTGACTCCTCTGATTATCGCTGCAAAGGAAGCGATTAAGAACAGCAGCCGCTAGGACTGCAAGCCTTACCCCTCACCATCTCCCTCATGAGTTAAGACTGAAATCAAACTCTACTCCTGGAAAGATGGAAAAAGAGACAGTCAAATGGGGTGGGGGCTCTTTAACTTTCAAATGAATAGAAACTTCTTATAAGCCTTTTTCCTACTCCCTCAGATTATGTAATTTATTTGTAAGCCTGAATCGCAGCCCGAACAGGGCAGCAATGTCGAAGTGGCCATCAAGTGGTCACTTCCACCGTGAAGCGAAAGAGCCAGTAGTGAATCCCCTCATTTTGTGCATTAACTTTGAAGAAAAAGGTTTCTCAAAGATGCACACTCCCTCTTCATAGTGTTGTGTTTGTTTTTAAGTTAGAGAATAGTCCCTCTTGCATTCGAACCTCTTTCAAAACTCCTTACCCAATGTGATGTTTTTCACTTGCATTGTCATTAGATGTCCAGAAAAAAAAAGATGTCAAATGTTTTTTTAAAAAAAGAAAGCAAAAAACAAAAACAAAAACAAATGAAAAACAAGCAAACAAACAAACAAAAAAAAACAGAACAAGTACTGGGTGAACATGTGGAAGTCCATGCCCTAATAGAGTTGCAATTTTTTATTCTTCTTCTGTAGTGGTGGATTGGTTTGTGTACCTAATTTTCTGCATTTGTATTGGAAAAGGTTTCTTTTAAGACATTTTCCAAAAGCAGAGAGAAATATGTATATTCAGGAAGAGCTTTTAAAAGCTGTATATCTAAATAAAGCTCAAATGGTGAAATTCTGTCACATTTTCACAACGATACTTAACAGGGTATTGGATGTCTCACATAAACCAGCTTTTAACCTTCATGAGCCCTGAAAAAGGACACACTGAAACTTTGGCATCCCTGTTGGGTGAGTCCAGGTCCTGAACCTAGGAAATCCTGATAGGAAAAAGCCATATTTCAACAAAGATGGGACTTTCTCTGAGTGCCACAAGGAAAACAAGACACATGTATAATATTGAAATCCTTGTTGGTTATTAAGTAAACAAAGCTAATGATACCTAATTTAATCCTCTTTTGTGCTTGTGGGACATATGCATTGTAAAATAGGCACATCGGGGGGAAATGGACCCATTCGCCAACATTTCCTTAAAAATTATTTATCTTGACCATTTATAACATCTTAGCAATTAAAAAGTAAGATCTGGACAACAGAGACATAGTAAGCATTCAACTCAGAAATAGGAGTCAGTTAAAACTACATCCAAATCCACATTTAGCTCAAATTACTTGTTACCATGTTCCCTCTGTATCATCCACTTCTGTTTCAGGGTGTGGTATGCTTGTACTTAGTTCCTTGGGCTTTTGAATTCTGAAAAAATGTTCATAAAGATCTTAAAATTCTTCACTGACAAAGATTTTGGTTTGTAATCATATATTCTAGGAAATGTCAGTCCATCTGAATTCCCTTTGCAGCTTGGGGAAAATACCAAAATTTGACTCTTTCACCATTTATTAAATTCACTATTCATAGATTTGATGGTACTTCCTGAATCTTGTAAGAGTAGAAGATTATCTGGAGGGTATCTGTGTAGAAAAGGCTATGCTTCTTTTTTGAGTGTATTGTCAATTTTATAATTCTGGAAAGTTATTTCTCTAAGCCTTTGAAAACCTAACAATTTAACAATTTGTGCTGTAGAAGGCGTTGTGATTTGTAGCATATAAGGAATCTGAATAGAATCTGTCTATATTCAGCAGCAGGAGGAAAGAGATCAATGACAATAGGCCTCTCTCTTTCTCTGCCGAGGTATATCTATCCATCTCACCATCCATCTAGCCATTCCTTAAAATGAAAACACTTTCTTTAGAGTTTCTGCTAACCACATAAGACACTTGTTTATGTTTAGGAGACAGCACCACTGATGGATTTCTTAATTTTATATTGTTTTCTTTGACTATAAAAGTTTGGAGGGGCTTGACCATACCACCTCCAAAAATGTCCACAGTGGGATAAAATAACAAATGTGAAGAGAAAATCAAATGGTAACATTAATTTGAAGCATACTGTCTTATACTTTGGAAAAAAAGTGTCTGGGCCTGATATTGTTAATGCCACTCTACCTAATGAGAGAGAGAGAGAGAGAGAGAGAGAGAGAGAAAGAGAAACCTTAATTTTTCTTTCATTTAAATTGAGTACCTTTTAAAATCATTTCTCACTCATAGTGCCAGGGAATTCAATGAAATACCTGGGGTGCAAATAGATCTGAGTACACTGATGACTATGCCTTGCCAGTGGAGTGGGCCCAAAACCTGGTTGGGAAGCCCTAGTCATCAATTTGCATCCCTTAGTGTCATGGAGGCCTTTTTGTTGTTATTTTGGAGACCCTGGAGCGGTGATCCTTCAGATCACTGTAGGCAGAGAAATGGCTGATCTTTATGTTTCAGTTCAGCATATTAACAATGAGGAACCAGGTACTTCTTTACCACCACTTTGTACCAAAATTTGCTTGTGATATATCCCAATAGGCATTACTTTTGCAAATTTATATCTATATGAATTTTTAAATGAGAACAGCTTCTAAAGTCCCTTCCCTACATTGGAGAGTTATGTATATTTCTAGTAAGTATTAGAGGGAAGCTGTTTCTCGTGCCAAAATGATGCTGAAGGATTCATGTTTGGTACATTTGAACTCCAGATGGTTGATAGTTTATTCCCTTTCCCTGGATTTTTGTAAAACTCATCTTAACACGGGTGAGTCTATCCAAATCTTTAATGTTGCTAGTGTGCTCTGAGATAATGAGGGCACATCATCGAATGTTGATTCCGAAATGTCCTGAGGTAGGTAAAGGGCAGTGGGAAAGTCAGGGAAGGGTGAGAAGCACAGTAGAGATTATTTATTTAAGAAAGAAAAGAACATTAATGTTGTAGCAAGGATCCGGTGCGTTGTCATAATCCCATGAGGATTTTTGGATGGCATTGTCCCCTCAAATCAGTCAACATGCTGGGTAATGACTTCGTTCTTGCTGATCTTGTCTATGTGTCATTGTAAATATTTGTACGTCCATGTTCCATTTTTGGCTACTGGATGGCCAAGTCATGTAAGAAGATTTAACTCAAGTATTTATTCCTTGTCTTATTCAGATTTCTGTTAGGCTTGTGAATTGCACCCCAATGTTTGAGTTTAACCACCCAATCCTCACATCTATCCCTCCCCTGTGAAGCACATTCCATTGCTAAAAGAAAAAAAATATGAAATTGCTTCCTGTTGTCTGTATAACTGTTTTGATAGTTTGAGATGTTTGTCTATAAAGGCTATTTCTCAGCTCAAAGATCATGTAAATAATTATATTCCTTTGCTCAATGGGTTGTTTATTTCTAATGAGGCTGCCAGTTCTCAGAGATTCTATAAAATCATTTTTAAATAACATAAATAGGGATTACAACCATTTAAAAATAATCATGCTTATGGACAAAGACTGGGAACACAGATTTTTGAAATCAGTTATGTTGGAGTGGTGGGATTATGTGAAATTTTTTCTTTAAACATTTTTCTTTGATGTTGATACAATATTTCTTTAGAATAAACAAACATCAGAAAGGGAACTGTAGAAAATTAGAAGAGATTCCAGAAGCAGTTGCATTCTGACCAGAGCCCAGAGCATGCAGGGCACAGGTATTTGCTAGTTACAATTATTGCATAGGCTTTATATTTGCCTGGGTGCTGAGGTTGGCACACGCTCAGGTATGGCACGTGCTTTCTTAGGAGACTATTATCTATAAGTTAAAGTTAGGGAGATGTCCCTACTAGAACTCCAAACATATTCTTCTGCCTTAAAACAGGCTGTCCTCTGCTGTGGTATGGCATCCAGGTGTCTGTTTTGATTGCTTTAGATTTGAGGGGTGACCATTTGATTATCCCCCTTGATAATGTCTGTTTTAGCTATCACCTCTCTGGATCATTGTAGCTAATTTTTAGGTTGAATTTTGGAAGAATAGAAAGATGAAATCCCCAGCTCCCACCTTTTCTTTGTCTAACAGGATATTATTTCCTTTAGGTAGGATTCTTCTTCAAATGATCAACAAGCAAGCCCCACTCATTTCAATAAAAGTTATAGTGTAATTCAAAGCTGACCCTGAAGTCACTAATACAGATATTTAGGACTGTTTCTGTCAATTGCCATTCAGTTACAGTCCTGTCAGTTTTAACTTAAAATGGTTTCCATGGGCCTTTGTACTGCTTACTTATAAGTTGTATGCAGTAATTATGATTTTTAAGGAGAAAGGGAGTCCATTTACCAAACAGAGGAATTTCCTTCTAACTCACCAAGGAAAATTTAGGTGAGGACTTTAAAAATGAGGTAGTGGCTTCAAATATGTTACTTAGTTTCACATAAGCAGACCCTGTACCTAGAGAATTCACAGGCGTTTCATTGGCCATTCTTGATGTAAAAATACATATGGAAGTCTTCTGCCATCCCTGGTTTAATTTCCTGATCTTTTTTCTGAGCTACTTGCAGTTAGTATTCAGTTAAACCAAGGCATGAGCAGTGATGCAAGCACTTCACAATCTCTGAGTAGGAGGACTGAAATCCAGTGTTTGTAAACTGGCAGTCTAATGGGCCTGGGATTTGGAGGGAAATTAACACACAGTTCTGAACATATATTTGCATGTGGATTGGGAAGGAAATAAATGGGACCTTGGAAATAATGGAAATGTTTTTCCTGTGAAGGAATTTTTCATATAAGGTTTGTTTCTGATATAATCTTTTTTTTTGTTTTACTTTTTCACTCCTTTTCTGATCCACATTCTTTTAGTGACCAAATGAACTCAACTTCTCATGCATTGAGAATGTCTGTTTAATATTAAACAGTGTCTAACAGGATCTGCAAATGCGGGAACTGAGGTACCACCTCCAAGTGTACAACTCTGTGTACAAGTATATACAACTCGTAGCATTTACTGACATTTAATTTGGGTGAACTTACAAGATAAACTTATAGAAGTGGGTTTGGTGTCATCAGTCTCCTTTGGAAGCTGCCATTGGGTGAATGTTATTCCTTAATATCAGCAGTAAGGCAAGCACCATGTTCACTTGATTTATTTAGTCCCTAAAAGGAAATCAAGAGCAATTACAGAGAATAAATCAGATGTAGTGGAAGGAATTCTACCCTAGGAAGGAGACCTAGCTTTTAATATGGGCTTTATCATTAACTTGCTTTGTGACCTTGGGCAATTCTCTTAACCTTTCCATGGCTGTTTCTTCATCCATAAAGTAATGATATTGAACTAGATGATCTGCAATGCATTTCAAGATCTCTAGCACTCTGTGGTGTTATAGGCTGCCTTGCAAATGCAGCCTGCTAAAGGGATGGCAAAAATCACATGCTTAAGCCTGGGTCTCTTCCATTGCAGTTAAACAAGAAAACTACATAATATGATGAAAAACTCAAGTAAATGAGGCTAATAATACCAGGAGATGTTGACAAAATTTGTGGCAGCCTTCCAATTCACTCACAATTGTTTTGTTTTGTTTTTGTTTTAATGTCCATTTTTTTCTGTTAAGTGTTCCCAGTTTTCATTTTCCATACACTATGCATGTAAAGTCTGGTTTTCATTAAGCTGTGTCCAGTATTTGCTACTAAAACAGAAATATACTGTCACCTTTGCTAGAACAGAACTGTACTTGGGCCTCTCCTTTCCTATGAATCAGTGCTGGACTCTATCAAGTTTAATTCATAAATGGCACAAACTGGCAGAACCCATGCTTTTTAATGGCTGGGACTATAAAGAGTGGACCTAAACATAGGCAAGTTGGAGAGAAATATGAAAAATTACATGCTATTAGCATTAAGGTGTGTTGATAAACTCACTTGTTGGGAACCAAAGATAGCATTTCTAATGACAACTCCCTCAGTCATTGGCCAGTTGAAGGAGTGTACTAGTAGGAAGAAGGTAAACTGGAAGTTAGTGGATAGTCCCAGTGCTCTGCCTACAACAGAGTGCCAATCAGCCCTGAGTACAAAATTCAAGTTCAATATGTGTGCTTGTGTGTGGCGTGCTTTATGGACCCGCATATACTATGTTCATTAGCGATGATAAGATCTTTCACAGAATCCTATAACCAATAGTGGGTTGAGTTTTAAATCTCAGTACACTAGCCAGAAGGAGCCAGATCATAAGGGTACTGATGTCTACTGGGATTATACTCATAACATCCAGACAAAACAAGTTGAGGAGGATCTACATTTTCATTGTTTATCAAAATTGTATCTCATTTGGCTGTGCATTACTTTTGTCAAAATGTGTTATCTGTAAACCCATGTGTAGTGAAATTCTTCTGTAACTTTGGATTAAGGGTATTTATGGTCTTTTTTTTATTTTTAAGTAAGTAAGTTATTTCTTTTGTAGACCTGCTGATGGTATGGTTCCATCCTTCTGACCTCAGCATTTGACCTTTTTAAAGATTTTTGTTTCCAATATTGTTACTTTAAATTGTGGTTGAAGCAATAGAAAATTGAAATATGGATTGTGCATGACTGTGTCTTGAGTGTAAAAAATATTGCAGTTTGAAACTTGGACCTAAAGTATTGCAAATAAAAATGACAAACATCAGTGAGCTGGTGCTTCTTTCTTTTGTCACCTTTCCACTCCTTGTTATTGGCCATTCTACCTTCTGTATACATTGAGGAGTAGCACTGTCTCACAGGTCTGGAGGCACAGAAATGCCCAACCTTGTGAGAAATTCATAAAATGCCCTGTAGATTCTATTAAGAAATAACTCAGACCCAGAGTCTCCATCCAGTTTTTACATGAAATAGCTGAGGGAGGCAAATGTCTGTAATCAATGCAGGGTAAGAGCCTGGTACATCCCTAAGGTAGATAAAGGAAAACAACCTTTATCACATGCAATAAATAATTTGGTTTTGAATTTATTTCTGCTGAGAAAATTCTGAACACCCAAATCCATCTGCATAATATTTAGTTTTTGCTTTATACCTGTCATCAAGAGCCATAGGGCACCAAAGTTTCAAATCCATATTACTGAGAACCTTCATTAACTACTTTGCTCATTCATTTAAGAATGTTTACTGAAATTCTGCTATGTGTCAGATTCTGAAGATATTTCTGCTAAAGATAACTTTTCCTTTAAAAATCACTTCTAAATGTGATTAAATGACAGCAAAGTCCATTGAAAGCTGTTGGATGTACCTGTTGAATCAGGTTTGTTGGAGACTCTTAAGTCCTCAAAACTCAATTCAAGAGCACTGGAGATTTAGCAAACTGCAGGATCTTACTATTAGTATTACTTGTATAGTATGCTCCTTCTGAAGCATGTGTATATAATTTTATACTTTTGTATGGATATAATTTTATACCTTTATGTGGATTTGCACTAGTACTACATTCTCTACAAATGGATTATATCTATATTACTAAATGTTATTTGTTTATTCTCTGTACTTACATGGAAGCTTTATTTTTCTTACTGAAAGTGAAACATTTTCTGTGAATATGAGTGGGTAAGTGAATGAGAATTCCAATAGCTAGCCTTTAGCCAAGTTCTCTACTGCCCATATGCACAAATTACCATGTGGACTCTCTCACTGTTAGTCTTACATCTTTGTAAACTTTTTGGCAATTTTCCCCCAACTATTTCTCTATCCTTAGTAAATGAAATAGAAAAAACTTTTTACATGTTAGAACATGGCCAGTATCTCCCATTAAAAATATTTAAAAGGCATTTCCATTTGCCACATGACTTGAAGGGATAGGATCCAAACAATAATAAATGTAGCATTCCACAGTTCAGCCCTACTAGTGTGATTGCTATAATTCTAGCCCTGTCCAAGTCCCTCATCTCCTACTGAAGTAGAGAGGGGCCAATACCTGAAGCACCCCACAAATTATGGTTATTCTACACATTCCAGGGGGCCTCAGCCCTGAGGCACTTAGGTCGTAGCTGCTGGCTTTCCACACACCTGTGTCAAAGCAGCCCTGCTCCCACTGCCTTCTGCTAATCCTTCTGCAATGCCTCTAATTTCCCCTGTGCTTGCCTCTCTATCTGTAACTGCAATACACATCAGTTCCTGGTAGTAGAATCTGGGTAGGGCACTGGGGTGATTTATCTACCTTGTAGTTTCATGGCAGATTATTTTTTACTTATCTTCTTTTCCATATCTAACAGCAGAAACTCCTCCCATGGAATCAAACTGTTACACTCTGTATTTGAACCCATTTGGGTCATCCTTTTTAGTTCTCAGCAGCTCATTGAACCAGGTGCTGGTTTGGTCATCATTACCTTCCCCCCTCCTCTTTTCATGGGATTTGTTAGGTCAACCTCCGTATATTTTAGCCCCCTTTTAGCCTGACACCTCCCATATGGGTTAATCTGCAGTTTTTGCAGAAGCCATTATTTTATACACTCTCTGTATTCGCCCAAGCCACTGAATTAGGGGTAAAAAAAGAAATTGGCAGTTTGGCTCAATTATACACATACTTTGACCTTTTTTTACAAGTTTATTTGTTTGTTTAAGAGGCAGAAAGATGGAGATCATCTATCCACTGGTTCACTCCTCAAGCATTTCAATGGCTGTGGACAAGCCAAGCCAAAGCTGGTCTTGGGAGCTCAATCTGGGTTTCCCATGTCGGTGGCAGAGACCAGTTATTTGAGAATCTCCCAGTGTGCATATTAGCAGGAAACTGGAATTGGGGGCAGGACTGGGACTAGAATCCAGGTGCCCTAACATGGAATGCAGATATCCTAATTGGTATCTTAACTTCCATGCCAAAACAGCCATCTTACTTTAATATTTTGCCTAAAGTAACCTGGTCCTATTTCCTAGAAATATAAATTTCCACAAAGTAAGAAGCATGAGTATATTACTATTGATGGTAAACAGATAAAAGGTGCACAGGTTCTTTCTGTATAGTTCTTTTTTGAAAGATTTATTTATTTATTTGAAAGTCAGAGTTACAGGATAGGCAGAGAGAGAGAGAGAGAGAGGGGGAGAGAGAGAGAGAGAGAGGGAGAGAGAGATCTTCCATCCCTTGGTTTGCTCCCCAATTGGTCGCAATGGCTGGAGCTGCACCGATCTGAACCCAAGGGCTTCTTCCAGGTCTCTCACACGGGTTCAGGAGCCCAAGGACTTGGGCCATTTTCTACTGCTTTCTCAGGCCATAGCAGAGAGCTGGATCAGAATTGGAGCAGCTGGGGCTCGAACCGGCATCCATATGGGATGCTGGCACTGCAGGCAGCAGTTTTACCCGCTACACCACAACCCTCCCCTCTGTATAGTTCTTAAGACTACATGGGGTCTACAATTATCTCAACAAAATTTCCAGTAAGAAAAGCAAACGAGTCAATGGCACCTCCGTCATAACATTTCAGAAGTCATGGTAATAAAATAGAATGCAGGCTGGACATCATGCCCCACCTCACTTCCACCAACAACTAATTACCTTGGTATCAAGAAGTTTCTCAGGGGCTGATGCTGTGATGTAGTGGGCTGAGCATCTGCCTGTGGCAGAGAAAGCACAATTTTTAATTGAGTCATGTTTAATTGAGTTCTCAAAATACATTTTAGGCACCAGCATTATGGTATAGCGGGTAAAGCCTATGCCTACATCATCAGCATCCCATATTGGGGTCAGTTCATGTCCCAGCTGCTCCTCTTCCAATCCAGCTCTCTGCTTCTAGTCCTGGGAAAGCAGTGGAAGATGGTCCAAGTGCTTGGGCTCCTGCACCTATGTGGGAGGCCTGGCAGAATCTCCTGGCTCCTGGCTTCAGATCGGCCCCGCTCTGGCCCTTGAGGCCATTTGAGAGTGAACCAACCGATGGAAGGCATTTCTCTCTGTATCTCCCTCTCTCTGTCTGTAACTCAAACTCTCAAATAAATACAATATTTTTAAAAAAGAAGTTTAACACTAAATTAATTCCACTTGTCCCCAGTTCTCACTTTAGTTGATAGAATTTCCCACGTTCTCGTTAGGCATCATTGCTTAAGGGTTTTTCCCAATGGGCATGGATTGACTAGCTGCTCAGCCTACAGTGTACCAAGAAAAGTAGAATTCATACTTAGAAATAACTTTTAATTTTATGACGTATAAAACTGAATTACCTTGCCTGAAAAGCCAGTAGGACAATGCTGTGTTCTAACAATGTTATACTACAGAATAGAACATGACACATACTGTGTCCTGAAACCCTGCAGTAAGCACAGACTTATAAGCTTACCATGTTTTCCACATTTTCTTTATAAACTTTTTAAAATAATTATTTTATTTGTATTTGAAATACAGAGTTACAGAGAGAGGTAGAGCCAGAGAGAGAGAGAGAGAGAGAGGTCTTCCATTCCTCTAATTCACTCCCGAAATGACCACGATGGCCAGAACTGAGCTGATCTGAAGCCAGGAGCCATGAGCTTCTTCCAGGTCTTCCATGGGGGTGCAGGGGCCCATGGACTTGGGCCATCTTCTACTGCTATCCCAGGCCACGGCAGAGACCTGGATCGGAAGTGGAGCAGCCGGGACTTGAGCCAGTGCCCATATGGGATGCCGGGACGCAGGCTAGAGCTTTAACCCACTGCACCACAGTGCTGGCCTCTATTTATCAGCTTTTAAAAAGCAGATAAAATGACATCAGGTTTTTTGAAGAATAAAAGTTATAGCAAACTGCTCATTCTGTTACTTAGTAAGTACTGAAAAAGTGCTAGCTATTCTTAGCTTTACTGCTCTCAGGGAATTTTGGCCAGCAATCCAAATGCAGAGAGTATTTCTTCTGTAGTACTATAACTATTGTTTGAGACCTCTGCTTCCTAAGTAGAACAAAGCTGGGTGGGCCCTACTTGGTGACATGTGCAGCCAGTATGAGTTTGAGCCTGATTTTTCCCCGTCTATATCCAAATACAAGAAATATTTGCTCACTAATACCAGTGTCTTGCTTCTGGTGATAGCATCCAGCTATTGTCTGCATTGATCAGGCCTTGTCCAGTGCAAATTAAGTCCATGCTTCACATTTGTATGTCAAGCCCTCACCATCCTAGGCAGAAATAATCATTCATTTAATAATTCTCAAGCATTTTCCCTCATATTGACAGAGCCATTTTGTAAAACTATTTTAAAGGATTTATTTATTTAATCATTTATTTGAAAGGGGGTCTCAGAAAGAGAGAAAGATGGATTTTCCATATGCTGGTTCACTCCACATATGGTTGCAAAGGTCAGGGCTGGGCCAGGCTGAAACCAGGAACTAAGAGTTCCCTCGGGTCTTCCACTTGTATGGCAGGTGTTTAAGTATTTGAGCAATCTTCTGTTGCCTCCCCAGGCACATTATCAGGGAGCTGAATCAGAAGCAGAGCATCTGGAACCAGCAATCCAATGCTCCAGTATGGAATACTGGTTTTGTAATGCAGCAGCTTAGCCTGTTGTACCACAATGCTGGCTCCTTGTGTAACTCTCACAATCTTAAGATCATTTGATTGAAGGAAAATTCAGCCATTTCCATTTATTTTAGCACAAGGTTAAATTATAGCATTTATGTAAGACTTGGTTGACACATAATTGTACAATTAAAATATGGAAATTTATTGTATTTAAATTACTTAAATGAATCTGAAATGCAAAGATAAACTATGTGACTCATTTGTGTGAATATATGTATGTATGTATGTATATACATACATATATATTCTGAACACTTCTCACCACCTTCATTGTGATCATTCTGATCCCAGCCATATTCATCTCTTTTTGAATTATTATAGCCTCTTAACTGCTTTCCTTGCTTCTTACACTTGGCATGCAAAACTACACTCTCAACACAGCTTTCAACATAAAACAAAACTCCAGTGATTCCATTTTCTCTCCAGAAAGACAATGTCATTATAATGAAGTTATACAAGGTCCTCCACTGTGTGTACCACCCTCTTGCTTTTTCATTTCATTCCCTTCCATTCTCCCCCTCACTCATTCTGCTCCAAGCACACAGGTTTCTTGCTATTCCAGGAACATTTCAGGCATCCCTTTGCCTCACAGCCTCTGTGGTGGCCATTCCTTCTGATGGAATGCTTTTCCTTCAGGCGTCCACATCCTTATCTTTCACTTCCCTCAAGCCTTTGCTCAAGTTTCTGTTTCTCAACAGAGACCACTCTGATTACTCCATTTAGACTGACCTCTCCCAGCAGGACTCCTGTTCTGTGTTCTTTCCCTGGACCTTTTCCTCATAACATCTACCAACTTCTTTCATATTCTACCATTCATTATGCCTTTTGTCTGATACTTCACAGTTGAATGTGAGCTTCCTGGGCCAGGCATCTTCCCTCTTTAATTTCCTGAATGTATACTCAAGCACATAGTTGCCATTCAATGAACCTCAATTGGCTAAGTGATTGCTTACTGATTTCTTTTTTCTTGAAACTCAGTCTTGGTTCTGTGACCACTCTATCCTGATCATTCTCCTACCTTTCTGATTGCTACTTCCCCAATTCCCTTTTCATACATCTGCTTCTAGCCATCTCTTATATATAGTTGTTTTCCGAGATTCCTTCTTATAACTCCACATAAAAAAATCCAGTCCATATGACTCCTCTAAGCTCTAGTCACTCACTGTGAATCCACCCTCCTTAAAATTCCACTGATGTGTCTCAAAGACAGTTAATACTCGTTGTGCAAGACTAAATGCATTATCTCATATTCCAATCACCTTCTTCACTCATATTCTTCCTCTTATCACCCAAGTCAGAAATCTAGGCATCAGCTTTGAATTTCCCTTCATCTTATTTAGCCCAACTATTTCCTTATTTACCAGGTTCTCTTGATTATTCCCATTAAATGATCACATATTCTTTACTCCCATTAAGACTGGGGAATATTGCAATAATCCAGGAAAATAAATAATGAAAGCCTATAGGAACTGTTCTCTTACCTTTCACTCTTGGCATCCTATCTTATTCATATTATTGTTAGAGCATTCTTACTATAAATTGAATCTGACTAGGCCATGTCCATTCTTAATCCTTTCCATGGGCTCTCTGGACCCTCAAGATAGGTCTCTGACTCTCCAGTGCATCCCTTCTTGTGGATCCTTTCAAGCTCAAGGGCTTGTCTAGCACTTCCAGAACAGAAAGCATGACTCCTGCTGTAGGTCCATAAGGAGATATAGCAATCACTTACAGAAGTCACAGCAAAATATCAGAATTCTTATGCCAGTAAGGACAGGAAAAATGATGAAGAACATTGGCTATCATTTGTGAATGCAAACTCTTCCTGCAGGATAACATTGTAGCAAAAACATATAAGTTCAATAATGTAATTATTTCTGAGACTGAGATCTCACACAAAGTTAAGGGTTAAGAACTATCTTTTCTGTTTTTTTTTAAAGATTTATTTATTTATTTGAAAATCAGAGTTATACAGAGAGAGAAGGAAAGGCAGAGAGAGAGAGAGAGAGAGAGAGAGAGAGAAGTCTTACATCTGCTGGTTCTCTCCCCAGATGGCCACAATGGCTGGAGCTGTGTCAATCCAAAGCCAAGAGCCAGGAGCTTCCTTCTGGGTCTCCCACATGGGTGCAGGGGTCCAAGGACTTGGGCCATCTTCTACAGCTTTCCCAGGCCATAGTAGAGAGCTGAATTGGAAATGGAGCAGACAGGACATGAACCAGTGCCCATATGGTATGCTGGCACTGCAGACAGTGGCTTTACCCACTATGCCACAGCATTGACCCCAAGAACTAGTCTTTTCATGAAAATAATACTGGGACAACTGAGTATCCACATGCAAAAGGGTGAATTTGGATTCTTGCTACATATAATAGACAAAATTCAACTCAAAATGATTCAAAGCCCTAAAACTAGAAGAACTTATGGTCATAAATCTTTGTTACATTGAATTAGGTGATGGTTTCCATAGGTATTACACTCAAACCACAAGCAACAAAATAAAGTAGGTAAATCAAACAGCATCAAAACTAAAAGCTTGTGTTTCATGGGACACCAACAAGAAATAGAAAAGATAACCCATGGAAAGGAGGAAAATATTTGAAAATAACATATCTGTAAATGTTTTGGAGGTCGGCATTGTGGTGCAGCAGGTTTAGCTGCTTCTTGGGACACTGGTATACCCCTATACAGCTCCTGGATCAAGTCCTGGATACTCACTTCCAATCCAGCTTCCTGGGAGGCAATCCACTCTGCGTGGCAGCAAGTGATGTCTTATGTACTTGAGTCCCTATTACCCACGTGGGAAATACCCACATGGCTCCTTGGCTTCAACTGTCCCAGCCCTTACTGTTTGGGGTTTTGGTATTTAACCAATGTATAGAAGATCTCTCTCTTCTCTCTCTCTTTCTTTCTCTCTCTCTCCCTCTCTCTTTTCTCATTCTGTCTTTCAAATAAATAAATGAACATTAAAGAGAACAAAATATATCATTAACATTTATAAATCAGCAATAAAATGGCAGCCAAAGTTAACATGGTCAAAAGATCTGAATACACATGTTTCCAAACAACTTGTGTAAGTCACCAGTAAAAATATAAAAATATGTCAATCAGCTTTATTAGCCATCTGCGGAATACAAAACAAATGCACAGACATATTTGTCCTACATAGCTGACACTTTCTTCCCATTGACCATCTCTCAATGTCCCTCACCTTTTTACACTTGTAACCATGGTTCTACTCCCATTACATTTATTTGAGTTTTTTGATTCATCAATGAGATCATACAGTATTTTTCTTTGCATCAAGCTTATTTCACTTAGCATAATGAATAAATTTGGAGATTTCAAGTATAATATCATGCTTATAATTGATAATACTGTACTGTGCATTGGAAACTAGTTAAGAGAGTAGATTTTATGTGCTTTTATCAAAAGAAAAATAATTATGAGAAGAAATGTACATGTTAATTTGCATGACTGTAATAATTATTTTCACATGTACATGTATATCAGACATAATATTGTGCAATATCACTTTTAAAATATTCACAATTTTTAAATGCAAAAAACACAATGAGATATCACTTCACACCCACTAGAATGGAGAATCAAAAAGACAAGTAATAACAAGTATTGGCAATGATGTAAAGAAATTCAAACCCTCATACATTTCAGGTACAAATACAAAAAGGTGCAGCTGCTTTGGGAAACAATCTACTAGTCTCTCATGTAATTAAACATAGAATTATGTGATCCAGCAATTCCACGCCTACATTCTTGCCCAAGAGTATCACAGTATCATTATCCTAATAACCAAAAAAATGGAAAAAGCCAAATTACCATCAACTGATGAGTGAATAAATTCTATATCCATACAGCATCATGCTATCCAAATGCAGTAGTGATTCATATGGGTGAACCTTGCAAACAATGTACAACATAAAAGAAAACAGATACAAAGAGCCACATGTTCTATGATTTCATTTATAGACAATTTCCAAAATAGGTAAATTTATAGAGAAAATATAAACTAGTGTTTTTCTAGGGCATGGGAAGAGGGACTGGAAGAAAGAGGAGAATGACTGATAAAAGGTACAGTATCTCTTTTAAGAGGTGATAAAAATTTTCTAAAATTGGGGCATTGGTTGCATAACTTTGAATATACTAAAAACCATTGAATGTGAAAACTTTAAATTGGTAAATTATTATGGTATGTGATTTACACTGCAATAAAACAGTTATGATAAGAAGTGACATTTATTATGGAAACATAATAAAATTCAGAAAAGCAAAAAGAAGAAAAAGAAACAATTTTTTATTTCCCAGTTTTCTTCAAGATTGTCCAAATCAAAAATCCTTATCGTTAAATAAAAGACCTTTTAGGACCTGTTGTGTTTACTTCTCCAGTGTCATTTTTCTTTTCTTTTTTTTTAAGATTTATTTATTTATTCGAAAGTCAGAGTTACATAGAGAGAGAAGGAGAGGCAGAGACAGAGAGAGAGAGAGAGGTCTTCCATCCTCTGGTTCACTCCCCAGATGGCTGCAATGGGTGGAGCTGAGCTGATCCGAAGCCAGGAACCAGGAGCTTCTTCACCGGTCTCCCAAGCGGGTGGAGGGGGCCCAAGGTCTTGGGCCATCTTCTACTGCTATCCCAGACCATAACAGAGAGCTGGATCAAAAGAGGAGCAGCTGGGTCTTGAACCAGCACCCATATGGGATGCTGGCATTTCAGGCCAGGGTGTTAACCCGCTGCGCCACAGTGCCAGCTACCAGTATCATTTTTCACCACTTCATATATTGGCATCATATATTCCAAACAAAACAATTTATGTGAAATCCCTTTATGTTCTCTTACAAGTCCATACCCATGTGCACATTATTCTCACTACTTGTAATGGTTGCTCTTTTCTTTCCTCATTTTGTCAGCTGCACTAGGACACCAGAATTCAGTTCATCTGTTACCTCCTCTTGAAATCTTTCCCCAAACCCTGGGACTAGGTGTAACTCCTTGGTGTTCAATAGCATCCTAGGGTTCTTTCTTTTTTTTTTTTTATTGTTTTCAAGATTGATTTATTTATTGGGGCCGGTGCTGTGGCATAGTTGGTAAAACTGCTGCCTGCAGTACCAGCATCCCATTTGGGCACCAGTTCGAGTCCTAGCTGCTCCACTTCCAATCCAGCTCTCAGCAATGGCCTGGGAAAACAGTGGAAGATGGCCCAAGTCTTGGGCAGCTGCACCCACGTGGGAGACCCAAAAGAAACTCCTGGCTCCTGGCCAACTGGGGAGTGAACCAATGGATGGAAGACCTCTCTGTCTCTCTCCACTCTCTCTCTCTCTGCCTCTCCTTCTGTCCCTGTGTAACTCTGCCTTTCAAATAAATAAATCTTTAAAAAACAGATTTGTTTGTTTATTTGAAAGACAGATTTATACACACACACACATACGCACACACAGAGAGAGAGAGAGACAGACAGACAGAGAGAATATCCCTATTAGTTGTTTCACTCCCAAATGCTTGCAACAGCAAGCCAAGTTGAAGTTGAAAAGAGGAGTTTGGAACTCCACCTGGGTCTCCCATATGGGTGGCAGGAGCCCAAGTACTTGGGCCATCAACTGCTGCCTCCTGGGTTCATTAGCAGGAAGCTGGATCCGAACAGGAATAGTCAAAACTCAAATCAGTCTTTGACATGAGATGCAGGTTCCCAAGTGGCGGCTTACCCACTGTACCACAATGTCTAGCCCATTATGGTTATTCCTGTCAAATAATTCACTCTATATACATTTTTAAATTAAAACATTACAGGGCGGGCACTGTGGCGTAACAGGTAAAGCAGCCACCTGCAGTGCCGACATCCCATATGGATGCTGGTTCAAGTCCCAGATGCTCCACTTCCTATCCAGCTCTCTGCTATGGCCTGGGACAGCAGTAGACGATGGCCCAAGTCCTTGGGACCCTGCACCCATGTGGGAGACCCGGAAGAAGCTCCTCGCTCCTGGCTTCAGAGTTCATGGCTTCGGATCTGCACAGCTCCAGTCATTGCGACCAATTGGGGAGTGAACCAGCAGATGGAAGACCTCTCTCTCTCTCTCTCTCTCTCTGTCTACCTCTCCTTCTCTCTCTGTGTAACTCTGATTTTCAAATAAAAATAAATAAATCTTTAAAAAACAAAATTTAAAACATTAGAATTAAAGAGTAAGTGTTCGGCCTAACAATCAAGTCACTGATCAGATGCTTGTGTGCCATATTGGAAAACCTGGGTCTGGTCTCTGGCTGTATCACTTGATTCCAGCTTCCTACTGATGTAGATCCTGTGAGTCAGCACTGCTGCTTCTAGTGATTGAGTTTTAGCCACCTACCTAGAGATGGATTGAATTACCAGATCCCTGCTGCAGCCACTTGGTCACTGAGGGCTTTTGGGGAGTGAAGCAACTGATTGGAGCTCTCTTCCTCCTTCTCCTCTGTCTGCCTCTCAGATAAATTAAAATAAATAAATAAACAGAATTTTTAAATTATGCCAACTAAAATATGGAAAAAAACGCACAGAATCTTGAAAGTCTCTGATATAGTAACATTAAAGTCCCAGAAGGAACAGAAAAGAGGTTTGGTACAGAACATAATTTTTTAATAAATAATTACTGGGGCAGGGATTTGAGACTCCTGCATCCCATATCAGAGTACCTGAGCACAACTGCTGGCTCTATTCCCAATTCTATCTTCCTGCTAATGTGTACTCTGGGAGGCAACAGGTGATGTGTCAATTGGTTGGGCCTCTGCCACCCATGTGGAAGACCTGGATAGAGTTCTCAGCTCCTATCCTGCCTCAGATTCAGCTGTTTGGGACATCTGGGGAGCGAACCAGCAGAAAAAAGATTTCTCCTTGTCTGTCCTTCTGTTTCTGCCTACCTGTCATTCAAATAAATAAAATAATGGAATAAAAATTAAAATGTAAGTGGATGAATGCTTTCCAAAATTTGATTCAAAACATAAATTTACAAATTCAAGAGCTCAGTGAACTCAAATTGGATAAATGTACAAATAAAATCACTCCCAGGAAGATAATAAATCTGCTAAACATCAAAGAAAATGAAAAATCTTGCTAACACATAGAGGAAAATGAAAAATAATATATATGTTTACAAAATTTTGAAATAATATGGATTTCTCATCAGAAGCCATGGAGACCAGAAGACTGTGGAACAATTTCTTTAAATTACTGCAAGAAAATAACTATACAACCAAGACTCTAGATTCAGCAAAAATAATCTGCAAGAACAAAGGTAAAACAAATACATTCTCATTTGATGAAAAACTAAGAGAATTTCTCTACCAATATAAAACAAATATTCAAATAAATTCTTCAGTGTAAACATAAATGATAACAGAATCTTGGATCTTCAGGAATGAAGAAAGAGAAATAAAAATAGTGAATATCTGAGTAAATATTAAAGGTTTCTTTCAGCTTAAGCCTTTAAAACATGTACAACTGTTGAAAGTAAAACTTATAACATTGTCTGATGGAGTTTTTTTTTTTTTTTTGACAGGCAGAGTTAGACAGTGAGAGAGAGACAGACAGAGACAGAGAGAAAGGTCTTCCTTTTCCGTTGGCTCACCCCCCAAATGGCCGCTACAGCCGGCGTGCTGTACTGATCCAAAGCCAGGAGCCAGGTGCCTCCTCCTGGTCTCCCATGCGGGTACAGGGCCCAAGCACCGGGGCCATCCTCCACCACCTTCCCAGGCCACAGCAGAGAGCTGGACTGGAAGAGGGGCAACTGGGACAGAATCCAGCGCCCCAACCGGGACTAGAACCTGGGGTGCCGGCACCGCAGGCGGATGATTAGCCGAGTGAGCCGTGGCGCCGGCCCTAATAGAGTATTTTTTTTTAACATTTATTTATTTATTTGAAAGACAAAGTTACAGAGAGGCAGAGGCAGAGAGAGAGAGAGAAGTCTTCCATCCGCTGGTTCACTCCCTAATTGGATGCAATGACCGGAGTATGGCACCAATCCGAAGCCAGGAGCCAGGAGTTTCTTCTGGGTCTCCCTTTGTGGGTGCAGAGGCCCAAGCACTTGGGCCATCTTCCACTGCTTTCCCAGCCATAGCAGAGAGCTGGATTAGAAATGGAGCAGCCAGAACTCGAACATATGGGATGTCAACACTGCAGCAGGCAGCTTTACCCACTAAGCCACAGCGCTGGCCCCGTGATGGGGTTTTTAATATATTTAGATATAACTATGTAAACTTTAAAAGGTTGGTGGGAGAGCGTGAAGTGATTTTAATATTTCACTTCTGAAAAATTTCTTTTCAGTAAAACTCAGTTTAATTTTGAAAGATGTATATAATCATACCCTGTATCACAGAAATTCTGAGATAATGAACATGAGCATCATGCCAAAAAGTTCCTCAGGGTCCTTTGTATTCCATTCCTCACTCCCACTTTCCACCTTATCAGGCAAGCAATGATATGTTTTCTATCACTGTCAATGAAGATAATCAAAGTGGGATAGTATCAGTTCAGGGCCCTTAAAATAGAGTCAGGGTCCCTTGTTAAATAGGTCTCAGGCACATTCACAACTAAACTTTTGAACCGAGGTAATCCACGGTTGAACTTCTGAACTGAGCTGTCTTGTACACACCCACTTGGGTATATGCTGACCTTGTGAATTGAGCTGAACAGCACTTTCTGGAAGGAAATTCACTAGCCTTGTACCGGTACATGAGATCACCCACTTACTTCCTGAGACAGTGCCCAATGCCTTTCTTGCGAATTCCTGCTGCACCAATCACAATCCTTGGCAACCAAGAGATGCAATTAACAACCCTCTTACATCTTAAGCTATAAAAGTAGCCACCATCTTGTAAAACCTCAGAGCACGGTTTTTTTTTGTAAAGATTTTATTTTTATTTATTTGAGAGGTAGAGTTACAGACAGTGAGAGGAAGAGACAGAGACAAAGGTCTTCCTTCTGTTGGTGCACTCCCCAAATGGCCGCAACGGCTGGAGCAGTGCTGATTCAAAGCCAGGAGCCAGGAGCTTCTTCCCCAGTCTCCCACATGGGTGCAGGGGCCCAAGGGCTTGGGCCATCTTCTACTGCTTTCCCAGGCCATAGCAGAGAGCTGGATGGGAAGAGGAGCAGCTGGGACTAGAACTGGTGCCCATATGGGATGCTGGGTGCCGCAGGCGAAGGATTAACCTACTGCGCCACAGCGTTAGCCCCCCAGAGCACATTTTCAAGGATGCTTGTGATTGGGTCTCCTGGATTGTACTACCAAAAAACTCCTTATAATTCTTTGTTATTAACTAGGATGATTTTTATCTTAGCTGAGATAACTATAGTGTAATTTTCATTTTCTAGATTTTCAATGAATGTAGTTAAACAGCATGAAATGTACTTTTTTTTAACTTTTAGTTAATAAATATAAATTTCCAAAGTACAGGTTTTAGATTACAATGGCTTCCCCCCCATAACTTCCCTCCCACCCGCATCCCTCCCATCTCCTGCTCTCTCTCCCATTCCATTCACATCAAGATTCATTTTCAATTTTCTTTATATACAGAAGATCAATTTAGTATATATTAAGATTTCATCAGTTTGCACCCACACAGAAACATAAAGTGTAAAATACTGTTTGAGTACTAGTTATAGCATTAATTCACATTGAACAACGCATTAAGGACAGAGATCCTACATGAGGAGTAAGTGCACAGTGACTCCTGTTGTTGACTTAACAAATTGACACTCTCGTTTATGGCGTCAGTAATCTCCCTAGGCTCTTGTCATGAGTTGCCAAGGCTATGGAAGCCTTTTGAGTTTGCCAACTCCGATCTTATTTACACAAGGTCATAGTCAAAGTGGAAGTTCTCTCCTCCCTTCAGAGAAAGTTACCTCCTTCTTTGATGGCCCATTCTTTCCACTGGGATCTCACTCGCAGAGATCTTTCATTTAGGTCTTTTCTTTTTTTTCCAGAGTGTCTTGGCTTTCCATGCCTGAAATACTCTCATGGGCTCTTCAGCCAGATCCGAATGCCACTTGGACTAGTGAGATGGCATTGGTACAGGGCACCTTGATGGGACTGAGTTGGAATGAGCTTGTCCCAAATTGTGTTCCACTTAATACTATTGCTTGAACTCCGTAATTAACATACAATTATTCTTAGGTGTTTAAATTTAAATGAAATGTACTTTTTATCTGGCTTCTTTCACTCTGAATAATTATTTTGAGATTCATTCATGTTACATGTATCAAGGACATATTGGAATGTTGGTGTATTGGATTCCCTTCTGGAATAACATGTCTACTTGCGCATTAATATCCACACATAAAATGTTAAGTTAGAGGTAAATATTCTTAGAGAAAGCATTTGGTATGCTCTCTGCACAGTTCTTGGTACAGTATTGTGGATATATAGCTGGCAATACAGATCTATGGGTGAGATGCAACCACTTTCTGGAGGAGAGTATATTGTCATCAGAAAGGCCCAAGTACAGCAGTCGAATAGACATGATTATCTTGAATCCATCACTTGCTGGCTAGACAGCCATGACCCAGTTATTTTGTCTCTCTTTTCCTTAACTTCCTTGTCTTTGAAAAACAGGGACGATATGGTTGTCATGGGTGTTTGAATGACATCATGTATATTAAGTATTAAGAACAGAATCTAACATACAGCAGATAATCAAAAAGTGTTATTTTTTATTTTTTTTTATTTGACAGGCAGAGTTAGTGAGAGAGAGACACAAAGAGAAAGGTCTTCCTTCTGCTGGTTCACCCCCCAAATGGCTGTTACAGCCGGCGCACTGCACCGATCCGAGGCCAGAAGCCAGGTGCTTCTGGTCTCCCATGTGGGTGCAGGGTCCCAAGCACTTGGGCCATCCTCCAACGCCTTCCCGGACTACAGCAGAGAGCTGGACTGGAAGAGGAACAACTGGGACTAGAACCTGGCACCCATATGGGATGCCAGCACCACAAGGCAGAGCAATAACCAAGTGAGCCACAGCGCCAGCCCCAAAATATTATTTTCTGCGCCCTTTTTCATTTGGTGGAAAAACAAAGTTGGAACTTCTTTTGAATTCAATTGTAATATCATAGTGCCATCTGGTGACCGTGTAGAATGATTACATTATCCATATGAGAATACTTCATTTCAAACAAAAATCTACAATATACAGATTTCTAGAGTTCTGGGCAAGCATTGCAAAGTCAGAGCGGAAGTGCTGTATTTAAGCCTGGTTCTGATGGGCTACACCTTGAAGACCTCTCCCACGACTAGATATCCTTTCATCTCAGGTGGCATGGCAAGGAAATAATGAGAGGATTGTAGAATGATTGTGTAAGCAAATGAGTGGAGTCTTCACATTAATTTGGCTCTTCACATTCATTTATGTTAAAAGACAGGATCTGCTATTTTTCCTGTTGGGAGCTCTGCCCGTGAAAACTCTGGCTAATGTATCTTTGGTCCAGGATCTAAAACCAGCAGGTATCAAAATTGGGTAATCCCAAATACCATCAAATTATCTCTAAATACGGAGAAGAAATGGTCCTTCTCTACTGTCCCAACCACCTTACTACCGAGGCAAAAACTGCACCATCAGAGTATAGCCAAGGTCTTTGAATCCATCATATTTGTACCTGGTCTCAGGTTTTGGGAAGTACCTCCACCCCCACCTCCAGTGGCATCCAAAATAAGTCTCAACAGATGGCCACTCTTTCTATCTCTCCTATGCCATCAATTCAAATCAAGACAGGTTAGTTTATTGAATATGAACTTTATTGTGATTTGGTTTACATAAGGCAGTGTGGTGAAGGCATTGCAAAAATAATACAGACTGGAAAAGTGGTAGAAAATGCGCTACAAAAGCTACAAAATATTTTGTTTAATGAACGCAAGCTGGACTAAACTAACTACTACAACTATGTTTTTTTTTTTCATCATTGCAAAAGCACTGAAATATTTTTGGAGTTTGGGATTTGGGGTAGGATTAGGGAAGGCTTCATGGAGGAGGTGAAATTTATGCTGGGCCTTGAAGGAGGGGTAGAATATTGATAGATGAAGATGGATGGAGGAATATTTCAAAACGACTGACTCTAGAGAAAATTCTGTAGAAGTACTGAAAAACAAGAGGGCAAACAAACACCCCCGGGAGAGTAAAGCTTCCCAACTGAGGGAACATCTTGAGGAGTATGGGTTGGAATCCAATGTCTCAAGCCCCCAGATGGGATCTTCAGTACCAATGATATTAGGAGGCACAGGACAACGGGCTTGTTTGTAAACCTAGCAGCAGCAAGAGGTTTCACATTGCAATCAGGGGCCCCAAACTGGCTGTACTACATCTGGATGGATTCTCTCATGTTTTTGGTGTATATGGTACTTATTCATCCTTGCTCTTGCCCACTGACTGCCTGAATGGTAGGTTGTGCACGCCCATATGCGCGTGTGTGAGTGTAGGTGTGTGTGTAGATTGGTGGGGGACTGAGGTTTTGTCTCCCACTGCAGCTTCTTCACTTTTCCCTCTTGTGGCACACAGCTGGCTTCCACTGAGCTGAAGTTCAGACCCTTCTCATTCTCTAGGTCTCATTGAACTCCAGCTCTTTATTAAGCACCTAGGAAGCTTCCTCAACATGAAGGTGAAACTTACTGTGAGGGGGTGACCTGGGTTATGGCAGGACTACACTTTCCGGGGGTGGTGATGGTGGTGGAGGTGGTTGGTAGTGGTGGTAGTGCTGGTGGTAAAGGTTGGGGACTTAAAGCCAGGTCTGGCTGCTGAGTGAAATGCTGCTTGGAAGTCTATAGTGTTCAGTCAGGAGTTGGGATATCAGGCTAGACCAGCTTGGCCTTGATCATCCCTCTTCCTTCCTCAATATGCCCTACAGAGATGTACTGGGCACCAGAAAACATTCAAACATCTGTAGGGTGTTCAGGCTCTTGTTTCTGTCCTGCTTGAATCTCACCCCCGGAAACCCCAGAGATCTTTTCTTGGAAAACATGTATATGATCTCCAGATAGGACTGTCACCTCCCCCTGTCCAGCTGCTGGAGGTATATAGGTTATGTAGCTACTGATGCTACTTGGATCGGGAGGTATGGGGAACTTATCAAAAGAGAGGAAAAGTTAATTATTATGAATTTCTTTGTCTCAAAAGATTGTGAATCTTAGCTAAGACCTAGCACCTGACAGAAAGTGAAAAGTTGGAAAGCTCTGTCAGTTGTCTCCAGGATTTGGCGATTTAGAGCTCAGTGAGATCATCGCTGGAAATGACCTTGAAGCTGATGTGGCCTTGCTTGACTTTGGCAGTTGGACCACCCTTCTTACGCAGGTACAGAGATTTCAGATCACGGCAGTCACTGGGGTCAGCATCCAGTGTAACCTGCCCCAGGAACTGATCACAGAATTTTCGGCTGTTCCAGACCTGGAGAGACAAGTCAAGGGAGTAAAGATGAGCAATTCTTGGTGGCATTGGCCTTTTCTTAATGACATCTAGAGTCTAAAGATGAACCTAGAAAGATCAATTTTAAAACCAAGAGACCATTCTGTCTTTTCCCGATAGCTCTTTGGTTGAGGGAAAGATATCTCAAAGAGTATAGATGAAACATCAGAAAACAGAGCTCAGGATCATCCTGGACCTATGAGATGAGACAGCTGGAGACATCAAGACAGAAAAACTGCAGTTGTCTATCCTGACCTAGCAGTGTAAGGGCAATTGGCATACACTTCCCCTTATGAAATTTTATTATGTATGTTTTAAAATGTACCAGTAAGCATATGAGCTTTAGCCCACAGTGAAATAAATAAAGGAGAGAAGATCAAGGGTGGAGATTAGTAAGGAAGTCAGTTTCTGTGCTTGGCTGGGGGTGGGGGAGTTGTGCTGTTTTGAAGTACAAGGCAAACCAAAACAACAGGATAACATATTTTGAATCCCTGTGGGGTCTCTGTTTGCATTCTTACCTGAATTATAATGGGAATGTCAGTGGTCCTTCGGTAGAAAATGGCCTGGGTGTCAAAAATGGCATGAACTGTATTCTTCTGGACAGGAGAGCGGACTTCCTCCTTTCCACACTTGATGACCAAATATGGGTTTACAGCTGGAACAAAGGGACATTTGTTTTTCCTACAGTGATTGCAGTTCCCTTTCTAGGTAGGCAAGCAACTATCTCACTTGTAATTCTGGGACTTTCAGCACAAAATCTGAGCACCAAATCACCAAAGACTCAACACTTGTTCTTACTTTCTTTTCCATAACTGATGTAGAAATATAAAAAAAAAATGAATAGTGTGTAGACCTTGACCACAGAAATTCATATCCCTTCCTCTGCCATGGTTGACATTCATTTTGACTCCTTTAGACTGAAAATACCACTGGAGAGAATAATTTATGACCATCATTCTAACCATATATTCACAAAATAAACTGCATTTTGCTTTCTCGGGTGCCTCTGCAGCTCTTACTTTCATTGGCGTACTTCTTCTCCAGGCCCTCCGCGCTGTGGACAGTGATCTGGGTAACTACCTTCGGGTACCCACGAGCCAGGTTCCAGCAGGACATCTTGGGCATGTCCAAAGTCAGTTCCCTAGAACATTAAGAAGATGAGTTGTCTGATGATGAACACTCTTTGTTGGCATAGGCCTGCCAAAGTAGACATCATTACTGAAAAGTATGAGATGCTGAACGACCTTGCCCATCTCTCCCCAGATATGGATTATATTTTATAAGTATATTTTCCTTTCTCTTTGCTTTAAGGATCAGTAGATAAAGATCCGAGTAGGCAGGGCTGGGATGAGAAGGTAGTTTTTGTGATTCATAACATAATAGAGAAGCAGTGAGGGATGCCAGCTGTTTGAAAAAAAGAATCAGCCAGAGAACAGAAGATAAAACATAAGGGGAATAGCTTAGGCTATAGGCATGTTCCTATTAAACAGCAGCTCAGAACTCTGAAGCTCAGACCTTAACTGGGAATGTTCCCATAACCTCAATTTGAGAAATATGACTACCACTATCATTTCAATTAATTTAGCCTGACTTGAACATGTTGTCCCATTGAGTGTCTGCATAGAAGGAAATGGGTCAAGGGGTTAAAGACTTGAAGAAAAGCAAACAACAGCAGTTTGGAGGATTTGCCAAATAAATTGAACCTGAGCTGGACAGGCACTTCTGAGAAGATTCTCAGGAGAAACTCGCTGGTGCGACCATGCTGGAACATGGTTGGGACAAGCACATAGTTGCCCTTCTTCAGGTACTTGCTCAGAAACACAGTGCGGGTGTCAATATAGGTGGAAGTTCCGGCACGCTCCTGAATGTAGAGGTGGTGGAGGCGGAATTTGCGGTTCATCTCCACCTGGAAAGGAAATAGGATGAAATATCCCGTTCTGCCCAAATCGTAGATTTTGTGTTGAAAGAAAGACCCTAGATCCTCTGTCTTATTTATCCCAGGGTCTTTCATTATTCCCATAACCCTAAATTTTCCTAATTTTGACTATTTGCCTTCATTCTCTCTGCTCCAAATGTCCATTCTGACCTTGAAGAGCTCAAAGCCAATGATGTAATTGTCTGGTCTTCCCATGCGGCGGTAAGTGCGCATGTCCTTCTGCTGCAGTGACATGATGACCTTGTGTCCATCTTCAGGCACAGTGAAGATGTACTGAGGACAAAGAAGAAATGGAAGAGCTGAGTTAGCACTCCCATTTCAGATGAGCCAGCCTAAATTTCAGGGAAGAAAATTCTACGTTGGGATGTAGACTTTTGGGTTAATTTCTGACCTTTGCTATTGATCATACAATGAGATATTAGATTGACTTGCTAAGTGTAGATCATAACACTTGATTCTCCATGTGGCATTTATATATGTTAAGGGACTTTGATACTAAAAATGTATGCTTTTAAAAATTAAGTTACTGGTAAGTTGTTTGTTCATTATTGTTTTCGTCCTCTTGTTTGGAAAAGCTGTATACAGAAAAATTCCAGAACCCATAAAGACAGAAAGCTATCTATTTGACTCAATCTGACACTGAAGAATCATCCTGAACTAGCCTCCTATTGCTAGCCTAGACAAGTGGCTTGTGCTGCATCCACTTTTTTGGAGACTTGAAGTTCCACTACCACCACTGAGAAAGCTATAGATCCATGTCAGATACTTTCCATACGTCATTTGAGGAGTCACAGTGCTATTGGGAGATAAAATAAAAGTCATGGAGAGCATTTGGTCTAGTGGTTAAGATGCTTCTTGGTGTGCCTGCGTTGCATATCAGAAAGAACGGGTTCAAATCCCAGCTCTGGTCCTGATTCCAGCTTCCTGGTAATGTGCACCTGGGGAGGCAGCTCAAGTACTTGGATCCCTGCCACACATATGGGAGATGTGGATTGAGCTCCCAGATCCTGGTATTGGCCTGACCCAGCCTGGCTGTTGCGGGGATTTAGGGAGTGAACCAGCAGATGGGAGCGCTCTCTCTGTATCAAATAAATAACTGTAAAAGGCATTAGGTTTCTCCCTCTGCCCCTATCTCTGTCACTGTTCCCAACCTTGCTTCCCCCTTTAGAAAGAAACTTTAAAACAGATTAAGAACCAAGGCCTCCAAAGGTCAATCCTGTGCGTATACATAACATTGAAGCCATTTCCCCAGTTTCTTATATATGTCCAATATTTGAAACATTTCCAGGGTTGTAAATGGGAATGAAGTGAGTGAAGGATGACACAGTTTTCTTTTGTTTAGGGCTATTTAAGATGAAAAGAATAGAAAAAGTATGAGTTATGTAAATCAGCCCACCGGTTTTGGTGTCTTTCAAAATGCCTGGCCAATGAGATCCATGGAAAGAAAAGACACATTCTTGGGCAATGATGCAGCAATATAGTTAGAATTCATGTCTCCTGTGGCTTAGCTCATCAGCACATTTATTAAAAAGATCTATCTATGTATCTATCCATCTATCTATTTATCTGTCTACCTATTTGAAAGGCGAGCAACAGAGGGAGAGGTATCTTCAATCCCTCTTCTCCCAAAGAGATCTTCGATAAGCTGATTCACTCTCCAAATGGCTGCAATGGTCAGGTCCGCCCTTGCCTGAAACCAGGAGCCTGGAATTCCATCTGAATCCCCCACCTGTCTAGTACTTGGGCCAACTTCTGCTACTTTACCAAGTGTGTTAGCTTGGAGCTGGAGCAGCCAGGACTCTAACTGGTACTCTGATATGGCATGCCAATGTACCAAATGGCAACTTAACCTGCAGAACCACAACGCCAGCCCCTCATGAGCATATTTGGGGATTAAACCATTCATGTAATTATGTGCAAGATTTGATTGCTTGTATTTTTTGCACTTGTGCATGACCACCAATGTGTCGCCTGGAATAATACTGTAATGAGATGTGAATAGGATGGAGTCATTGATAGTGCATTGATTCAACTCCTGAGAAAAATGACCTGATTCTAGAAAATAAAAGGGGAGCATAAGAAGAGTTTAGTGGAGTCACTTATATGAGGAAGAGAATGAATATAATGAACACAAACTCAAGAGAATAATTTGGCAATAAAGACAAACGAGGAAAAATTGAGACAGCACCTGGGAGCATATCCTCTCTCCAATGTGGGACCATCATAAGGGAGCAAAGATTATCAAAGAGCTTTACCAAGCAAAATGGCTAGGATAGAGGGAACCAGAAGAGGTGACTCAGGTTTGACAATGTTCCTAAGTTATGTCTCTGTAAATAGACAAATTCTGCTATGTTTTGCAAGCATTTGAGTGCATCCCGAGTGATCTTGGCTGATGACTATTACCAATAGCTGTAAATGGAAGAATTGATGCTAAATAAATATGGCCAAAAGGACCAACGTGAGGCCTGGTTTCCTACTGCCAGAGTAACGTGGAGGCAAATAAAAATCATTGACTCAAACCTGGGGATTCTGCAGGAAGGTATCACGGTTGTTATAGCAGCCTCCTGAGCGGTTCATCAGGGGATCATCATCCACAGTCCAGCATCCCAGCACGGATTCCAGCTCCTTGCGGCCAAAAATAGGGTTGTTCACATTGCGACAAACATGTAGTTTGTGAAAGTTGCGACAAAAGTCCTCCAGGCTCATCCTGAATGGAATGAGTACAGGAAAGAAATGAAGATAGTGCTTCACTCTTACCCTTGCAGTTTTGTGTAGAATCCCCAATTCCCTTAGTATAGAAAATCCTTCCTCACCAAAACTCTCCATCATCAGACATCACAAGCCCCAGATTCTTGCGGTCTCCTGCAGTTAGTTGCTGCCACTCTTCTGAACTAAAGGTAAATAAATAATTAATTAATTATTATAAAGAATTAATTAATTATTAATAAAATAAACAACTAATTAATAAAATAAATAAAGCTGTTATGTTTACCTACTGGCTTCCTATAGTAATTAGGGTGTCAACGGAACAGAACACATAAGGACTGAGTCAACTTTATCTCACCTCTTGCTAGGTCACAGACCCCATGCCGGGCAACATCCCAATAGCTATTGGTGAGCATTGAAACCCAGCAGCAGTCTAGAAGGATGGATTTGGGAGAACTACTGGACCTTGGAGATATAGCAGTGAAAGTGGAATGACACTCACATTTCACTCCAGGGCCCACTCCATTCCTGTCTTCCCAGGGGGTTCCTCAGGCGAACCATGTACAGCTTCTCAGCACTGAAGACTTCCACAAGTCTCTCTCCAAGACGGATCTTGCGAATATCAGTCATGGTGTAGGTATGGCCCTTCAGTAGACCCCAATCAGTTTCAACTTCTTGTTCCTCCTGATTGGGAGACTGAGAGCAAAAAAAGATACATAAGGCTGCAGGAATTGGGAGACCTGGTCCTGGTACCCCTTCTTTCTTGATTGGTTTATCTTAGTACAGGTGGAGCTAGTTCTCTCTATGCAGATGGAAATTTTGATCCAAACACCTAACTTGACACCGACACACATGAAGGAAAAGAGATAGAGATTGAAATATAACAACTCACTCAGGCAATTACTATTCAAATGACCCACTATGATACATTAACATGAACTGTGACAACCTTTGGCAGGGTATTTCATTCCTTGAGCAAGTAGTTATAACTTCAACATACAGAAGCAGAGAATGGAGAAATAATTAATCAGAAACTATTTACATCATTTCAGGTGCTACATAGGCCCCCAGTGGGATGATTGTACAAAAGGATTTTATTTAAAAAAAAAAAAGCTCCTTATCCTCCATGTCAGGGTTTAATCCATGTATTAGCTTTCCAAGTTCCTTTCATGTTTTTTTTTTTTCATGAATCCCTGGGTTTGGGGCAATGTTAACTGCTCAATTGTGTATTCTGGTCTGCAGAAGTGATCACAGAAAGGTTATTTTGGTAAATACAAACCTCAATAGAGCAGCAGATTAGACCACCTTTGGTAAATGTTTTGTATAGTTCTCTGAACAGCTTGTACTTCTCCTCAACAAGCTCAGTGTATCTTCCCTTCTGCATGTCAACAGTTTCAGCCAATGTGCCCGTGAAGTCCACGATGATATCAGTGATGGTCAAACCATCCAGAGCTTCATAACAGCCTAGCAGCCTGGGGGCAAAGTTGTAAGGTTATCTTTGTAAAATTATTTTTCCAGGTCAAGGGCATCATGAACTCAAGTTTTAGAATAGTCACAGCCCAGTGCTGACAGCTGGCTTTTCTCTAGATAGGAAATGAACAATATTTTAATATTATAGTCAGAGATTTATAGGCTTGGACTATGTTGCTCAAGGAGAGACCATACAAAAATGTCTTTCCACAGGTAGAGATTGGACAAGGAAAAAAATTAGGTGATAAGGATGTGCAATTGTTAGATTAACAGGAAGAAAGGGTGCCTAAGAGAAAATAAGGATATAGTGGAAACCAGGTCAGCTGATTTCTCTCTCCTTTGATATTTCTGAGGACTAGGCCCAGGCCCAAAGCAATGCCTAAGATCTGATGGATATTCAATCCAATATAAACTATGAGTTGAGCTACAACAACAAATTTGGCTTTCCCTTTCCCATGCACCCTGACCACACAGACTAGTCAATCCCTTCCTTACTTTGCATAAGCTTTTTCCAGCAGAGCATTCCAAAACTCATTCATTGAGGTGGAGAAGGAGAAGACCAGATCTCCATTGATAGTGGGCAGCAAGTCATCGATCACCACTTCGGTCCATTCTCCAAAATGCCAGAAACGGAAGCGAAATATCCCAGCATATTTATCTGGTTTTCGAGGATCCCATTCCTGTTCCTTATGGTTTGGAATTGTCTGGAAAGGTAAATTCCTTCAATCAAGTATTATTCACTAAATCACATTCAGATATTGAGATTACAATTAACTCTGGCAAATCTGTATAGCATCAGGAAATACACCAAACACCTCTGATTTGGGTCTAGATTGGAAAGTCATGGGTAAGCCATTTTGCTCACGACTCCTGCTTCCCTAGTTCTGTTTTTCTGAGGATGTTATTACCATTCCTGCCTTGCAGACACACAGGAATACACAGGGTAGCTTGGGCAGCCAGTCAGGAGTTACGTATCTCCCAGAAATAATCTATTAACCAGATGATGAGAAACAAACTATACAAACATATTCAGATTACATGTTCAAACACATAAACAACACATTTTAACAAAGAGAAAATCAATCAAAATATAAGGTGCACTGTAGTTTCTTTTCAGAAGTTCAATCTAGAGATATCATGTAAATTCTACAGAATATAGATTTTATTCTCACCTTAAATAAAACTATGCTTTGAAAATTCTCTTTTTATATAACACTATAAATTAATATAGTTATTTTTCTGAGGAAAATGTTCTGTTTTTTTTTTCTTTCAAGGATCTTATTTCTATCTTCAGTTTTTCATATATGGGTGGTGACTTCTTGGCCCCTATTGGCTTTAAATCCCAGTGGGTACAAAGAACACAAGTGTGCAGAGACACTGCAAATGTCAATAAAAGAGCACCTAATATACGTGACAATACAAGCAGAATAAAATGTTAATAGTACAATCTCAGTGAGTATGTGGGTGTAGTCTGTAAAATTCTTTCAACTTTTCTGTGTTTGTGAAAATTTTTATAATGAGATGAGAGAAGCCTTCTAATTAATACCTCAGTCTTCAGGAAATAGAACACTCTAAGAAAGTTATGAGCTGATTTTTCCTAAAATTACTAATGATGAAAAGGTGAAAACTGAATGAGCCAACAGAAGTAATACCTTTGTCCAGTGAGACTCCTGAACAGCCAGACAGGAAAAGGCAGAGACCATCGGCTTATGTCCCAGTCTGCCCTGGATCAGCTGGTGGTTGCTGATGTTGCCCACAATCAGACGGGGATCATCACAGATGTCCTGTAGATACAATAATAGACTATTTTAGTGTCCAGGTAGCTGGGAAGAGCAGTCTTCATAGAAGAGATTGGGTTAGGGTTGATAGTAACCAGGATTTCCATAAATGAGATAAAATGAAGGCTGACACAACTGTGAGAAAAACACAAAGCATTAGATCCTCTTGCCATGAAAAGGGGTCGTGTGAGAAAGCAGCAAGAGAAATGGAAGGAGGGAATATGATGAGATCGGATGGTATGTCCAGGTGGAGGGTCTTTAGACATAGCTATTCTTGGGGTTTGGGACAGTTTTCACCACAGTTGTGAAACCTGAATGGAGATCATACATACTGAGCTTATTTTGCCAAGATAACATTTCCTGAAGCACCTGTTCTTGGAAGGGTGATTACATTTAAGAGACAAGAGGGACGTTATGGGGGGGAAGCCATTGTAATCCATAAGCTGTACTTTGGAAATTTATATTCATTAAATAAAAGTTTGAAAGAAAAAAAAAGAGACAAGATCTGTTGGACATGAACATTAAGGTGTCTTCTTTTCTAGGAAAATAAATTAGGCTCCTATAAAATTTTTTTTCCTAACATAAAGCAAAGGCAAGAGTAGTCTACATGGCAACCAGAAATTTCCACATCCTGGGATGAGTATAGTGGCAGTAGCATTAACAGCAGGAGGTAACAGACAACCCATAGGAGTACTTCAACAGATATTCTTCCCACACTGGGTGTTCCATGAGGATCTGGGCAGAGAGTGGGAGGGGCAACATTTGTTTGGGAAGTATGTCTGTGTCTTGCCCCTAACAAATATTAGTGGTATCATTCTCAATGTGAGTAAGAAAAGGAGACCCAAATAATACACAATGTAATGAGGACACAGTGGAGCCATTTCCATGGTGTAACCAGTGCCTAGAGGAAAGATCCCCAAAATTCTCCTGGTGATAGAGTAGGCTCTACAATGATGACAATGCTCAGGTTGACTTGAATTAGGCAACTGGACAACAGAGGGGTACAGAAGCAGAACAGGTAAGAGACAAGCATGGACAAAGCCACATAACTGAATATATGATGTGTGACTCAGAGTATCAGCACTTGCAGAGTTCAAAGGCAGGAAATACCAATGAAATCTAGATAGATTGAGAAACCTCATGGAAGAGGTTGTTGGCCAGCGCCTTGAAATTCTGGTTATCCAACAGAAATAAATCCTAGTCCCAAATAGAAAGAAAATCTAGACATATATCCTTTTTAAAAATTATTAGAGACAGCTATACTTTTCTATTCCTCAAACCTCTTTTTTTCCAGGGACATAATTCTCCTTGATGAAAAGTCTGGTCTACAGAATAAAACATTCCATATATTCTTTTAAAACCAAAATAACTCTGGAAAGAAATAGACATTCTGGGCAAGGACAAGTCCAAATTGAAGATTAATTAGGCATCCGTCAGCCAAAAAAAGATGGTGAGGTGGGTTGTCAGCTCTGGATTTTCTGGTCTTTTTATTTATTTATTTTTTGTGTTCCTGGTGTCTCATCAATTTTGTCTTAGAAGATTTATTTCTTACTAAATATTTTTTTCTATAGGTTGTGAACTACATGATTTATTTTTTCACTTATTGAACATAATGCAGGTTGTGTTGGGTGAGATAGACTCTGAGGTGCTTTTTCTCATTGTTTTCCTGCCTTTTCTAAAATGTAATTAAGCAATTTTTCCTTTCAGAGGTCAGGTGTTATCATTTTATCTAGAGAAGCTGTAAAGTTATATAGTGGGTTTTTCTTTTTTTTTGAGACTTAGATGATACATATCATAATTCACTAGTATGGAAAAACAACAAAGTAAATATTGATATGTGAAAAAAGTATACTTCTAAAAAAGATATTTTGAGAAAGAGGAAAAAATATACTTTTAGATTAGCAGAGAAAACTATTTGCTAGTTTTATGTAAATTTATTTGTAGTTCAAGTTATATTATAGATCATGAATTTGCACAACTTTCATTTCACAGCAAAGATCTAAGATCAGCCAACATTTTTGGCAGGTGATTTTTTTTTTTAAATTCACCATTGTATTTTTTTTAAAAAAATACTTGCTTTATTTATTGGAAAGGCAGAGAGATGGAGAGATAGAGAGATAGATAGAAATATTTCATGTGCTGGTTCACTCCCCAAATGACCACATCAGCCGGGGCTAGACCTGACCAAAATCAGGAGCTAGGAGCTTTTTCCAGATCTCCCATGTGCATGTAGGGGTCCAAGTACTTGGACCATCTTCCACTACTTTCCCAGGTCCATTAACAAGGATCTGCGTCAGACCTGTGCCCATATGAAATGCTGGCATTGCAGGCAGTGGCTTAACCCACCTTGCCATAATACTGGCCCCTCCATTTTATTTTTTAATATTTATTTATTTGTTAATTAGTTATTTTTATCTACTTGAAAGGCAGAGAGAGACAGAGAGAAGTACAGGGGCCCAAGTACTTGAGCCATCATCTACTACATTAGCAGGAAGCTGGATCAGAAGTGGAGGAGCCAAGACTTGAACAAGGCACTCCAAAATGAGATGCTGACATCCCAAGCAGCAGCTTAACTTGTTGTGTCACAGAACACAATCTAGCATGTCAGTTTCTATTCAAGATTTAAAGGGTCACATAAGTGGGCAAAAGAAAGTATGTAAACAAAATTCAAATTGAGGAACTGGGTAATTATTCTCTTGTAGACTTAAGTTGCATGTGGTCATTAATATGTTATATGTGTGTCTATATACTTAGACATGCACATATATGCTTATACATGCACTCAGGTATGCATAATATATATTCATAGCCATATGCCAATTGTGGGAAATACAAATTTGGGAAAATAACAAATTCATTTTCCATTTCTTCTTATAAACTGGCACATTCGCCACTCATAATAGATAATCGCTTTTAAACAATGTATTTTGAAACATTTTACATTAATAGAATGTCTAAACTGGAAGCAATTTCAGAGACTATCTAGTCATGCACTTTATTTTGCAAATGAGGAAACAGCTGTAGTAACTTACCCTTTTAGTCATGTAGCTACTTTTTTTAAAGGTTTGTTTATTTATTTATTTGAAAGGCAGAGTTACAGAGAGGCAGAGGCGGAAGCACGGAGAGAGAGAAGTCTTCCATCTGTTGGTTCACTCACCAAATGGCTGCTACGGCCAAAGCTGCGCCGATCCAAAGCCAGGAGCCAGGAGCTTCTTCCTGGTCTCCCATGCAGGTGCAGGGGCCCAAGCACTTGGGCCATCTTCCACTGCTTTCCCAGGCCATAGCGGAGAGCTGGGTCGGAAGTGGAGCAGCTGGGACTTGAAACGGTGCCCATATGGGATGCCGGCACTGCACCACAGTGCTGGCCCCCATATAGCTAGCTTGTTGGAGACTTAGGCCTAAAAGCTTTGGTTACTGAGAACCCTATATGGTTAGAAATGGAACCTCAAGACCTTAGTTGGGGCCTGGCATTGTAGTGCAATGGGGCAAGCCACATCCCATATTGGAGTTCTGGCTTGAGTCCTAGCTGCTTCACTTCCGATCCGGCTCCCTGCAGATGTTACTGGGAAGGCAGCAGAGGATGGCCCAAGTCCTGGTACCCCCCATCCATGTCAGAGACCCAGATGGGAGTTCCTTGCTGCTGGTTCTGGCCTGGCTCAGCCCTGGTTGTTGCGGCCATTTATAGGGAGAGAACCAGTGGCTTGAAGATCTCTGTCTCCTTCTCCCTCCTGCCCTCTCTCTCCTTCTCTCTCTGTCCCACATTCTGCTTTTCAAATAAATAAATGGATTAAAAAAAAGACTTCAGGCAATGCATCCTTTTGCCTTTGGGTTTATCAAAGGTCATTGCATAGAGTATTATTGTGCAGCCCCCAGGAACAGAGATGCTGCTACCTCTCTCAGTCATCTAACCCAATTTTTTGTCTCTTTGCTTAATACTCACCTACAAAAACTCTCCATCTAGGGTGAGGACTTATATAATCCATCACTTAGCTTTTGGTTGTAGGCTAAATATCACCGGTAGGCATTAACATCCTCAGTTAAAAATGAAACATAGGAGAGAAATCTTTACTAAGCAATATCTTCTACCTCTTTCAGGAAGTGAGACATTAAAACATGAGAAAGCAGCCAAGGAGTTAGAACGGGTAAAAAGGTGATGAACCAAGGCAAATCTAACAGCCACATGGACCTTTGGGTAACACATTTGCAAACAATGAAATGGTTGTTTGCCTTTCCCCTAGTTTGGGGGCACACTGAATATCTTCATGTTTGGGTCCAAGAGGTAAAATATAGCAGAAGAATTTTTTTTCTCTAATTCAAAGTCGACATACAGAGTGCAGATGAAACATTTCAGCTTGTGCTGTGCTGGAGTGCTAGGAGTGGGATTGGGGAAGAGGTCACATCCCACATATTCACAATTTTTAAGCCACTTGGGATCAAGGGGGTGGAGATGCTTAGCCCCTAATGGCTCCCAGCTGTGTTGCCATGATCCTTGAACTCTGCTGTTTGTCAAGGCAAAATAATTTCTTCGGGGGAAACACACAACTAGGAAGTTGAGGACCACGAGTAAAGCTTGAATGATCCCCAAATGCCCCTGCCCCTCGGCCAAAATCTTCTATAACCAAAGCAGCTTCTTGAGAGGTGTGTTCTTTAACTGAGGTTTGAGGGCCTTTTCATTGTCCTCACCTCATCTCCCTTCACAGAGATCTCTAGAGTGGGAGTGGGGGCAGGGGGCATACAACAACAAGATCTGTAGCCTGAATGAGTCATTCTATGTGGCTCTCTTTGCACTTACCACATCCAACTCTTTAGCAATTTGTTTTACACAGGTGAAAGTTGCTGACAATAAGCATTGAGGTCCAAGGTAAGCCTCAGAAACCACAGTAAAATGAAACGCTGCCCATAAAACTGGCAGCCAGAAGACTGGAGATTTTAGCAGCACTGGGGGAATGCAGGAAGGTGCATGGACACCTACAAGTGAGGCCAGTCACACAGCAGGTACATTATGACTAAGTCCAGGGGCTAAGCAGTCCCAGAAAATAGCCCACAGGGGCTAATTTGTATTAAACTGCCATTTAGGACCTGAGGACTTTGTGAGCTGATCAAATAGTCATTATCTTCTTAGAAAAGTGAAATATTGGTTGGCATTGTGGTGAAGCAGATTAAGCTCCTCACTGGATTCCGGTCCCAGCTGCTCCACTTCTGACCTGGCTCCTTGCTAATGCACCTGGGAAAGCTGCAGAAGATGGTCCAATAACTTGAATGGAGTTCCAGGCTCCCAGCTTTGACCCAGCCCAGCCCCAGCCATTGTGGCCATTTGGGGAGCTTAAGATCTTGTTCTCAGGTTCCATCTTGAATTTTCTTTATAGGAGTTAGAAAGGAAGAGAATGTTCTACTTATGAAAAAAAATCTTTTCCAGAAATAAAAATTCTCAGCAGGTAAAGTGGATTCATTGAGAGGCTAGTGCAGCAATTGGTTTCTGAGCCCAGGTACACTTGTAAGTGCTCCATCTAGAAAGGCTTCCATTTTCTTTCCTTTGTTTCTTTTTTTAAAGACTTATTTATTTGAGAGAGAGAGAGAGAGAGAGAGAGAATGTGTGCATGCAAGAGAGAAATCTAGCTTCTGCTAATTGACTCCCCTTATGCACACAATAACCAGGGCTGGTCCAGGTTGAATTCAACCAGGATCTCCCATGTGAATCTCTCACATGGGTGGCAGGGATCTAACTACTAGAATCATGATCTGCTGCCTGTCAGTGTGCACCTTAGCATGAAGCTGGAATTGGAAGCAAAGCCTATACTCTAACCAAATCTTCCAGTGTGGCATGTGGTATTGATATTCTTACTTGAACCTTCACACTTCTGCTAGGAAATTCTAGGTATAGATCTCAAACTGCTTTATTGAAAACAATGTATACTTCTATGTAATGGAATGCTGTTTAGCAATAAGAAGGAACAAATGAATACATGCTACAACATGTGTGATCCTTGGAAACACTTTAATAAATGAAATAAGCCAGTTATGATCCTATTTTGAGGGAAAAGCTCAAAATAGGCAAATTGGGATAGAAACCAAAAATAGATTAATGGTTGCTTGTGGAGAAGGCCTGGAGGGATCAGTCACTACAAATGTGCACAAGGGATGGTATTGATCTGATTTGACTATTCTAAAACTGAGTTATGACTGTAAATTAGCTAAATATAATTACATTGCAAGCTTCAAACAGGTGAATTTTCATGAAGTTTCAATAAAGCTGTTGAAGCATTTTAAATATAAACGTTATAATAAGTTTATAATAAGTAAGACAATTGGGAAAGAATATGGGCCTACTCAACTCTCTTCAGTTGTGTAAACAATGAAAAACATGCAGGGCTACTCACATGGCAGGGCAGGGGGCAGTACATGGTCTCTGGAAAGGAAAAGTAACTCAGGAGCAGTCTAAGACCAAAGTACTGACTGAGGTGTCACATTCAGCTGGTAGTGGGGAATTTCTATTATCACAGAGAGAAAAGTGTTTCTTTACATTTTATCTATCTATCTATCTATCTATCTATCTATCACTCAAGCCTGTATATTATGCTTCTAAATGTCTCTCTTCAGCAGGCTTTCCCTTCCATTCTTACTATTACCATGTTAGCCCAGAACTTCATTCCTGACCCTCCCCCAACCCAGACAAGGTAGTCAAATGGCCCCAAGGAAGGCTATTCTCCAGAGGAAGCTGTATAAGGGCAAAGGTAGTAGAGGCTGAACTCAAATGTCAACCAGGACAGCTGACCCAAAATTTTCTGCAGGTGCCGTTTCTTCCCCCACAGCTGGCTGTTCAAATTCCCATGAGACCTTGCTCCATTTTAGTTGAGGGTTAAATTTGTCTGACTCTAGGACACTGCTGGAGGTGGATATGAGTCAATCAGGAAAAAAAAAAACAGAGGGAAGTAAGAGGGGAGAGTAACTGGAGGGAGCTAGAGAAGAGATTTTCTGTGGGAATTTGGTAGGCAGATTTCAGCCTTTATGTCCTACCTGCAGTCTTGTTAACACACTGAAACTCAGGATAACTCAACTTTTAGAAGTTATTAAGGCTTGATATATTGAGAATCCAAGAGGATATCAATGCTCAGGAACACATGGTCTCAGGCAAGATGAAAGTATTTCAAAAAGTTTGTAAAAAGTGGAATTAAATATAAGCTTATTTTGGTACAAAAATATGAAACTCATGCAAAAGTTTTGCATAATACAGATTTCTACAAACTTTTCAAAGACCTCTTTTGTATCAGTGTATCCAGAAAGCTAGGAGAGTAGTTAGAGCCATTGGACCACTAGGGGAGTTGATAAGGATTTTCCTTTGGAGTATGTGGACAGATGATCTGGCATTGAATAAATGCAAAACACTCTAATAATTCCTGTCTGTCTAAAAAAGGCTGCGTAAAGCACAGCAAGGAAGTGCAAATGGGAAGGAGGGGAACTCAACACAGCCCCGTGATGGTGGTGGAAGTCAAGTTTGTTCAGCCATCAGCTATCAGTGTTTACATGCATGGAGGCTTGTGAAGGTAGAAACTTTCAACAGGGCAGAAGAAAGATACAGAGAGAGAATACCAGAATAATCATGCTGCTTCCATTTTGGAAACCTCAGAAAATAGTCCTGGTAGAGTGTGAGGCTATGTGGTATGCCAAGGGGCAAGATGTCTGTAAGCTTCCCTGCAAATTGGGATCTCAAGGCTGCCAATGAGGCAGAGAAGGCCAGCAACCCATCTGGTCTTCCTGAACCAATTCAGGGAGGCCCAGTGCTAGCTCTCAGCTTTCCTTATGGGAGGCCAGAGAACTTTGACGTGGTTCTTCACCACAGTCTTGGCCTCCATTCTGGCTGGAAAGGAATCTGCGGTTTTTCGAGGCGGCTCAGATGGTGGTCCAGAACCTTACTTTTTCTTCTACTCCCCACAAGAGGCCCCTTACCCAACCATTCCAATCTATAATGATCTCCTCTTCCTCAAAAACCCAACATGACTTACTGTCTATATGCCTGAAAATACCATTTCACATAGCTGAGGTTAACTTCTTTAACTCTTTGATAGCTCAATATCCATCTCCCCAAAAGGAATGGGAGTGCTTCATGCAGGCCACGCCTGTACCTTGCAGAAAGTCTGGCATAAAATAAGTGCTCAGCAAATGTTTCTTAAGTGGCTCTCCCTTTGGACATGATAAGATTAAGCTCACACTGTGCTCTCAAAAGGGAGGGTGCAGATCAACTAATGAAAATTTAGGATCAACACAATGAGGAGGAACTAACTCGAGGGAAGCTATTTATTTTGGCAAAAAGTGCAGACACAGGGGCACCTGCAATTCACATCTGAGTGCCTGGGTTTGATGCTCAGCTCTGGCTCCTCACTCCAGATTCTTACTAATGTAATTCTTACATTCCCGGATCCTGGGAAGCAACAGTGATTCCTTGAGTATTTGGGCTCCTACCACCCACATTGGAGACCTAGATTCAGTCTCTGGCTCCTGGACCCTAGCTTTGGTCCCAGGCCAGCCTCAGCAGTTGTGGGCACTTGGGGAACAGACCAGTGGATGTGATCTCTCTCCCCCACCCCACCTTCCTCTCCTTTTCTCCCCCCCTCCAAAAAAAATGGAGATATAAACAACTCTCCATGATATGGCAGCATGGTAGAATGAATACTTCTGTGGCCTTTTGAATCAAACCCTATCTTGTTAATAGTCTGACCCTGCAAAGGCAAAGACTGGGCCAGGCTCAAGCCAGGAGCCTGGAACTCCTTCAAGGTCTCCCATGTGGGTGGCAGGGGCCTGAGCCCTTCGGTCATCTTTCACTGCCTTCCCAGGTGCATGAACAGGGAACTGGATCCGAAATGGAGCAGTGGGGACTTGAACTGGCTCATATGGGATGACAATGTCAGAGGTGGTGGCTTAACCCACTGTGCCACTACCTTGGCCCCTGTTATTTTTTAAACCAGGAAAAAAGAGCTACATCAAAGTAATTCTTAACATAGCTACCTCGCTAAACCACAGTAAGTTAGGATGAAATGAAATAATGTATAGTAGGCTTCCAACACACTATGTGGCCCATAGTAGGCATGACATAAATGTTGATTCTTTTGTCTACCCTTTCCTGTGTATCACCCTCTCTCTGACATTCTTCCACCCTAGAAGGGATATTGCTTGTTTCAGAGACAAAATGGACTATTGCCATGATTATTAAGATTTTTTCTTTCCCTGCTAATTCATCTAGGGCTTAACCATAGAATTTGAGCGATGAAGGCAAAGATCAAAGGACTCACCCAAGACAGAGGTAAGGACATATCTACAAACAGGGCAGCACAGGAAGCGCTCTCTGCTTGCTTCACATCTGGGAAATGGCTTCACGTTGGCTTGCAATTTTGCCGCCCAGTGTATCTCTTCCTAACTCCTCTAGCAGATTACCCGCATCAATTATTCCTTTTCTCTCCTGTATCTTCAATCTCTTCTTCCTTATCTGTTCCTTGGCATACAAATATGTTCAAGTCTGACCTATTTCAAAAAGACACCTATCCATAAATCTCTTTCAAATTCTTGCTTTCTTTTTAGCTACTTCTGCCTTATCAGCATATTTTCTTCCATATCTAAGCATCAGAGAGCGGTGGTGGTCCTCATTATCATCATCTATTCGTTGTCTTTTTTTTCCCTCCATGCGTTGAAAAAAAAAAAAACAACTTTTTTACGCAATTAGTTAATTAGTGGTTAGTGAATTCTACTCATGTTTTCCAGATTTTTACTGCAGGTCCACAAAGTGATCTTCGGGTTGTCAACAACTACCGGCACACAAAAGCAGGAGTGTAATCTTCCTTCTAATGGAGACAAGTTCTGCAAGTTTCATATTTTCAAAGGCTATCTTTCTTTACTGGCAACAATTAAGTCTTTGGTGGTTGAATTGCATTTAAAAAAAAAAAAGTCTCAATGTAACCAACGTGTCTTAGCACCACCTGGTGGCAACCTATGTAAACTGAAGTAGCTTTTACTGCAACTCCATTTAGGAGATTAAGCTGTGGAAATTTCATCTAAAAAGTGACAGTTTGCTATCATTGAGGAAGGCAAACACTGTGCTTGGGGACTAAAGTGGTTCCATAATAGTGTGTAGACAGGTACCTCGTTAAACATGATCAGAATGCCTTCAGGATTTTGTGAAGGTCCAAGAATTTTCAGTTCACAATAACTCTCACCCTGTTGGGAAGGAATCCGAGTACAATATCCTTCCCTCCAATTATATCCTTTAAGTATGGCAAGGTTAATATTTATTCTCCACTCTCCACCGTCCTATCATTTTATATAGTGAGCTCCTTGCTCAGGTAGGGATTGTGAAGTGATCCTGAGACTTTCTTTAGAGATACAACATATAGGTATTCCACAGAGGAACAAAGCTATTAATACCTACTACTAATAGGTGATGAAAGAGCTGTGATTCTGTTCGGATCCCATTTGACCACTTAGGGGATGGTATCCAAAGAGCAGCAAAAAGTCTCTTCCAAGGCAAAAATCCATCTTTTCTCTTTAGAGCTCAATAATTTATTCTCACTGTATAAGGGGTTTTTCTCCTCACTGGTCTGAGGATGACTTTAAGTTTCTATAATAGGTAACTAAATAAAGAGACAAGAGTATAGTGTTTTTTAATTAACACATTTACTCAAGTGCCAAAAGAAAACAAGCAAAGCATACCTCTTTTGTTGTTTTAAATTACTGAATCTGACAAAATTTGATTGCAGTTTGGGGCACCTCCATTTATGTATGTATGTATGTATGTATTTGAGGGTTAGAAAGACAGACAGGGCTCTCAACCGCTGGTTCATTCTCCAAAATGCTTGCAGTTGCCACAATGGCCCTGGGCTGCAGGCTGAGACCAGGAGCTGGGAACACAATGCAACTCTCATACCTGAGTGGGAGTGGCAGGAACCCAATCATTTGAGCCATCACCATTGCCTCCAAGGGTGCACTTTAGCAGGAAGCTTGAGTCAGAAGTCAGAGTTGGGATTTGAACCCAGGTACTCCCATGTGGAACTCATGTATTTACCATCATCTTAATCTCTATGTTAAAAGTCAGCACCTACAGACAATTTTAAAATGTGAAATTGAATAGACCTCTGCTCCTGGCTCTAAAACGAGGAGTCCTGGGGTAGGAGTTTACTTTAGCAGTTAAGATGTCTGTCAGGGCTGGAATTGTGGCACAGTGGGTTAGCAGCCGCTTGCAATGCCAGCATCCCATATAGGCACTGACTTGAGTCCTGACTGTTCCACTTCTGATCCAGCTCCCTGCTAATGCTCCCTGGAAAGCAGCAGGTGATGGATCAGGTGCTTGGGCCCATCACCCACATGACAGTCTCTCTCTCTCTCTCTCTCTCTCTCACACTATCTCTTTATACCTAAATCTGTTCTGAGGTAATTAAAGAAGTCTTAAAAACAAAGAAAACAAATGTATTGGTTAAAAAAACTTTACAAAAAAACCCACAGCTTTGTTTATTTGAGAGGTGGGCAGACAGAAGAGAGAGAGAAACAGAGGGGTTCTTCCACCTGCTAGTTCAGTCCCAAAATGCTAGCAATATCCATTGAGGTCCTGATCGTGTTAAAGCTTAACTTGAGAACATATGAGTAGATTTAAATAGTTAACTAATTGCTTTAAAAGTCTAAGGGGGGGTTACCCTTGTGGCATGGGGTGTTAAACCTTGGCTTGGAACTCCAGCATCGCCTAAGGAGCCAGTGTTCTGCTTCTGATGCATCACCCTACTGATGTACCTGGAGAAATAGCTGAAGACAGCCCAAATACTTGGGCCCCTGCACCCTTGTGGGAGACATGACTGGAGATCTGAGCTTCCAACTTCTGCATGGCACAGCCTGGACATTGTAACTATTTAGGGTGTGAGCCAGCAATGGAAGATACATCTTGCTCTCTCTCCCTCTCTCTCTCTCTCTCCTCTCTCCTCTCTCTCACTCTCTCCTCTCTCTCAGTCTCACACACAGAGACACACTCTGCCTTTCAAATAAATAAATAAAATATTTAAAAAAATAAAAGGCACCTATGTCCCAGGGCTGGTATTGTGGCACAGTGGCTAAACCACAGACTGCAATGCCACCATCTCACCAGCTGCTCAACTTCCAATGCAGCTGCCTGCTAATGTACCTGGGAAAGTAGTGAAAGATGGCTCAAGTGCTTGGGAGACCCAAATGGAGTTCCTGCCTCCTGGTTTGTTGTGGCAGATGATAATCTCTGTCTCTGTCACTCTCTCCAATATATTTTTTTAAAGAGACCTATGTCCCATCAGTTTTTGTCCCCATCCCTGTCTCTCTCTGTCTTCCCTTTCTCCCTCTCAACTAAAAAAATAAAATAAAATAAAATAATGGAGAAAAAAACAAGATATTTAGAAAACCTTAAATAATTGAACTTTCCACTCTGTGTGATGGTCATGTTAATTAGCTTGATAGTGGCAATGATTTCACAATGTATATATGTAACAAGCTGTACACTGCAAAGTCCACAATTTTATTTGTAAATTATGCCTTAATAAAGCTGAGAAGGGAAAAGCAAGGAAGGGAAGAAGTTGACTCCTAAATTGGTATACATAATAGGCTACAGGAGAAAGAGTCAGTGAAGCAGAGTTATGATAAAGGAGGTCAAAACAGAAAGTGGAACAAGAGTTACCTGAGGCCGTTTCCACACCACTTTCCCAGGCAGCAGTCGGTTGTAGAAAAGAGAATCATTTTCAGGCAGAAAAGTGGGATCACAGAAGAGTCTACTGTCTCTCATGCATTCCTGCTTCAATTCCTGGTATTTCTGGTTTTTGAAGAGCTTCAGAGGAGGACCCATAATGTCCAGCTATTTCTAGAATGAGAAAAATTGTTATCTTTAGAAGAAAAAGTTCCAGGTCTTTCAATGATTACCTGAGATTAGATAAAGAGCAGTCATCCCAGTGATTTTCCCCAGAGCTAGACACTTCAAATATGGCTTTAAAGGAAAAGTCATCATTTGCTGGGAAAGGAGCCAGGCTCCACAACTCATTAGTATGGGGCCCTGAGTAAGGCAGCTAACCATCTGGGGTATTCAGTTTCTTTACCTGTCAACCTGAGCAATGTGGGTCTTCACAAATTCATAGGGAATATTGATAATGTGAAGATGATTCATTTGATGTGACTCATTATAATCTAAAGAAGCAGTCTTCAATTTACACGGGCAGAGAGAAGCTTAATGCTAAGTACAATTCTAAACTTGAAAAAAAAGGAAAAATAATGATTTTACAATAATATGAATACACTGATGCCTGCAAGAGTTGCACATTTGGTGCCAAAGAGAGAAGCAGTCCCTTTGAGTTCTAACTAGTCCTTTAACACAATTCCTTGTCTTTTATCATTTACAGAGCTCTGCATTTTTTTACGACTGGTCGGGAGAGCTGAAGCAAGAAACAGAACTCAACAGATGGCCTCCAAAGATAAGGGAATATAGAAAGATTGCGTGGTCTTTTTCTTTAGAGTCCAATGTACAATCATTTGCAGACTCTAAAATCAAAAGGTCAACTCCAAAATTCAATTACCCTAAATTGGCGGACTGCAAATTCTTATCTTATGGCAATACGCTGTTGTTTTCTTTTCTTAAAAAAATCTTCACATAGTTAAGCAAAGAATCAATATTGTGGCTCATCAGGCAGTCTGTTACAGTGCCTCACACTCAAATGCCCTAACAACTGGTTTTTATAAAGACATTTCAAAAGACAAATTGATTTTAAATAGCTTTGGGGTGATAATAAATAAAGTTTGTATTAACTTTGCGTGAGTCACAAAGATACATCTGTAATGATTTTAATGATCCTCTCCTGACATTCAATAATAAATAAGACCTTTGTGAAATTTACATGGCACTATTTTTTAAGTCTTTTTAGGATTTAAAATATCAATGTAAAATATCAATGATCACGGAGAGTTGAAACAAAAAAGCTAACAAAAGTTCAGAATGTTTGCTAAAAAATGAATGAAAATGTTCAAAATGTCTGCTAAAAATGAACGAAAATGTTCAGAATGCTAAAAAATGAACAAAAATGTTCAGAATGTCTGCTAAAAAATTTGCACAAAAACAAAATGGCTATACTAGCACTTTAGAAAGTATGTGGTTTATCTGGTAAGCAGTTGCCATTTCATGAAAAATGCAATATTAATCATGCTTCTGTACTAGCTCATTTCATGTTCTTCCTTATTGGTAATGAAGCTTTCCCATTTGAAAATGATAACAAATTTTAATTTAAATTTTTGCAATGTTATTTGCAATACATAGGTACAGCAAGCAATACTTTCTCTGAATCAAAGGGAAAAGCAGCTGAAGATAACAATTTTTCCGTTGCTTTATTTATCGACAGTTGCTTTGCAAATTGAGGGCTGCCACTCACTGCAAACTGCTGAAGCACCTTCCATCAGCCATCAGATTTCGGTCTGTTCACATGCATTGAATATGAAAGATATGAAAGTACATGTCATTATATTTCAAGGCATGTGTGGCATTATCACTAATGATGCTAAGCAGCGTCAGTGCCAATCTGAACATTTGCCTATTCTCCTTTTGGGAGCCTGTTACAAACAGACCCCAATTTTTGAGCTGTTCAAACTTATAGCAAACACTATTGTGCTTCTTGCTTTCCCTAGAAGGCTTGGTGGCTTGCCAGAGGCTGGGGAGTGTAAATGCAGGATAGCCTCAAACAATTAGATTATTCTCTTTGTCAGAACCTCCCCCATTCCTAAACATTCTGTATAAAGGGGTATTTCCTGTTCTTGGGGAAACCTTCTGCCCCCATAAACCTCCCTTACTATGCAACCAAATGGTGAGGTTGAAAGAGTCTGCAAAGGGAATCTCTGTTATGAAGAGGGCTGGTCTATAAACAGAAAGCAACAGCATCAATTGAAAAGGAAATCAGGTTTGATTTTAAAAAACAATATGAAAGAAGGCATTGTAGCACTTGATGCCATTTGAAACGCCTACATCCCCTGTTGGAAGAATGCTGGTTCGAGTCTCAGCTACTCCATGCTTCAGATCTGGCTCCCTACTAATGCTCCTGGGAAGGCAATAGATAATGATTCAAATCTCTGCCACCCACTTTGGAGATTCAAATGAAGTCCCTGGCTCCTCGCTTCAGCCTTGGCCCAGCCCTGGCAAAGCCTTGGCCCAGCCCTGGCGATCCTGGCTATTTGGGGAGTGATCCAGTGTATGCGCGATCTCTCTTTCTCCCTCACACCCTCCCTCCTTCCTGTCTCCCCTCTCTGTCTCGCTGCCTTTCAAATAATACAACAAATCTTTTTTAAAAAAACTATTATCTCAGTAGACTCTTTCCAAGGCATTTTGGTTAGGAGCGCCTGCCTTTTGGGGTGCCCAGTAAATAAAGAATAATAGGTTATTAGCCCGAACTTCCATTAAAGTACAGTGGCAGTCTCAAATCCTTTTGGAGTTGCTTAATAGAATTGACCCCTGTTTCTCACTAGGTTACAGGAGAACTGTGTGCCATTTGTTATGTGACCTTGGCCTCTTTGTGCCTTGATTTTCTCCTCAGGAGAGTGAGGTTATCTACTTTCTTCCCTTGACGCTGTAGCTGTGCCTAATGAGATGGTCAGTGTAAAGGGAATTCTGTGTAGAAAGTGCTCCATGCATGCAAGATATACAACTGAAGCCCTCTTGCTGTCTGACACAGAGCTGGGCATTCAATTAGAGCTCAGAGAACATTTGAACAGATAAAAGTCATATGTAAAGAATTATCACAATCTATTATGTGAGATGTGCATTTCACACTTTGGTTCATATTCTCTTCAAAGTACCATGTTTAGCAGCCATGATAGGGGTCCTGCATTCTGTATCAGCAGAAATGGCGCTCAGTGAAGTGGCAGCTAGAGACAGGCAGAGCCGACTCAAACCCAGGTCTGTGTGATGCCAGATTGGGTGTGTGGCTTTCCATCATACCATACTGCTTCTTTTGGTCACCACTTTTTCAAAGAAAGGATTTTTAGTTCAAATGAGGAAACCCTCCAAAGAAAACAGGGTACTCAGCATTGAGGCATTCTGCCTAGAATTTATTGCCATGGTGGATATTGAAAAGGTTCGTTATTTTCATGGCTTCATGATGATGGCAGAATCTGAACCCCTTACATGGATGTTCATTGATTATCCTCCAGAAATTCACAATGTTGCAAGCTGGGTTCCCCGTGAACAACTTGCCCTACCGGAGTGGAGGAGTAGGAGGAAGGGAGCTTTCCTTCCTTACTGTTCTACCCGATCCAATGATGGTGGGGAAGGGAGAGCCCTTAAGACCACATATTTAAAAAGTCAGGAGACAAAATAAAATCTAAAACTTTGAATAAAAATCCAGAGTAATAATTCAAAGAGAGGCTCTAGCTAACAGAAGCGTATGTGACATTTAAGAAGAAAGAGTGGTCTTGGGGGCTCCCTGAACGGGGTGGGGTGAGGCAGTGTGGGGTTTAGCCCTGGGATAATGGCTTAAAGCAGCTGAAGTCAAATCCAGTGCCCAGAGAAAGAATATGAGGAATCTCATGTCTACCAAGGCAAGGAATAAGGGGCAGGTCCTGAGTGTGGAAAGTTAGGACTTGCCAGGGGAAGTAGAGGGAGCTGCAGACACAGGCTGCGGTTAGGAGAGGGAGATTTTACTACTCACTGGACTGAAAAGGTTGGGAGAGCTTAGCAAGTCCATATAGCAAAATTTCTCCCTTCTTTTTCTCATAGGTCAGTCTTAGAGGAAAAACCAGATTTTTCTCTAAAAAATTAATAAAGGAAATCAGGTCTGTGGTTCACAAACCACTTTGGATTTTGGCGGCGGGGGAGGGAGTAGAGGCACTTAAGGGAGAGAAGGGGAAAAGAATATGGCTCCAGGGTCATTGTCCCTGGCTACTTTATCTTTTCCTCCAGCTTCTCCCTTGTTTTGTACTTTGTGCAAAAATCTGAGTAAAAGCAACTAAGAATTTGCAGGTCATTTGGATCCAGGAGACACAACTTTGCCCTGGGATGAAATATGTGCCACTTTAGACACAATCGGCACCCCTTATCCCCACACCCAGGGATGTCATGACGAGAGAAATCAGACTTGGATAAAAAGTAATAGAAATACAGTATTGATGTGTAATGCAAAGAATAGTGTTTCTTATGTCTACACAGGCGGAGTCACAGCTAACTACTATGATCATATAACCACCAGTGCTGCTCACATTCAAACTGTTAACCAAATATTCTGGGGTCTACAAGTGTCTATAAAGGTCCTCTGATTCAGCTCATTCACTTATGTGAGTACAGGAGGCACCTACCCTGCCCAGATAAAAGACTGCTCAAAGAAATTACAGAAAAAAATACACAATTTCCTTTCATTCCATTGGTGAAAAGCCTCAATCAAAACTAAAAAGCGATTCAAGATCATACAAGGAACACAGACAGTTCAGAGATCCAGGATCAAATGCCAAATGCCACCATTTAGTGTAGATGATGTCTCTGTCCCTCAGTTTCTCCATAATCACAATGGGGAATATGATGGCTGCTATGTCTCCCTCCAGGTGTTACCTAGGGAAGCCCAATGAAATTAAGTCCGTGAAAAGACACTTCAACCGTTAAGGAGAAGGCTAATGTAAAGCAGTATTATTAGGAAATGCTCATTTTTTTTTTTTGCAAACCCAACCTCTTTTCTGTCTGGTGGAAACAAGAAAGTTCGATGCTGTGCTTTAAATGAGACACATTTTGACATGTAAAAGACCAGTGTAAAATGGCCCCTACACCATTCTCTACTCCTCCCTATTCCACCTCTCCGTTTTGGCTGACTTGCCCTCCTGGCTAAAAAAGCCCATCCTATGAGTCAAATTGTACTGCCTTTCAGGAACTGAATTCTGATTTTCATAGAATGTTATGCTGGAAGAACTCTCAGAAATCACTCGGTACAGCGACTTTCTCTTGCTGTAAGGTGAGAGGACTCGCCCAAGGTTACATAGCAATGCCGCCACCATTAAAACTGAGACCTCCTGACTCTTCACTACAACATTTTTTAAAAAGTAGCAGTGGAAGTGGGGGTGGGGAAACCATGGAAGCACAAAACTCCAAGGAAAACTTTACTTTCCAACATTCTCATTGTCCTCTTCTTGCAAGAAAGCACTTCGGAGTTGTGTTTTGGAATTGCAAGCTGTCAGAAGGTGAGATGATTTCAAATCAAAGCTATTCAAAGAAACACTGTTTGCAGGTCACAAAGGGGCTTTTTCTGCTTTTAATTTAAGAACTGAAAACTCCCAAGGATACAGAAAGCCTGCTTTTTAACCTATTCCTGACCGCATGAGTGTTTAAGCTTTTTCCTAGACTGCTTGAGACTCTTGAGTACAAATAAAGAATGCTATTCAAATCCAAAGTGTTCACCCCCCCACACACGTGCACACAGGCTTGCACTCACACACAACATGCAGGAGGGATGAAAGAGTCCTCCAAAGAATTGTTTTCATTTACTTCTTCAGACTATGAAGTGTCCTTCATTATTTCACAACAAAGATTAGCAACTGAAATATTAGCCGAATTTCAATAAAACATTAAAGTAAACATGAATGCTTTATCCTGAGGACAGAAATGACTAACAGAACAGCAGAATTTGTTGAATTTTCCTATGTGCTTTTCACCCAACTTAAGAGTTCCAAATCCTCAGGACCAACTTCAACTTCGATGCACCACGCTATCAAGTAGCCCAGTTAACCTCCCAGTAGAAAGTAGTCAGGGTGAGTGTGGTGGCTGGAGCCCCAACTGAAAAATCTAAGCTTAAATCCAAGAATCAGAGGACAGCAAAACCAGACTGAGGATGCTGGAAATGCAATAGCCAAGATCAACCTGTCAAGGGGCAGAGGTTACCCCTGCTGTGCAGACTCCTTGGGAGTTAAGAAAGTCTGGGCTGTCACTCCCTCCCGTGCAGCGGTGCACAACCTGCACACCCCTCACTGCTAGGCTCACTGGCCTTTTGCATCCCCTAGAGTATCCCCAAGATTTTGCTAGCATTTCAATAATTTGCACCTAACCGTGAGTCTGCAAAAGCATGGAGGATGTCCTGCCAGTTAGCCAAGTTTCCCCCATCCCTTATACCTCTTTTTCCCATGTTTGTACTCACTTCCTGGTATTTTTAGGCAGCACAAGGCAAATCCATACACACACACATACACACACAAAAATAAACTGACCAAATATCCCTCAGAAAAATCTCATTGCTGGGCAACCACAATCACCCCTTCCGAGCCCAAAAATAACCGACAACAACAACAACAACAGCAAAAAACATTATTTGTGAAGTTTCCAAACTGTTAATCATGCTCACATTGTCTGTGGACAAACCATAGAACTAGAGCTGCGAAGTTTGACTAAATATACCGTTTCTTCTCCTCTCATAGATGCTAAGGTATCCAGCAAATTAAACTCTAGGATAGGTTTGCAAAACACTCTTTACTCACCTGAGTTATCCCAGGAGCCTTGTAGCTGCTGCTGCTGCTGCTGCTGCTGCTGCTGCCGCTGCCTTTGCCGCCGCTGTCGCCGCCGCCGCCGCCTTCGCTGCTGCCGCTGCTGCTCTTAACCAGGTAACCCCGTTAAGTTTGTGCCGTCAGCGCGGCTGAACAAAGATTCTGGCTTTCTTAACCTGAAAACTATTTGGGCTGTACCAAGCTCTGCTCACAGGGGGAGGTGCCTCGGAGCAACTTCAGGAGACTTTGCCCCGCCCAGCATTCAGAAACTGATTCTGAGTCATAAGGAAAATCTGGAAGGCGCCCCCGCCAGATGTGCAGACGGATTGCCCACTCCAGATCCACCCACTAGCAAATTAGAAAGCCCAGGGAGTCACGTTTGAAGGCTTGCTTTGTTCCCAGGAGAAATAGGACTTTAAGGGAGGAGTCTGCAAGATTTCTGACATTTCCCGCCCTCAGCGTTAATGCCTCCGACATGGACATGACTTGAGGGAGGACATGGAGAGAGAAACATTGAAGTGTTGGCCAAGTTCTTGGGAGTTAGGCTGCATACATGGCCGTGGCATATGCATCTATGATAGTGATGAGGAGAACAGCAAGGGAGTGGGAGTGAAAGAGCAGCTGGTGGAGTGCAGAAAAGAAAAGGTCAGTTTGTGAAACAACAGGTAACAACATTTGGCCAAGGGCAGAGAGAGCAGAGTGTTAAGAGGGGAGTGAATGCAGTTTGAATCCCTGGCAGCTGCAAGAAACCGAATTTCCAGCAACAGGACTCCGCAGATTCTGCCAAGCAGTGTTAGTTGAGAAGCGGAGCAAATAACTGTGTTTCTGCAGGAAGGCCAACCAAGAGGCTTCAGTGGGGTGCTCGGCTAGACTTCTGCAAATATCATGCTGTGCTCCAGGCTACGTGCTGATATGGACTTGTTGGGACACGCTTCCGGGGACATGATTCTCAAGTTTTGTTCATTTCATTTTCAACTATGAAGGTTTCTGTCGTCTCATTCCCCAGCTTCCCTGACCAGTGTGTTGTGAATCCTTAAACCTGAAATTACTTCCCTCTTCCTTATCCCTACACCAACTCTCCTCTCTCCTATTCTGGCTAGTTGAAGATGGGGGGTGGGGCTGGAAGAGAAAGTGAAGGAGAGAGAAGACACCAGTGAATAAGGTGGAGCCTAACAAGGAAAGAAAGTCCACTTTCCCCACTCCCTGGCTCCATGACCATATTTTTTATTAAACAGATCTGAGCATTTCTATAATTCTGGTCCCTGAGACCTCCCCCTTGGCATCCTTCTACACTTTCTAAGCCAGGATGGAAATCGAGTTGGAGGTAGGGGACAATACAAAAGGCCAGAGCATGGAAGAATTGGGACTTTAAACATTGGAATCCAGATTGGCTCAAAGGGGAGAAATTTCTCAAACAAGTATCGCTATGTTGTGGCATTTTGTCTTTAAAAATAAAGGATAATATTTTGTCGAGGCTCATCTTATGCAATCGTCTTTTCCACCGTCACAATTTTCAAATGAATAGAGAACCATAAAATACGAGAATTAGAAAGAAACTTGAAGGTTTTATCTACCACCCAGATCAGTATGGAAATATCCTCCTGATAATCTGGAAAATTCACTCCTCTGTACAGCAGCTTATTCCATGTTAGAAGCATTCCTTCACGTTAACACTGTACTCAGGTTGAGCAAAAATTCCCCTCACACAAACTATTCCTAATTCCTCCTTCACATAACAGCCCTTAAAAATATCTGTCATGGCCGGCGCCGAGGCTCACTAGGCTAATCCTCCGCCTGCGGCGCCGGCACACCAGGTTCTAGTCCTGGTCGGGGCGCCGGATTCTGTCCCGGTTGCTCCTCTTCCAGTCCAGCTCTCTGCTGTGGCCCGGGAGTGCAGTGGAGGATGGCCCAAGTGCTTGGGCCCTGCACCCGCATGGGAGACCAGGAGAAGCACCTGGCTCCTGCCATCGGATCAGCGTGATGCGCCCACCGGCCGCGGCGGCCATTGGAGGGTGAACCAACGGCAAAAAAAGGAAGACCTTTCTCTCTGTCTCTCTCTCTCTCACTGTCCACTCTGCCTGTCAAAAAATAAAAAATAAAAAAAAAATCTGTCATGTCACCCCAGCATAAATAACTATAGCTGTTTAAAACTTTGCCTCCTTATAGGACACATTTGCTAGATCTTTTCTCACTCTGATTGTCTTCTGAGCATAAACCTGCTCAGTGTGCAGCTTGTAGTTTAATTAAAACCCTCTGTAGTTTCTTGCATGAACTATTACTGTGCACCTGAGTCTGTGTTTGTAAACTGATTTTTCATTTAACATATGTGCTGGGTATTGCATTCATCCTCGAAAACCATTTCTTTGTCTCAATCTATTCTCTTTCTTTTAAAGAATTATGTATTTATTTGAAAGTCAGTTATAGAGAGAGGGACAGACAGACAGACACACACACACACAGAGGGAGGGAGGGAAAGAGAGAGAGAGAATCTTCCTTCCACTGGTTCACTCTCCAGATGGTCACAGCAACCAGAATTGGGCCAGCCTGAAGCAGGAGCCAGGAGTTTCATCTGGGTCTCCCACATGGGGACAGGGGCAAACGCACTTGGGCCATCTTCTGCTGCTTTTCCAGGCTATTAACAGGGAGCTGGATCTGAAGTGGAGCAGCTGGGACACGTAACAATGCCCATATGGGATGCTGGCATTACAGGCGGAGGCTTTACCCACTACACCATGGTGCTGGCCCCTATCCACATTCTCAACCTTTTTTTTAATTGTCATACTCCTAAAGAGCCTTTCCAGGCATTTTTCTTAATTTCTCCCTAAGAAATTTTAATGCCACAGGTACACTATATATTTGTTTAAATATTGCATGTATGTATGTATGCTAGGTATAAAATATTTAAAAATAAACTATTTATTTATGACAAAGACAGAGGGAGAGATAGACCTTTCATCTTCTCATTTATTCTGCAAGTGACCTCACTATTGTAGGCTCAACCAGGCTGAAGCCAGGAGCCAGGAAATCCATCTTTGTGCCCCACATGGGTGGCAGGGGTGTGATATCTTCTGCTGCCTTCCCAGATAATAGCGGGTAGCTGGATGGGAAGTGTAACAGTTTGCACCAGAACTGGTACTTGAATAGGGGATGCCAGTATTGTAAATGACAGCTTAACATGCTGTACCACAACGGCCCCAGAAATGTTTTTCTTGTTGTTTCTTTTGACTCCTCAATAAAAGTTTTTGCCCTTGTGGTGGCAATATTGCCCCAGTTGAGAGTACATGTAGTATAACCATTCTGTTTTTTTATCTGCATATTTGATCAAAAAGTATTGAATGAGATAGGGTCCAGGACAGAATACTGCTGGGTAACCTTAGAGTGCTGCCCTTATTAGCAATCACTTTTAATAAGGTTGCTCAAACCTGAAGAAATCCATATAACTCATGCTAACACCCAGCTCCTATTTCTCCATCTTCTCCAAGAGGCTATCATAAGACTTTTTTAAATGTCTTGCTGAAATCCAGATACATTATGCTATGGTATGCTTGTCATCCACCCTTCTAGATTCCCTTTCAAAAAAGGAAATGGGCTTAGTTAGGCGTGACTTGCTTTTAGTGAGCTCATGCTTACCCCTAGTGATTTCCTCTAAAGCCTCACAAATGACCTGCTTAATAGTGCGTTCTATACTTTTGCCAAGGACCAAAGCCATGTTCACTGATATTTAGTTTCCAGGATCTGTAGTTTGCAATACCACCCCGCCCCCCGCCCAACACCAACAGGCATTTCCACTAAAAATTAGGACATTTGCCTGCCTTTTTACAATTTCTCACCTCTTCTCTTTGCCATAATTTCTCAAAGGTTACTAAGACTGGCTGTGATCACATCTGCACATTCTCTCAGTTGACTTGAGTGTAATTTGTCTGGGCCTGGAAACTTGAACTCAGTAAAGGCAGCTAAGTACTCTCTTATTATCTCCTCATCTATCTTGGGCTTTAATTCTCTTTCCAGTTCAAAGATCATGCTCCTTGATGGAGAGGTTAAGTAACTTGCCCATGGTCACACACTTAGTAAACTGGCAGAGCTAGGATTTAAATCCTGCCCTGTCTGACTCTTAACCAGAATTCTATGTAACTTCCAAGTACCAAAGGAGTGGTGTGGCCCATGACTGCTGAGTTCCAAAGTGGAAGAGATCTCTTCCAACAATAATAGTCAAGGCAGACTTCCTGAAAGAGGTGAAATTTGAACTGGATTTTGAAGAGTGGCTAGGATCACAGTGAAAGAAAGGAGGGTGTGTGCATATGTTTGTAGGAATGGGAAAGGAGACTGGCAGCATCCCAGGCAAGGAGAATAATCAAGAATAACAAAGCACAAGAACTGGCATCTTGATGACTCGTGTTTGGTGGAGCTGTTAAAATGCTGCTTGGGACACCCACATACCATATTGGTGTGCCTGGGTTCAATGCCAGCCTCTGCTTCTGATTTCAACTTCATGCTAATGCACACCCTGGGAAACAGTGATGATGAATCAAGTGCTTGGATCACTACCATCCGCATGGGAAACCTAGGTTGAGTTCTAGGTTCCTGGCTTCAATCTGTCCCAGTTCCAATTGGTTTTGGGCATTTGGGGAGTGAACAGGTTAATGGATGATTCTCTCTCTCTCTCTCTCTCTCTCTTTCTCTCTCTCCCCTTGCTACTTATCTACCTAGCTCTCCCTCTATACCCTTCTCTATGCCTTTTAAATTAACAATGAAAATAAAATAAAACAAAACAAGAATTTCCATTTCTTGGGTGTGCCTCATAGTCTACTTGATTGATCATTTTGAATACTAAGAGATCATAAATGGTCAACAAGTAGCCAGGGCTTTCCTGCCTTCCCTTAAAAGCTATTCATTCAAGCTGTGTTGTTAGTTGTATAGCCCTAGGGCAAGGAATAGTCCTATGATCCTTGGCTTCCTGCTCCATATAATGGGACTGATGATGGACCTATTTTAGAGGGTTGCTGTGATGATTAACTGAGCTAATTAACACATACCATGTTCTTAGACTGGTGCCTCACATATAATTGATGCTCAAAAAATATTACTTGCTATTGCTATTGTTGTCATCAAATGTTATTCATTCTTTCTGTTTTTTTTAATATTTATTCATTTATTTGAAAGGTAGAGAAAGAGAGATCTTCCATCCATTGATTCACTCCCCAAATTACCACAATAGCTAGCACTGAGATGATTCTAAGCCAGGAGCCAGGAGCTTCCTCCAGGTTCCCCATGTGAGTGCAAGAGCCCAATCACTTGGGCCATCCTCCACTGCCTTTGCAAGACATTAACAGGGAGCTGGATTGGAAGTAGAGCAGCTGAGACCCAAGTTGGTGCCCAGGGTGCCGGCACTGCAGATGGAGGCTTAACCTACTACACCACAGTGCCGGCCCCTCATTCATTCTTTCAGCAAACATTTACTGAGCTCCTGTTATGGACCAGATATGATGCATGATTGCAACCCTGAAACAAGTCAAGATCAGCCTTTGTGGAAGTTGTCATTATTTATTTTTATTCCATTATCTGGATAAAGTGATATATTTTGCAGATCTTAAACTGATCTCTTTCAAAATTTGTGAGGATAGTGATAAAAAGACTTTTGATTCAATATCCTAGGATTTGTGAAGCAAGTTGACGGCTGCTTTTCTGATGGAGCTGTAGATTCTGATAAATCCTGCCTCAGCTTTTTCCCTAGTTCTTGCTTTTTGCTTCCTCCAGTATTATGCCCATCCCAATCGTTTCCCCCCTTCCTGGGCATTTTCCATCCCTAGATTGTAAAACTGAGTTTCCCACTGGGGGAAAGAAGAGTCAGCTATGCTCAGTGTGCTCAGCTACATTCAGTGTGCTGGAGGGAGAGGGATGTGTATACTGATGCTGAGTGGCACAGCAGTAGAGGACAGTATCATTCTGTTTTGTCCAGCTAACTTCAGTCCTTGCCTCTTTTGAGTTTACAATGTCCCAAGGCCAGTTAAAGTGTGAACAGAAGCCAAGAAGAGGATGGACTGTCTGCTTCCAAACCAAATAGCCTTGGGCCAGTGTGTGGTAGAGTTCAACCAAGTCTTTGGGAGAGAGTAAATTGGATGTCTTCCTTGTTGGCCTGGTTAACACAAAAATACACTCCACTTCCTTTAATCATGGGAAGCAACTTATTTTCCTTGTCAATTAACAGGCTCTCGTTTCTCCATATTAGTCAGAGGAAACCTCTGTCCATAGTAATTGAAATAAATGGTCAGAGCAGCTGCTAATCTCTGACTATCAAATCCATATGCCTTTGATTGATCATCAAGGCTCTTCTTCCACCAAGGGATTGGTTTCACCACTACTTGGCCCTGCTCTAGCTGGCCTTTTGCTTTCCATTTTTAAAGGTTGGGCAACATTTTCAGGAATACACCCCCCACACTCCCAACAGACTGATACTGGGGCACAGAATCCAGTCCTGGTAAAAGTTGGGTAGGGTTGAAGCTTTGGATACAGATGTCATTCAGGTATTAGGCATAAATTTTAGCTGAGGAAGAGTCAGCCCCAGAGAACTGAGCACTGGGTACCAGGTGAGAGCGGAAAGGACATAAAAGACAAAGCACGAAGTCAGAAATTGAGGCGATTCAGTACTCAGCGGCCAGGAAGCTTGGTATGCTTTAACATCGCTCCATATTTTCTAGGTAAGATTTCCCCCACTTTGTCCTTTCTCACCCTTCCATCGACCAATGTCATGCTTATCGTCGAATTCTCTAACCTTATTTTCTCCATGAAATCTTCTTCCTTCCTCACTGATCTTACCTCTCTAAATAATCATCTCACTTTGACTATAATATGACTCAAAGTTTTAGATTAACATTCTCCAATGTTTTGGGTATATGTTTTTATATCCTCAGACTGCAAACTCCTTGAATACAACATCTCTGCTTTTTGCACATCTTCCCTCTTCATTATGTGAAGCACAGGCCCAGGAACCGAGAGAATGTGCAGTAAATACTTCGCAATAGACTCCAGAAACATTCAGAATGGAAACCAGTAGCAACATAGCAAAAGATCTGAGATGGGCTCATCACACACACACACACACACTCTCTCTCTCTCTCTCTCTTTCTCTCTCTCTTTCTCTCTCTCTCTTAGAAAATCAAGTAGAAATATCTTCTGGGGTTTAAAAACATGGGAAGTGAGGAGGTCTAGAAGGAAATTATAGTATCTGTTTGTCAGAGCTGTACATTCATAGCCCTTTGAGAACTGAGAAAGCTTATAGAGTTAGAACAAAATGGGAGGAAACAACCTTGAGTTGTCATAAAGCCTGAGGGTGAAGTAAAGATGGGGAGAAGATGTTAGAAACAAACAGAATTATGAAAATTTTCCAACATGAGGAGGAGGGGCTCTTTTTAAATCCCAGTAAAATGTCATTCATCTGACCTCCACTAATTTGGGATTTTGAAAAATTTAACTAAAGGAGGCTGTAGCTTGTTAGAGCCAGACCTTGAAAAAAAAGAGTTGCTAAACTAATTAAGCGTCTTACGTGTTGGGAGAGGAATGGGGGATGGGACAAGGTCTTGTTCAGCTTAGTTAAAAGAAGTTTTCCTGGTTCCCCCCTAGAGCTCTTTAGAGACCTCATTAAAGCTAACTTTAAGTTATCGTTGTATAGTGGTTCTTGTCTTATTTTTCCCTTATTGTAAACATTTGAAAATGCTAAAAATACATATTTTTAAAAATCAACCATTCTGACTTTTCAGTACATTAGTTTCCCTCCCCCTCCTCCATTGATGCCAAGAAAACAGGGACTAACCAGGTAAGGGGCCGGTGTTATATGCAACAGGTTAAGCTGCTGCCTGCATTGCTGACATCCCATATGAGTGCTGGCTCAAGTCCCAGCTTCTCCACTTACAATCCAGCTCCCTGCTAATGTGCCTGGGAAAGTAGTTGAAGATAGGCCACTGTTCCCACTTAGGAGATCCAGATGGAGATTTTGGTCTGGCCCAGCTCTGGCCATTGTGGCCATTTGGGGACTGAACCAGTGGATGGAAGATCTCTCTCTCTCTCTCTCTTTCTCTCTCTCTCTCTCAAGTAAAAGAGATAAATCTTAAGCAAACAAACAAAAAAAAGGTATGGAGAGCCCCAAAGTACTGGGGGCCTTGGTGTACCATCTCATTTACTCTTCACAAAAGCTATTTGCCACAGAAGTATTGTTTCAGTTAACAGGGGCAGGGGTGGATTGCAGAGCAGTGTAACCAGCCTCAGGAACACAAGAGGAAATAAATAGTGGTGCTCTATTTCTTAAAAAAAAAAATCGTTCTAACTCCAAAGCTCCCTGCTTTCCCTTGTGCTGTGTTGCCTCTAAATTGAAAGTAAACAGTGAATAATAGGGGGTCTGCAGGCTTCTTGACAAATCTTGCCGTACTAAGCATTAACAACATGGCTGTGAATTCATGAGAACACATCTTTTTTTTTTTTTTTTTTTAAACTTTTATTTAATGCATATAATTTTCCAAAGTACGACTTATGGATTACAATGGCTTCCCCCCCATACCGTCCCTCCCACCCACAACCCTCCCCTTTCCCACTCCCTCTCCCCTTCCATTCACATCATGATTCATTTTTGATTATCTTAATATACAGAAGATCAGCTTAGTATACATTAAGTATGGATTTCAACAGTTTGCTCCCACACAGAAACATAAAGTGAAAAATAATAGATGATTTTTTTAAATGATGATGAAATCAGAGCAGACCTATTGTCATGTTTAAAAACAGAGGAGACATTTGTAATAGCAAAAAATGGGAAATAGCCCTGATGTTCAGTTGTAGATTTGTTTTTAACCAGAGGTTGAGGGTAAGGGCTGCAGGAAAGCTGGAGGTAAAGCTCTAAAAGAGCAATAATGGAGTGGGCATTTGGCCTGTAGTTAAGATGCCCATACTTCACATCTGAATACCTGCTTTCATTACCAAATGATGGCTCCTGATTCTAACGTCCTACTGATGCAGACTCTGGGAGGTAGGCAGTGGTGATAGCTAAGTAATTGGGTTCTTGCCACCCACATGTTGTGTTCCTGGATTGTGTTCCTGGATTCTGCTCCCAGCTCCAGCTCCAGCTCCAACCCCAGCCATTGTGGGCATTCCTAGAATGAACCAGCAAATCAGCTTCTCTCTCTCACTCTCAAAAATAAACAGATGAATAAATAAAATATGGGCTTTTAAAAAGCCATTATCATGAGGGATTCTTGAGGTGATAGAAGTGTTTCAGCATCTTGATGAGGGTGGTCGATATGTTACATGAATCTGATGTGATAAAATTGTACAGAACTAAATACATAGGCACAGCTGAGTTTATGTAAAATGAGAAATTTGAATATGGTGGGTACATTGTATCAATTTTAATATCCTGAATGTAGAAGACAATTCCCTAAAAATGTCAACTTAAAAAGATGATATGTAGTAGGAAGGTTTATCTATAAATCCAACATATTCTAACAAAAAAGAAATCTCATTTAAAAGATGAGGTGACAATGGTCAAACCAGGTAGTAGGTTTGAACAGTCCAATCAAGACTTGTAGACAAGGTGATAGAACTTTCAAACAGGGAGGCTATTCTCCAGGAAGCAGCCTTTCAAATAAATACATACATCTTTTTTAAAAAAGTGGGGGGATTTCATACTCAGGAGCCTTTCCCACAAGGCCATGACTTTACAGGTCCCTCTAATCTTTGCTGGGAAAATGAGCTCTGTTCCCAGAGACCTGGCTACAATGGGCCCTAGCCAGAATTTTCTGGGCCCTGTGAACAATGAAAAGGCAGGGCCTCTTGTTCTGAATGTATTAGGAATTTCAAAATGGTGCCTGAAGAACTCTAAATCAGCCATGGGCCACTCTAAGCAGAGTCCTGGCCCCCAGTTACCATTTCTGTTAAATCTCCACATCTGGTACCAACTAAAGAACCCAGACCATCATCCCTGTCTGTGCTTCTCCATCCCCACTGGCTTGGATTGACTGAGATGACTGAGGCCTAAGTGGTCCTTTGGGATCTGTGTACTGTGTAGTTATGGTGCTGCACACTGGAAAATCCTTGTTGACTGATGGAGAGGACTGCTGCTGCATAGACCAGATTTAGAGAAAGAGGGAGTGGAGGCCAGAGGCAAAAGGCAGGCTGGAAACACTGGTGCCTACTGGCAAAATGGAGGCTGGTTAGGAGTAAATCAGGGAAGTGAGCACCCTGAATGTGCGTAATGGTCAGGGCACTAATTTTAGCCTTGGAGGCCTTGGCTCAAAGACCAGCTCTGCCACTCTTGAGCCAATTAATTGATTTCAAAGCCCATTAGTTTCATCATCTATAAAATAGAGATAATAACAATAGTCATTCTCTCATCAGGTTTTCATGAGGGTCAAATGAAATTACAAATATGAAAGCACTGTGAAAATTCTCATGGTAGGTAGACGTGTGAAATATATCAGAATGACCACTAGCCTGATGATTGTCCTAGCAGGTGGTTGCTGGCTTGATCTCATGCTTGAAATAATAAGAAGGTTAAAATGTATAGGTCAGACTTCCAGTTCTGGCCAAGATACAGTAGTTCCATCCCTCACTCCTACTCCAGTTCTTCCCTTTTACAACTAAAAAATGCTGAGCATAATGACAAACAAGCACAGGAAAACTGAAATGTCAGAAGAAGAAAACAGATAATCTAAACATCTGAGGAGCTGAAAAACAAAATAATCTTGATGTTCCTTCCCAACACATATTTTACATGATGTTATAGTGGCTTCCAACCTGGAATTTTCAGCAGGCACAAACAAAAACACCTCCTAGCAAAGACTGTTTGTCCTCATCACAGAACTGTGAAGAGTAATCTCACAGAAGAAATCTTTTGAGGGGGCAATTCTCATTCCATTACAACTAAATATCAATGAAACAACCATATACCACTACTCTAAGGCTGAATGGGGAGCCGATCTTCCATCTCCTGCCTTACAGAAACAGTCAGTGCTGCAATTCTCCCACCACAGTTTTATCAGACCACCAATGAGCTGAGTCTCCATCCCCATCTAGCAGCAAAGAGACTGAACAAGGTAGTGTGAGGTAAAACTACCTGACTACAACAAGCAATTATTAGTTCTCTTGAAACAAACGAAAAGTAGACTATCTCAGCAAATACAGAGAAAATGTAAAAAAAAAATAGAACTGAAAAACACAATAACTAAAATGAAAATGCTTGCTAGATATGCTCAATAATACAGTGAAGAGGGTTCAGTACTAGAGAGTAGATAATAGAGGATGGGATCAGTGAACTTGAAGATAGATTAGTGCAATTTTCCCAATGTGAAAAAATGGAGACTATAAACTTAAAAAATATTCAGGGACTCAGAAACCTTTGTGACAATAACAAACATGTTCACATTTGAATAGTTGAACTTCCAAAACAAGATACTGAAGGGTGTGGAGCTGAAAATACTAGATGTACATTCTCCAAGTTTGTCAAGACATAAACATACAAATTTAAGAAGCTAAATAAGCCTCAAACAGAATAAACCCAAAGAAAACCAGGCCAAGGCATACCATAATTTAATTTCAGAAAACTAGAAGCCACGGCCAAAAAGATGCAATGGATTTGGGGGAATTCAGTACAGAACCCTTTCTATACCTTAACAGATAAGGAGAGTCTTGTTTACTTCAAACCCTGGATTTTCCTGTTCTTTACCCAGAGGCTCAATCATCAAGTCATCTATTTGCTCACTTAACAAATATTTATGAGCACCTATTATTTGGCACTTCTTTACCTAGAAGCAGAGGAGATGATAATGAACAAGTATGAGTCCCTGTCCTCATAGAGTTGTGTTAGAATAGATGGAGACAGACATAGAAGGAATGTGTTGGGAAACAGAATAATTAAATATAGCAGTATCTTTTCAGATGCATCCTTTCCCTAAAGAAGGTCATATATCAGCCACTCTTTGATTCATTTAATATCCATTAAGGACTAACAAAGTGTAAGAAGCTACTGGACCTTGCAGGTACAGATAAGAGTTCCTGCCCTCAAGCTTGAAATACCTCTGTAGTGTTCTTGGAGGACAGAGTTTCTTAATCACAGCATTACTGCAATTCAGGACTAAATAATTCTTTATTGTGTGGAGAACTGTTCTGTACATTGTCCAGTGTTCAGCAACACTCCTGGCCTGTACCCATTAGAAGGTGGTAGCATCCTCCAAATGATGACATAAAAAATGTGCACACATGTGGCCAAATGTCTTCTGAGGGGCAAAAACACCTCCAGATGAGAACAACTACTGTAGGGTAAACTGAGAAGTACACAGATAGTTGATACCAAATGTGATAACTTCTTTGATAGAGAAACCTCCCTTTGCTCCCCATTGCTTCCAATACCTTCAGAGGTTGCTTTACTTCACCTTCAGCCTGCGTTCCAGCTTTGTGACCAGGCTCCGCTATACTGAACTCCAATCATCCTGAGAACATGGCATGCTTTTTCATTTCCCCAAACCTTTTCCACAAACTCTGTTCCTTACCTTAAATATCCTCCCCTGACCAGTTACCTCAAATAACATAGCACTCCTTTTGAATTTTTTTTTTTTTTGACAGGCAGAGTGGACAGTGAGAGAGAGACACAGAGAGAAAGGTCTTCCTTTGCCGTTGGTTCACCCTCCAATGGCCGCCGCGGCCGGCGCGCTGCGGCCGGCGCACCGCGCTGATCCGATGGCAGGAGCCAGGAGCCAGGTGCTTTTCCTGGTCTCCCATGGGGTGCAGGGCCCAAGCACCTGGGCCATCCTCCACTGCACTCCCGGGCCACAGCAGAGGGCTGGCCTGGAAGAGGGGCAACCGGGACAGAATCCGGCGCCCTGACTGGGACTAGAACCCGGTGTGCCGGCGCCGCTAGGCGGAGGATTAGCCTAGTGAGCCGCAGCGCCGGCCTACCTTTTGAATTTTTATTTGAAGTGTTTGCCTCATTTTTTGAGGGCAGGGACTATCTTAAGTTCATCTCTGTAGTCATAGTGCCTAGCATGGTGCTTGCTTTTGGAAGGAGCGCAAATATACAAAAAAGAGAGAAGATGTGCTTATCTGTAACTCTATTCTGCCTTGGGAAAGCAAGACAGACAGAGATTAAGCATTCCCATTTCATACAAATCAGTTTTGAGTAAAATTTTTTTAAAGATTTATTTTATTTATTTGAAAGACAGAATTAGAGAGAGGTAGAAACAGAGAAAGAGAGGTCTTCCATCTGCTGTGTCAGTCCCCAGACGGCTGCAACAGCCGGAGCTAGGCCAATCTGAAGCCAGGAGCCAGGAGCCAGGAGCCAGGAGCTTCCTCTGGGTCTCCTATGTGGGTGCAGGGGCCCAAGGACTTGGGCCATTCTCCACTGCTATCCCAGGCCATAGCAGAGAGCTGGATCAGAAAAGCAGCAGCTGAGACTCAAACCAGCACCCATATGGGATGCTGGTGTTTCAGACCAGGGCGTTAACCCACTGCACCACAGCGCCAGCCTTGGGTTTGAGTAAAATTTAATGTGAATGAATGTTTGCAAGATTTTCTAAAAGTGATACAGCATGTGCACAAAATTCATGAGATGAAGAAATTGAATTGGGCCTTGAATTAAGCCTGGCTTTGACAACCTGGAAGGTAGGAAGGAGTAATTCAGGAATGGGGGTGGAGAAAAAAGATAGTGGACCACAGTACATTCATCAGGCAATGAGAAAACCAAAGCCCACAAGGTGAAGATCTGATATCTGCCTCATGGTACTCAAAAGATCCCCTCCGATCCTGAGGTCTGGCTAAATCTTGGCCTTTTTACACAGGTAATAAAAGGGAAAGGTTGGGGCTGACACTGTGGTACAGTAGGTTAATCCTCCACCTGTGGCTCCGGCATCCCATATGGGCGCCAGTTCTATTCCAGGCTACTACACTTCTGATCCAGCTCTCTGCTATGGCCTGGGAAAGCAGTAGAAGATGTCCCACGTGCTTGGGCCCATGCACCTGGATGGCAGACCCAGAAGAAGCTCCTGGCTTCTGGCTTCGGATCAGCACAACTCTGGCTGTGGCAGCCACTTGGGGAGTGAACCAGCGGAAGAAGACCTTTCTCTCTGTCTCTCCCTCTCGGTGTCTGTAACTCTGCCTCACAAATAAATAAATAAAATATTTTTTTAAAAAAAGGAAAAGATTATGCAAATAATAGGAGTTCTGGATTGCTGAAACACAGTGGGAGTGACAGGATCAGAAATGAACATAGGCACAGTGCTCTCAAGTGATATAATATTCCAGGCATAGAAAACAAATCGGCACTTCTGATTCATCTCATGTGGATTGAGGACCTGTCATGTGCAATGCTGCTTTCTGTATATTTTCTTGCTTAGTTTTCATGACAGCAAAATGGGGCACAATGATATCGATAAGATTCAAATCCAAGTTTTCTGACAACAAGCCATGGCCATCCATTGTACCATACTGTCATAGTTGAGCCCAAGTTTTGGATCTTCAGATGCTCTTAGTGACCTTCTTTCTCCATTTCTTTTCTCTGTTTCTAGAGGTTTCTATTACCAAGAAGAGCATGGATCTTCTTAGGAACGAGGCATCCACAAATACTTCCATGATTAGTGTGACAATTTCACCCAGATACAAAGGATCCTCTGGCAGGTTGCCAGGGGAACTTCTTTGTACAATAGAGTGGGCCTTGAGCTAGACTTGGACTGATAACAGTCCTTTGAGAAAAAGTAGGCATTTTGCATGTGGAGTACAGAAATAATGTAAAACTGAAGGTGTTGTGTCAGGTGGAAATGCAGTGTGTCTTGGGGAGTGCTTCAGAGAAGATCAGGGAGCAAGACTGCTGGGACCAGGCTTCAGAGTTCATGTTAGAAAATACTGGGAGCTCAGACTGGGTAGAGCCTAAATCTGGAGGAGTTAGAAGTTTACGTGAGTTCTGCAAGCTGGTATGTGTAGACACAGGAGCCTGCCTGGCCAAATATAGCTGTAGAGACAGTCATGGATTAATTGACTGGGGCAGCTGGGAAGGCTGCCACTGGGGGTGGGGTGGGGGCAGGCGGACCGTGGGTAATATAATTGAAACTTCTCTCATGTCAAGCTCCTCTGGAGCAGAGATGGTAAGTAAGGACTCATCTATGGTGAAATTTTGTTCTTTGGGTCCCTTCACCTCCATTTTCACCTTCCTTCCTCTGTGGATTTCAATAGCTTCATCCTTCCCTTCTGCACACACAGCCTTCCTCTTTTGTCACTGGCAGGGTCTCATGCAGGGCCACTTTCCCTAGGAAACAACTTTTTCCTTCACTACTAGTCCCCTTACATTCCTCTATCAAACCGTGTCACTTTTTCTCAAATTACTACCACAAACTTGATAGACAAATTCACAGTGAATGCTAAGGGTTGCTAATGTCTTAAGAATGTTCAAATGTGAATGGGAAGCTGCAATGTCTTTGCTAGAATCCAGGTTAGTATGGGACTTAAGGCTTAGAGAAAGGGAGGATATAGATGGGGTGAGAATCCCGGATAATGAAGGGAATTTGAGAAGGGGCCTTTGGTGATCTCTGCATGAGAATGCTTTCGTTTATTTCTTATACATTTGAAAAAGAGGCTTCTTTCTCTCTGTTGCCCCCTCTCTGCCCCATCCATGTTCTGCCCACCTTGTTGCTGCATTCCAGGACCTGTCAGAAATAACTGTAGATGCAGAGAAAATGCCCAATTTGGTCTGGGTATAGAAACTCTTCCTGACTTGTCAAGGACCCCACAGAACTGAAACTGCTGCTATTGGAGCTCATGTTCACAGCTCCCTTGGACACTAAAATTAACAGATGGGACACTTCAATCCAAGGCACAGTTGTCAAAAACCACAGTTTAAATCAGTCACAGACAACTGTTTCATTCCCCACACTTGCCTGGGTGTAACAACTGCAGGAATGCCTCTGCTTAAATTACACCCAGTGACACCACAGGGAGAGACATGTCTAGGCTGCATTCATTCTCAGTCCTTCCTGAGCTTCTTTTAGAGTAGGGGTCAGCAACCTTTCCAAAATGGGGTGACAGGGTTCTGATCCATGTATGCAAACAATGGCATGGTGGGAAGGTGATGAGGTAGGGGCAGAGTAGAGTTATACTGAGCCTTGCAGAAGGGGATGTAGTCATCAATTGGCCAGAGACAGAGAAGCACTGGCTGACAAGTTACAAAAATAAATGGTGAAAAAGGGATTCTACCTATAGCCTAGGTATAAGCTGTGTGGGTGTAATAATGGAGTGTCCAGCTTCAGGGTACTAGCTTTTTGATAATAGAATGCACTCATTCACGCTTGCTTTAGGCAATTGTTGAGTGACTACGTTATATTGGGCATTAGATATATAGACATGAATAAGACACAGCTTCTTCCTTCAAGGAAGGAACTATTGAACTATTCTTCCAGCTTAGAGCTCACTGTCATTCATTCCATTAGCACTTGGCAAGTGGGAGATACTGCACTGCACTGATTGGTGGTGGTATGCAGACATTCAGAGAAAAATCAGATGAGGTCCTTGACTGCAAGGGGCTTACAGTATAGCAGCATAGAAGCACAAGTAAACATTTCCATTATGGGTAGCAGTCCACACAGCAGACTCATAGAATGACAAAAACCCTAAACTGCACTCTGACCTCAGAATCAGCCCTTAAGTCCTGACTGAAAATACCATGAGAGCATTTCAAGCATGGAAAGCCAAGACATAGTGGCAAAAACGGGTCTGCATGAAGGATCTCTGTGAGTGAGACCCCAGTGGAAAGAAGGAGCCATCAAAAAAGGATGTACTTTTCTTTGAAGGGAGGAGAGAACTTCCACTTTGCATATGGCCCTGTTTAAAAACCGATGGAGTTTGTGAACTCAAAAGGCTTCCATAGCCTTGGCAGCTCATGTCAAGGCGCCTTGGATGATCACTGATGTCATAAACAAGAGTGTCAGTTGTTAAATCAACAACAGCAGTCACTGTGCACGTGCTCCCCATGCTGGACCTCTGTCCTTAATGAGTTGTACTATGAGAATTAATGGTAAAACTTGTCTTCAAACTGTACTTTATACCTTGTGTGTTTGTGTGGGTACAAATAGTTGAAATTTCTCCTTAGTAAAGAGTTGGTCTTCTGTATATAAAGTCAATTAAAAACGAATCTTAATGGAAAATGGAACAGGAGAGGGAGTGTGGGAGGTGGGATGGGAGTATAGGTGGGAGGGCGGGGATAGGGGGAAGAAACACTATATCCCTAAAAGCTCTACATATGAAAATTTGTATTCATTAAATAAAAACCTTCAAAAAATCATTCAATGTGGTAAGGGACATTTGAATTAGGTGGATCTCTAAGATATCTTCTGATTTAGGATCCTTGATCTATAGGGATAATGCTATAGATTTTGGGAAGGTCATGTCTCAAACACAAGGAAGCACTTGGTAAACATATTTTTGTTTGGGGACCAATTTCTTTCACCTTTTCCTTTATGTGAGAAAAATAAATTCAAGGTAGTGAAATGAAGCAGGGAGGGCTCCTGATGTATGTATTATGTTCTACTTATGATTCATGGGCTTCAAAACTTCTGAATTTGATAACCATCCTTTCAAATCCTCACTATCTTGTACCAGCAGTTCTCAATATGGGGGTCTCTAAAGATAGTAACCGGTGCCCTCAAGATATTTTTCAATATTAAACAAGTATAATATGAATTGTATAGTCAGCCAAGACAAAGCCACAGAGGGCTAAGTACAATATCATATTTCTTTGCTTTTGACTAAAATTATACTACTATTAGCTTGGCGTGGTTATCTCATGTGGAGCAGAAGTTGTAAGTGAGTAAAAAATTGAGAAAATTAGTTATTCCATCATAAATGTAGCTTTGCTAGATAAAAATCTTTCCAAACGTGGGGCCCTTGGGGAAAAGATAATAAAAAGGGATCCGTGGTGGTGAAAAGGTTGGAAATCACTGGCCTCCATGTCTAGAAGCCAAAGTTTGGCTGCAGATTCAAAGCCCATGACCACAGAATCCTGGGATTATTGGCATCTGACACCCCTGATGTGGCTCCTGTTGGAAAAGCAAACATGCTTCCTGCCCAGCTTTCTAAAGTGTTATACATTAACCAGCTTACAAAGCACCATTCACGGGTAGACAGGTTTTTTTTGGATCGTGGTTTACTGTGTTTTTGTACCTGCAGTGAAAGAACGTTTCAGAGGAAGCATAGGCTTGCCTGAAATCTACAAAGCTATGCTATTGCTGGACAAGCACAGAGCTCCTTATAATTTACAGAGCTGGAACAAGCTGTCCACACCTTTCTCCTTTTCATCGACGGTCTTCATCCAGTACCTCTGAAAACGCACATTCCATGAACACACATGTAAAAGAAACTAAGAATACCCATTGGATATAAGCAAAGGAGGAGGGACTCTGGAAGTTGGGAAATGAGGGAGGAAGTCTGAAGGAACCTTGTCAGAGAATCATTCCCACTCTTCTCGTTGCCTGAAAAAGTTCTCTGGAGGAGGCTTAGGAGAAGAGCTCTGGAAAACTTAAGGAAGAAGGGAGATGAGCTTCACAAAGAGAAGAGGGGCTTCTAGAAACACTGATTTCAGCCCATATTTTATTTTTTTATAAAAATTTAATTGTGGGGCAGGCATTTGGTGCAGCGGTTAAGACACCTATATTCCATTTTGGAATGCCTGGGTTCAAGTTGCAGCTCTGCTTCCAGCTTCCTACTAATATAAAACTGGGAGTCAGCAGGTGGTGGCTCAGGTACTTGAGCCCCCGCAACCCATATAAGGAGACCTGGGTTGAGTGCCTGGCCTCTGACTTCTGCCTGGCCCAGCCCTAACTGTTTCAGGCATTTGGGGAGTGAACCAGTAGATGGAAGATCTGTCTCCCCTTTTTTCTCTTTCGGCCATTGAAATAAAGAAAAATAAATAACAATTTGACAGGCAGAGATAGACAGTGAGAGAGAGAGAGAGAGAGAGAGAGAGAGAGAGAAAGGTCTTCCTTCCGTTGGTTCACTCCCCAAATAGCTGCCACAGCCAGCGTGCTGTGCTGATCCCAAGCCAGGAGCCAGGTGCTTCCTCCTGGTCTCCCATGCCGGTACAAGGCCGAAGCACTTGGGCCATCCTCCACTGCCTTCTCGGGCCACAGCAGAGAGCTGGACTGGAAGAGAAGCAACCGGGACAGAATTGGCACCCCAACCAGGACAAGAACCCAGGGTGCCGAGGCCGCAGGCGGAGGATTAGCCTAGTGAGCTGTGGCGCCAGCCAATAAATAACAATTTTTAAGTTTAAAATTTAATTATGATAAAATATTAATAAGTTTTTTATTATTTTTTAAAGATTTATTTTATGTATTTGAAAGACAGAGTTACAGAGAGAGGTAGAGCCAGAGAGAGAGAGGTCTTCCATTCCGCTGGTTCACTACCCAAATGGCTGCAACAGCCAGATCCAAAGCTGGGAGCCAGGAGATTTTTCCGGGCCTCCCACATGGGTGCAGGGACCCAAGGACTTGGGCCATCATCTACTGCTATCCCAGACCACAGCAGAGAGCTGGATTGGAAGACGAGCAGCCGGGATGTGAACTGTGCCCACATGGGATGCCAGCACTGCAGGCTGTGGCTTTAACCCACTGTGTCACAGCACTGGCCCCTATTATTTTTATTTTTAAGATTTATGGCCGGCACCGCGGCTCAATGGGCTAATCCTCCGCCTTGCGGTGCCTGCACACCAGGTTCTAGTCCCGGTCGGGGCACCGGATTTTTTCCCGGTTGCCCCTCTTCCAGGCCAGCTCTCTGCTGTGGCCCGGGAGTGCAGTGGAGGATGGCCCAAGTGCTTGGGCCCTGCACCCCATGGGAGACCAGGATAAGCGCCTGGCTTCTGCCTTTGGATAGGTGTGGTGCGCCGGCTGCAGTGCTCTGGCCGCGGCGACCATTGGAGGGTGAATCAACGGCAAAGGAAGACCTTTCTCTCTCTCTCTCTCTCTCTCTCTCTCTCACTGTCCACTCTGCCTGTCAAAAAAAAAAAAAAAGAAGAAGAAGAAGAAGAAGATGAAGATTTATTTGTTTATTTGGAAGAAAGAGTTACACAGAGAGAGATGGAGAGGCAGAGAGAGAGAGAGAGAGAGGGGTCTTCCATCCTTTGTTTCACTCCCCAGTTGGCCACAACGGCCGGAGCTGGTCCAGTCTGAAGCCAGGAGCCAGGAGCTTCCTTTAGGTCTCCCACATGGGTGCAGGGGCCCAAGGACTTGGGCCATCTTCTGCTTTCCCAGGCCACAGCACGGAGCTGGACTGGAAGTGAAGCAGCCAGGACTTGAACCGGCATCCATATGGGATGCTGGCACTGCAGGCGGCGGCTTTACCCAATCTGCCACAGGCACAGCACCGACTCCACTCCTAAGATTTACAATCTTAACCATTTTTTTTTGGCCAGGCAGTGAGAGAGAGAGAGAGAGAGAGAGAGAGAGTTATAGACAGTGAGAGAGAGACAGAGAGAAAGGTCTTCCTTCAGTTGGTTCACTCCTCTAATGGCCGCTACGGCCGGTGCTGCGCCAATCCAAAGCCAGGAGCCTAGTACTTCCTCCTGGTCTCCCATGCGGGTGCAGGGCCCAAGTACTTGGGCCATCCTCCGCTGCCCTCCCAGGCCACAGCAGAGAGCTGGACTGGAAGAGGAGCAACTGGGACAGAATCCGGCACCCCAACCAGGACTAGAACCCGTGGTGCTGGCGCCGCAGGTGGAGGCAGAGGATTAGCCAAGTGAGTAGGCCAATCTTAACCATTTCTTAGTGTACAGTTCAGTAGTATGAAGTATTCACATTACTATGGAATAGATCTCCAGAGCTTTTCCATCTTATAAAATGGAAACTTTTTTATGTTTATTAATAATATAGATAACAGATTGCATGAATTTCACAGACATGATTCTAAGAATGCAACAATACATTTCTCCTTTTTTTCCCTTCAAATTTTTTTGTCATAACACAGTTTCATTTCTTTTATAATCTCAGGCTCAGTATTCCTCTAAACAAAGAACTCTATAAGTAAAAGTGAAATAGGTCCCTCTATATTCACTAAACAATAATTTCTCCATTTTATCCTTCCCTCAGTCTCTGGTAACCATCATTTTACTTCCTGTTTTATGAATTTGACTACTTTATGCACCTCATATTTATGGAATCATACAGTAATTGTCTCTTTGTGACTGGTTTATTTCCCTTAGCAAAATGTCCTCAAGGTTTATCCACATTGTGACCTTTGCCAGAATTTCCTTCCTTTGTAAGGCTGAATAAAATTCAGCTGTATGGACATACCACATTTTCTTAACTATGCGCTTGTTTATGAATACTTGAATTACTTCCATTTTGCCTATTGTGAATAATGCCACAATGAGCATGGGTGTAGAAATATCTCTTTGGGGTGCTGCTTTCAATTCGTTTGGATATATGCTCACAAATGAGATAGCGGAATCATGTAGTAATTCTATTTTTATTTTTTTGAGGAACCACCATATTGTTTTCCATAGCAGCTGTACCATTTTATATTTGTGCTCACAGTACACAAAATTTCTAGTTTCTCTATATAGTCATCAACGTTTGCTCTTTTCTGAGATTCATCTGATAATAGCCTTCTTAATGGGTGTGAGTTGATATATCACTGGGATTTTGATTTTGATTTCCCTAATTATTAGTGCTATTGAGCATTTTTTTGCTTCTTGGTCTTTTGTGTATTTTCTTTGGAGAAATATCTATTCAAGTCATTTTCCCATTTTTAAATCATGTTATTTGATTTTTGTTGTTGGCTTGTAAGAGCTCTTTGTATATTCTAGATGGTAATCCCATATCAGGTTTGTAAATATTTTATCCCATTTCATAGGTTGGCTGTTTATTCTATTGATGGCTACTTTTGATGCTGTAGCCCACATTCAAAAATTTATTTTTAAAATAATGAATAAAATTGTATATATTTATGGAGTAGAATATGATGCATTGAAATATGTATACATAATAGAATGGCTAAAACAAGCTAATTAACATATGTATCACTTCTCATGTTTATCTTTTTTTGTGATGAGAACATCAGCCCATGTTTTCCATTTGTTTTAAATTTTTATTTGAGGGCAGGAGGAGAGAGAGAGAGAAAGAGAGATCCATTGCTGGTTTACTCTCCAAATGCCCACAGTATCCAAGCCTGGGCCAGGCTGAATAGAGCTGTGAGCCAGGAATGCAATCCAGGTTTCCCATGTAGGTGGTAGGGACCCAAGTACTTAAACCTGCTGCTTCCCTGGGTGGGCACTGGCAGAAAGCTAGAATTGAAAGTGGAGCAGGGACTCAAATTCAGGGACTCAGATACAGGATGCGGACATTCCAACAGGACTCCTAATCACTGTCCCAAATATGTTTTTTTTTTTTTAAGATTTATTTATTTTACTTGAAAGTCAGAGTTACACAGAGAATCTTCCATCCACTGTTTCACTCCCCAGTTGGCTGCAACGCCAGGAGCTGTGCCGATCCAAAGCCAGGAGCCAGGAGCTTCTTCCAGGTCTCCCACGTGGCTGCAGGGGCCCAAGGACTTGGGCCATCTTCTACTGCTTTCCCAGGCCATAGCAGAGAGCTGGATCGGAAGTGGAGCAGCCGGGACACGAACTGGCGCCCACATGGGATGCCGGCACTGCAGGTGGCGGCTTTACCTGCTCCTCCACAGCGCCGGCCCCCCAGTCCATGTTTTTAAAGACAAGGGAAATGCCTAAATATTGAGAAGGAATATAGGAGGAATGATTAGATTTTGGTCAGCTTGAATAATTTCTCCAAGTCCCAAGTTCCATGGTCTTGAGTTCCAGCCCTCTCTGTGATGCTCCTCTGGAGACCATCCCAAGCTTTGAGGACACTGGTTCGTCTTTACCCTGTGAGCTCTGAGTGACTTCTAGGTACAACATACCCCATTCTAAGTATTTTCCACCTTCAACACCCACAACTGCCTTGCTGCTTTCTCCACACTTGTCTGATCTGCCTTTTCAGACAGCAGCTTCTTCAGACAATAGTCTCAAGTTCACCTGTAACCACTTCACCATCTCAGGTAGGGAAGAGGCTACACTGTGCTTTCATGGCAGGTCTTAGTGTAGAGGCCATTTCACAGATAAAAATGTTGCAGAGGGGCACATTGGCCTAATGGAAAGACCACCAGACCATCACATCCTGGTTATGTGAGTGATGACAGGTCACTTCACGTCTCTGAGCCCCACTTTCCTTCTGTAAATGTGAGGACAACCTAGCCACCCGTGGTGAGGCTGGTGAGGGATAAAAATGTGGGGGGACACCACAGGTGGGCTCAGCAGTTGTTCCTCGTGCTAGGCCTGGACTTTTCAGCCAGAATGATGCACACTCAGCCACGAGCCACTCTACTGAGGTAGCACAGCACTTACGGGCAGGGACAGAATTCCCTCAGCGGGCCCTCACTGCTGGTACCTTCATGCCACAGCCCAGGCTGTGAGAGAGCATGCCACTGGTGTGCAGGAGTCCCCCAGACCCCCACCTGCAGTGATTCCAGTCAGTGGCCCTCAGCATGTCCTGGCCCCTGGTCCAGAGCCCTTCCTATCCTCTGAGTCACTTCTCTGCGGCCAGAACTAAACCTTTTCTCCCTCTCTCTCCAGCAGATTTAATCCTTTACTGAGCCCAGTGATTCCACCTCCTGAGAGTCGGCCCAGTCTGTCACCTCCTTCCCTTGACCAAGCTGCCATCATTTGTCACCTGGATCCTGATATCAGCCGCCATTACTCTGTCTGCTGCTCTGCCGTCCCGCAGGTCGCATCTCCACGCCTCAGCAGCAGGAGTCGTCTATGTACAACTTTTATCTGCTCCTCTCCCTTCTGCTTACAACTCTTTAATGGCTCCCTGGCTGCTCTTCAGGGGGAAATTCAAACTCCGCAATGTAGCTTATAGGCCCCATGTTGTCTGGCCTCTGTCTGCCGCTCTGGTGTCATCTCTCAGCACCTCCGCTCCAGCACGTTGTGAACTTTCAGTTCCTCCGGTGGTGCCTTTTCTCAGAGCCCTCACATGTGCTTTTCCCCTTACCTGAGCAGTCTTCCTCCCTCCAGCTAACTTTTGGTCACCTTCAAATCTCAGCTAAGATATCATTCCTCCGGGAAGCCTCTGCTAACTGCCTGCCGCTTGAATTAGGTGCTCCATTCTGATTGCTCTCCCATTCTATCCTGCCTGGGTCACAGCACTGGGCACATTGTATTGCAGTTACTGTCTATCTCCACTAGACTCAGAGCCCTGTGAGAGGAAGGGCCATGTCTATCTGTCTCGTGGAGCCTAGTGCACTCCCCGGCACACAGCATGCTGCATGTGCATCACATGGATGAAACCCAGTTTTGCCACCCAAGGTCTCCATCTGCTCACTCTCTGCACCTCACATCCTGGGCTTGTCTGCCTCACTGAGGACCTTTCTGATCTCCAGACCCATTGCACGTGGGTCATGCCTCTTTGCCTTTGTTCACAGTGACCTTTCTAGCTGCAATGCCTTATCCTCCCTTCCTCCCTTTCCCTGGTTTCCCAACAAACTCCAACTTGTTGTTTAAGCCTCAGCTCAAGTTTCACCTCCTCAGTGAAGCTGCTGCTTAAACGAGGACCATTAAAATAAAGATTTATTCTAGGCAGGGTAATTCTTAGCTCATTCTTCATCATTAATGCTTTATTATACCAACTCCAATATCTAGCAGGCTTCGTCACCACCCCCCTTTCCCAGCAGTTACACTGCCTCTCCTCTGGGCTCTCTCAGCTCATTGCAGCACCTCACAATACCACTTCCTCAATGGTTTGGGGGATGGGGTTTGTTTATTTAGCTTAGGTTCCCCACCACACACCCGGATGAGGTAGGAGGACATTGCATGACCTTAACACCCCTGGCTCCGTGAGAGGGGCCCCTTGACTCATTTCTTCCAATAAAATGAGACATAAATTCTGTCCCCTCCCCCATCCTTTGTCTTTTCCTCACCAGGGTGCCCACTCATTACTGAGACAAGCCAGGGCTCCTTGGCTTTCAGGAAGCCTCGTTTTTCTAATTAGCCTTTGATTAGAAACAGTACCATTACAGCTGGGCTGCTTTTGTGTGCCTGCTGGTGGTGGGCAGCTTGGTCATATGGAAAAAGCACTGTCCAGGAGTCAGGATTCCCAATGCTAGCACATCTTTGGCTCCAAGTATTTGAGTGTGGGTGACTTCCTTTCCTTCTGTGAGCCTCCAGCTTCCTCTTCTTCTGAAGAATGAGGGGCTTGGATGCAGTATCTTGCTAATCCAAGTATGGCCCAGAAGCATCGAACATCAGTGGGCAGCTTATTAGAAATGCAGAACCTTGGCCCCGAATAAAATCTCCTAACTCAGACCACATGCTCAGAAGATCCCCAGGAGATGCTAGGGTTAAGTGCCAGAGATGGCCCAGATGAAGGGCTCACTTCATTTCCACTGAGGCTCTTACTCAATACACAGCTTCCCAGGCCACAGTCCTGGAGACTTAAATGAAGTATTGTCCCTGAACAAGTACCCCAAGTGACTCACATCCCTGGAGAAGTTTGGGATGCACTGTACAAGCGGCTTAGAAAGACATTCCCACCAGGGTCAGTGTTGCGGTGTACTGGGTTAAGCTGCTGCCTGTGACACTGGCATCCTATATAGGCACCAGTTTGTGTCTCAGCTGCTCCACTTCCAATCCAGCTCCCTGCTAATGGCCTGGGAAAGCAAGCAGAAGGTGACTGAAGTGCTTGGGCCCATGCCACCCAGGTGGGTAACCCGCATGAAGCTCCTGGCTCCTGGCTCTTGGCTTCAGCCTGGCTCAGCCCTGGCTGTTACAGTCATCTGGGGATCGAACCAGTGGATTTAAGGTCTTTCTTTGGCTCTCCCTCTCTCTCTCTGTAACTCTGACTTTCAAATAAATAAATAAATTTTTTTTTAAAGAAAGGCACTTCCATCATTAGCATTTGAAATTCTATACGCACTGGTTCAACACTGGGTAAAGTCAGTAGTGGCACCTAGTTCAGAACTCCAGGACTTACCTTTCTCAGAGTTTGGAGGAACTATTTTCTGAATCATTGAGGGATGTGCAGACAGCAAAACGGAGTGAGATAACAGCAACTTAAGCCAAGTCTTCTTGATTGGAGAAAATCAGGAGCCTCTGAGGTTCAAAGAGAAATGAACTGCTCTCCCAAGGCTGTCTCCTCAGAGCAGTCAGGCTTGGTGTAACCAGAATGCTTGAAAGGCCTTCTTTAAAGTATGGGATTGGGGTGGGGGGTTGGAAATGAAAGGTAGATCATCTGTTCTCCACAGGTAAGGGATCCAAGAGAAAGGGGCTCGGCAAATTGACAAGGAAATGTGGGGGAAATCTGTCCCTGAAAGGTATCCTATTTTCCCAGCTCTCAGAACAGATGTGTGGCTTGACAAAGGATGTTTTCTGATTTAGGAGTGTATTATGTAAATTCTTTTTAGAAACGTATCAAAACGAAATCAAATTTAGTTCTATGTTTAACAAATCACCTTTATTTGGAAAAGGGGAAAAAATTACATAAGATCAGGACTGCCCTGGAAAGTTCATGTTAGAAAGTTGCCAGTTTTTCTCCATGTTTGGGTTTGTTTTTCTTATAAATATGCCTTAAGTTCCGTTGCTGGTAGGTTTTGGCTCCTTCTGAGATTTAGACAGGTGGAGAGAATGTGGAAGGGCATTCAGAGGGTATTTTTGTAGGCAGGAAAGAAGGGTGGACTCTGTCAGCAAGAATGAAGTGTGAATGAGCATTGCAGAGCCAGGGCTGAGTCGGGGTGCCGGAGTGGGGGTGGGGCGAGGGGGGGTGTATGAGAAGCGGCAGAGGTGTTCCCAGCAGAGGACCAGGTCTGCAAACAAGAAACATTCAGCTAAATGGCCCAAATCAGGGCTATCCCTCTCTGCCACTTCCTGCCTCCATCCCATCTGCCCACCGCATCCTACCACTTCTATATAGACAGCTCCTTATCTCCACCATCTTTCTACCATCCCTGCTCTGGCCTTAATGAAGGGTGTCTTCATATCCCCATCTGGACATTTGCAATGGCTGTGAAGACCCATTCCTGCAAGACTTTACCTATGCAAGATTTTCCTCTCAGGCTTGAAAAGGCTGTTTTTCCTCTCTGAAAAGTAAATATAGGGCGATCTTCCTAAAATTAGCATTCTGTTGAGTCTGTTCAAGGAGAGAAGTGAACTGTAATCCAAGTGGCCCACGAGATCATATATGCTACCTCAGTTCTCACTGAGTCCTGGGGGAAAGGAAGTGGAAGTCATAGGAGTAGGGCCTTCTCAAACTCAACTGAGGGCTGCAGAATCTTCTTGGAGGGCTTTTTCAACATAGGAATCACTGGGCCCCACCTCCAGAGTTTCTGATCTGTGTATGTGTCGTGAGGTCCAAGGATGTGTATTTCTGACAAATTTTTAGGTGGTGCTGATGCATTGCTCTGCAGTGCAAGGGGAGATGAGGGAGAAAGGAGAAGCTTGGTACTTTTACAAATGATTTCCTTCCAATAGCAAATATTTACTCATTTAATATTTTGAAAAAATCAACCCATACTTGCTTCTCCATTTCTCCATTCTTTCAGTGGCCACTAATCTATACTTCACAGATTATCACAATTAAGAAAGAGAATAATAGAAATAAAGATGGGTAGCTAGATTTGACTTAAGCCCCTCCTAGGATTAGTCACTTTTAAAAAAAGATTTATTTATTTATTTAAAAGTCAGAGTTACACAGAGAGAGGAGAGGCAGAGAGAGAGAGAGGTTTTCCGTCTGCTGGTTCAATCCCCCAGATGGCTGTAATGGCCAGAGCTGCGCTGATCCGAAGCCAGGAGCCAGGAGCTTCTTCCGGGTCTCCCATGTGGGTGCAGGGGCCCAAGGACTTGGGCCATCGTCTACTGCTATCCCAGGACATAGCAGAGAGCTGGATTGGAAGAGGAGCAGCTGGGACACGAACTGGCGCCCATATGGGATGCCGGCACTTCAGACCAGGGTGTTAACCCACTGCGCCACAGCACTGGCCCCCTAGGATTAGTCATTTTTAATTTTGCCTTCTTAGGGCTTTCAAAACAAATGCATACTTATACTCTACTATTACTAACATTTAATAAAAGAAAGGATATTTTTAGAACAAAAGGTAAAAAGGATGTGATCTGAAAACTAAAGATAGGCCATTAAATGAAATGTATTTACTTCTTTTTTAAAAAATTACTACTATGAAGAGAACATATTTCATGTATTTCATAGGTACAGTTCTAAAAATATAACTATGAGAAAAACACACTACATTGTCTTTAGTTTTCTTTTTCCACTACGGTTTGGTGAAAATTTATTATAGACCAACACTCGTTGCTATTCCAGCATTTGGGAATCACTGTGTAAACCACCTAAACAATAATTCTCAGACTATTACAACTTGTATTACCTCCAAGAACCCTGTTTACTAGGCATGTATCTTTGCCAATTTGGGTAACTTTCATTTCTTACAGTGTGTCACTTTTTCTACCATTTTCCATGTTATTCACTGTGTTTAGAAGGTTTCTGCCCACCCAAAAAGCTTTTTATCTGTTCACAAATGTTGCTGGTTCCATAAAGCTTTCTTGACCATCATTCTGGAACATTAATTATTCCATCATTGATGTTCTCATAGCACTTGCTCCTTTTCATTGGACTCATTTATTTATGGTCTGTCTTCACTAGTTTCTAACTCCCGAAGCCCTAGATCCAAGGCCTAACAGTTTTTAAGGCACCTAGAATATACTTAGTGCTCTAACAATGTTCTAATGAAAACAATGGAGTTTGAATGCAATAGATAACCAGCACACCTTGATAAAATGGTGAAGATTATTTGTTTTATTATTATAAAATATTCATACCGATGCAGTGTGTGGCACAGCAGCTAAATTACTGCTTGAGATGCCCACAGTATTAGAGTGCCTGGTTTCAGTCCTGGCTCCTCTGCTTCCCATCCAGCTTCCTGCTAATGCACCTCCTGGGAGGGTGTGGTGATGGCTCAAGTACTTAGATCCCTGCCAGCCACATGAGAGACCTGGATTCAGTTCCAGGCTCCTGGCTTGGGGCTGGCCCAGCCCTGGCTGTTGCGGCCATTTGGGGAGTGAATCAGCAGATGGATGATCTCGCTTCTCTCTCTCTCTCTCTCTTTCTCTCTCTCTCAGCCTTTCAAATAAAATGAAGATAACACTTTTAATTTTAAAAACATAATACATTAAATTTACCCTCTTTACCACTTTTAAGCATACAGTTCAATAGCATCAAGGGTATACACATTGTTGAACAACAGATCTCTAGAAGTGTTTTATCACGCAACACTGAAACTCTGTACCCACTAAACACCAAGTCCTCTTCTTCACTCCCCTAAGCCTTGGGTAACTACCTTCCTACAGTCTATGATTTTGACTACTTTAGGTACTCTGTATAAGTGTAATCATACTGTAGCTGCCCTTTTGTGACCAAAATGATCTTTTCAAAGATTGTACTTGCAGTGGATACCAGGATAGTCAAGGGAACAAAAGTGACATGAGAATTCAGGGACAAGACAGACCTCATGGTAGTGAGTATAAAGTCTACCAGCCAGAAGCCTAGCTAGTCTGATGGTTGTATCCAACTTTTCTTTGGATGAAACACCAAGAAATCCCATCTCCATCTATTTTCTTTGTCTCTACCAAATGGATGGTCATGGGACTAGTTGATAAAATAATGTATGGGGGAAGTTATCCTAATCACCTCAGTCCTTGGGCAAGCCAAAGGGATATTGGCATCTTTGCTTCTCTAAACACAGGTCTGGTGGGAGCTACAGGATTGGTTCTCACAGAATTGTCAGTTTTGTCAAACTGTTCTCCAATATCTCAGCCTCCTCTTTCTGGGCCCTTTCTTCCCTCCCTCTCCATTAATCTCTCCAAGCCCAGTTCCTTGTGTTCTCAATCCCATTAAAACCGATCTGAGAAAAGGATTTAATTAGTTACTTATCTAAAAGAGTGAATAAGATAGCTGTGTGTTCTCTCTCCCATAGAGTAGCTGAACCATCAGCCTACTGAGGAAAAAACTACACTGTTTAAGGAATTGCAGGCAGCAGTTGAAGGTACATTTGAGGGATGTAGAGTATGTGTTGGGCCTCTGAAATCACAATAAGTGACTGACAATGCTGATGACAAAGAATGCTCTTGGCTAATGTATTTTATATACAGGAAGAAGTCATCTGAATCCTGCTCAACTTTGGAAGATCTGAGTTTGTATATGTTGTATGCATGCTGGGCTGTTATTTATGGTGTTTTCATCATACATTGACCCTCAGCTTCCTCATCTGTAAAATTACAGTGTTGGACAAAATAATGTCTAATTTTCCTACCAGCTAGGACAATTTGTGGTTACATGATCATCTGTCCAATAGTTAAAAGAAAAGAGAGGATGCCAGCCAGAAATATTGAAATCAAACTTTATTTTTGGAAAATGACATTACACACATCTTGCAAATGTACACAGAAATGAGAATGCGATGGAGAACAGAGTTTGAGAGCCAAAATGATTGTAAGAGCAGCTCTTTGCTGCCTAGTATTGAATGCTATGAATGTAGCATTCAACAGTTCACAACACCTTACACACATGGGAAACTTCTCTAGACGACCTCGAAGTCCTCTGACCAAAGAAAGCCCTCATCAAATTGTGAAGGAGATGTGGGGAGAGGGATGCTAACAGGCACGGGAATTGTAAAGGGTCTGCTCCAGCTGGTTTATGTGGGCCTCACTAAACATACCAGTTCAAAGGAGAACAGCAAACCAAAAAGGAGAATGCCTTCTGGAAGTACTGCTTTTCAATAGCAGTCTAAGTGTGGACTAGGCATTGCCTGGGAAACAGACAGTAATGTATACGAATCTGTATCTTGTCTTTTCCAGCTATAAACTATTCTAAAGGAGTGGATGACATCCCAAAATATCTATTGTATTTCTCTTCTGCTTGTCTGTTTCCAAACAATCATTGATCATTGATCAAGCAGAGCCTTCTGAGATCTCCAAGTACCCCAAACTGCTACAGAAATAAGGAATATCATTTTCCATTGTCTTTGGGTTATATGTGATTCTGAGAACTAGTCAATTTTGTAATATAATCAAATAGTAACAGACACTCCCAGTTTACCACTGATTTTTATGCAAAGGAGAGTCTTTGATCACGATGTCATTCTTTAAAAAGTGGTCATTAAACGCTGAGAGATTGTTGGGAAATGCCTTTTCCCACTCCCTTTTTGGTTTGTTTGTTTTTTTGCTGACTTTACTTGACAAGAATTATTGGCCCTCAAATCAGCTATTTACAACTATAAGACATCTGGGAGCAGGGAGGAAGAGAGGGCAAGGGAAGTGGGAAGAGGATCCACAAGGAAGAATATATTCTTTTCAGAGGTTAAAATGATTTATTTAAGAAACGAGATGTACAATACCATGCATTTACTCTCCAAAGCTAGTCACTAGCAAGCTAATGCCTCTAACACTACAACCACCAATTACAGCTGTTTTGCTACAGTTACTCAATTCTAACTACAGCTATAGGGCACAAAGGGTGGGCTGACTCCATTTTAAGCTTTATCCCTTTGAAAATGGCCATAAAAGCATTTTCTGTACAAGTTCAATGGCACAAAAAGGTGACCAAAATGTTTTAAAGAACTTACCACAAGTGAAAAATGCAAAATTCAATCAAAACATGCATTAGTTGTGTACAAGTCATAAGGGATCATTGGCTTCAAGCTGCAATATATTACAGGACCATACATTGGAGACATTTAGCATAACCTCTTACTTGGTCAAATCCCTTTAAGATAACTTCTAAAGAGAAGTCATTGGAAACGTTGACATTCCATATGTTATTGCCAAGCAGTGACATTCGGAAGAGCTGTGTATTTTGTTGAATAAATTAGCATATATAAGCTGCCTTCTTTAGGTCCGTTAATTACTGTTACACGGACTGCTTGTATAGGATCATGAACAATTGGTGTCAAAAGCAAATGTTTACGTGAATCTCTCAGAACACAGTGAAAACTACATTTCAATTAAGTGAATGTTCCTTTAAATAAAATGGATTTGTTAAATAACTCTTTTATTTAAATCATGCCCAATTGCCTACCAGTTTAGCTAAAACAATTCAACAGTTGGCAAGCCAAAAATATAAGGCTATTACAGATTGTTTAACATGTAAAGGTAAAACTTAAAAACAAATTGCTCCTCCTGACCCCACCCAGCCAAAGTAAATGACAGAAGAAATTACCTGTGGCCTCTCATTATATTATATTGCAGCTTTTAAAACTATAAGCAATTGAATAAAATCAATTATATTATTTAGCTGATATGAATCCATGGGTGGATTTTTCTGTTCAGCTGATTATTTTTCTGAGCACACTTCACGGCTCCACAACATGGCAGACTAAGAAGGAACCACACAGTATTCTGTACAGTGCTTGGAAGGCAAAGACATAAAAATACATGAACTATATAAAGGAAACTGCTTTAGAGGATTTGTTGAGGCTAGGGTTGAAGAAGAAAGAGACCAGGACCAGATTGATTCTCAACTATACGTTTCTCACTGGCCTGGGGTAGGACCAGGGATGTTTGAGTCTAGAAATAGTTTTTCATCAATTCCAAGGCAAAACAATTGGCTAAGACGACATATGCCCCCTGCCTAGTCAAGGAGGAAGGAAAATATTAAAAGAAAATAATAAAAAGAGGGAGGGAAAATTATGCAGAACAAAGGATGGATGTTTGTTCCATGGAAGAGAGGGTGATTAACACAGAGTATAAAGTAAGAACAAATTTAGGAATTAGGGAGAGAAAGAAAAGACAAAGAGAAACACAGAGGAATTAGAGTGGCAAAAAGCCATTTATCCCTTCAGGTTATTAACTCAGAAATGGGAAATTCCAGTCACTTCAAGTCTTCACCTTAGCCAACAGGGTGCTTTCTCTGACTTCTGTTATGCTGTCTGACCTCTCCAAACCAACCCACACTTCTGATCAGGAGCAGAAAAATTCCTCAGTTCCCAGTAGGAATTCCATACTCTGGATCCCCAGGCATCCAAGGTGAGAAAAAAAAATCACCTCTGATTCCTGAAGATGTAGAAACCAAAAATCTGAGGGATAAAATGTTAACCTCATCAAATGATAGCCGGTGTCACTCTAGCCACACCAAAATGGGAGGTCTGCTGGATCCTTAAGAAGGAAACAAGTGGGAAATACCACCAAGAGTCTGACTATTAAGACCACACTAGGCCTTTGGGGATGATGGTAAGCACTGGGGCCCTGGATATGGGAGACAGAGAGGGAAGCACCTTTTCCTGAGGGAATAGGAGGGGCAATATTCTTCAGCCAGGTATACTAAAAGACACACTGATGGAGAGCGAACCTTCCAGTCTCTGAGTTGAAAAAGTAGAAAGGGTCAAGAGAAGCTGCTAATCTAGTAGGTTGCCCACTGCAGTCAATGCCTGCAGGTTTAGAAATACATTTCTTTCCCTATGCACATGTCTTGTCTGCTGTGTAGTGAGAACTTCCAGCCTTTTACCTATTAGAGAAATGAGGTCCGCTAGCCAGAAGAAGAATAAACTTGGGAATTCATTTTTAAGAAATGATCTACATTGTCTTGGTTCATAACAGGGCCAATGGAGGGCAATCCACTGAGTATTAGTAACACTCGACTGAGTCTGGGCCACCATCAGCCAGAGAACCAGATGGAAATGCCTCTGCTACCAAATGTTTGGTGTGAAGAATCCATGCACTATCCCTGCTCCTGTTGGGCTTACCTGCAAGGAAGGAGAAAGGCTGCATGGTCTCAATAAAGCAGTGGATGGTTTACATATGGGATCCTCTTCATAGGGCAGAGTTAGAGTTGTGACAATTTCTAGAGGTCATACTAGGAGAGAGACCCAGGAAGCCTAGCCCCATTGTTACAGAAAAAAAGGTCCCAAATCATTTCTAACATACTATCAATGACTGGGGTGCAAGTGCTAAAACAAAGGACTCCAGCCTCTTCTCTACTACAGATGAACTCCAAACCAATGATAGTTTACTTAGAAAACTAGTCTGGGCCTAAAAGTCAAACCCTTTAAGGCAGTGAGAGCATTACATGAGGAAAGCTTGGCCATGGATCCAAGTAGCCGTATATGGGCAGGGGCAGGTACAAATTACTGATTTTTTAAAAGAAATACCTAATGCTTTTTTTTTTTTACAAAAAATTGGAGCACTATGAAGGAGGTCATTCAAACCACACTGTTCCTTCACACTGTGCTTCTGTCTCAGGAAGCATCTTCTCACAGATATTTCTGAGGTGGGCTCATCTTTGGGATCCTTTCCATCAGTATGTTAGAGCTCATCTGGAGAAAAGGGCATGCTTGTTTTCCAACTCCAGGAAGATGTGTTTTATTTTTAAAATAATTATTGTTATTACTATTATTATTACAGAAAAAGTAATTTAGAGTCAGATTTGGGGAGGGGGGTTGTTGATCTCTATCCAAAGTATTGAAGGGACTGGGGAAACAGACTCAATTTTGTCTGAAGCAAGCACTGGACTGCTGGTCTAATGCTTGGGCTAGGTGATTCTAAAAAGGATTTAACAGCTCACTCATCTCCATGCCTTCTTCAGATAGATAGTTACTTTAAGGCTCCTTGGCTACTTCTCATTGGGGAGGAGAAGCAGGAAGCAGAGAAAAGTATCGGAGAAGTAGATCTCTTTAAACTGAACTAATGAATACCCCTTAGTTACGAGGAAGAGCCTTTCTATGAGGAAAACTACATGTTCAGACCTCATTGCCCTGTTTTCTGCCCTGGAAGGCCACAGGATCAGTGTACACAAGATGGGTATAGTGGGTAGAGCACACAACTCACTATTTTGGTACAAACAGAAGGAGCCAATGTTTAACATCAGCCAAGGTGCATTTTAGTCACAAAACCCCTTGCTTATATCTGGAAATTGTTCCCATAATGGCAGGATGGCTATGGGGATATTGTGGATGAGGGCAACCACAGCAAGACCAGATTGTTTGCTGTAGCTGATCTCATTCCCATATTTTAGAAGAAATCATTGCCACTGAATTGTAGCCATACTAGTCTTTAAAACGCTGAAAAGCCATCTTAGAATGTCAGAATGAACGAAGCTATCATTCCACTCTTCCTTTCTTCCTTTCCCTGCTCTGGAAATAAGAAACATTCTCCTTAGCCTGGGAACACCAAGTATGGGATGACATGAAATAAGCCGACAGGGAAAACTGGTCATCCTCCATTCCGTTGGGACAAAGCAGGAATTCAGGAGGCTATTTGGAGGGCTCCTCAAGTTGGGACAAAAAGAAAAAATGCCCAGGACCCCATTGTTCCTCAGTGTCTCCCTCTCTTCAGGGACATCTGCAGCCCATGTGGATGGGAACCATGTGAATGCAGAAAGAAAGGGCCGTATTAGGTTGCTGGGTGGATTTCCCGCTGAGATCAGGACAGCAGCATATGGTTCCAAGATGCAACATGACCCTGGGAAAGAATTCTCAGGAGCCTAGTAGAAGGCAATACTGCTTAGTGGAAAACAGCCCTGGAATTAGAGCTAGGAGATGTAGGTTCTAATCCCAGCCCTGCCCCTAGCCAGCTGTGTGACCTTGGGGAAATTACTTTACCTCTATGTCTCCATTTCCTGGCTTGAAAAATGAGGAATTTAGAGTAGATGATGTGATTCTAAGGTTCCTTCCAGCTAGAAAATTCTATGATTCAATCTAGGCTAATACTAAAGTCTGTGAGGACACAAAGCAGTCATGCTAATGGCTATCCTTTCCAAAACAGTGAAGAGAAAATGAGCTTTTCTCTCAATTTACCCCTAGTTAAAACTACTTATGATGTTAGTTGTTCAGCCCAGCCCCTATATATACATTTTCCCCTTCTTTGTCCCTATTTCTATACCCTTAGGGAAGAAAACTCAGGAGGCAGGAACAAGCAACAGATGGATCGTGTGTGTGTGTGAGTGTGTGTGTATGTGTGTGTGTGTGTGTGAGAGAGAGAGAGAGGAGAAAGTACGGGGAATGGTGGCAAATGTTTGCTGAGTGTGCAGAAACCAAAATAATAGGACTGGAGAGGTATGACTGCGTTGAGTGAAACTGGGAATGAATGATGGGTGAAGGAGCTCAGTTACATACAATTTTTTTCCCTTGAAAAAATGGGCCTATTTAAAATGCAAATCACTGGAAGCCTGAATTTTGAACTATTTCAATCCCCCTTGAAGTGGTAGTTTGGAAATATTGTAATTGATTAAAAGAAAGATGTAAAATGTACTATTATCAAAAAAAAGATTACTGGTTCAAAGATCCTTCTTAAAAAATACACCAATTTAGCATTTTCTAGTGGTACATAGAACACAAACAAGGAAATGCTCATGGAGCTAGCCTGGAACCTGAGCATAAGGAAACTGGATAGTTCTTGTCCTGCAGGCCATTTCACTGCTTGTTTTCTCATTTTAAAATGAAAGTATTAGACCTGATGAGGTCTCAAAAGCTATCATGGATTGAATCTTTGGGAGGTCAGACCTGAAGTTTAAAAACAGGTCTCCCACCACTCTATCCCATCTTCTTAATTCCATGTACCGGTTTTTCCTAATTAATTACAAACTATTTGGGGAGGCACTAAGAAAACCCTGAGCTTCTAGAAAGAATAAGGGCTGAGTAAAATGGGCTTCTAATGGTTTTGAAGGAGGGGATAAAAGATATCCTTATAATTTGGGGTTCTCCATTGACACACTTAACCAGAAACCAGTGCTATCATCATCTCACTTCCAAACCAAAAACATTTCTGGTAGTTAAGAACATGTGAAACTTGTCTAGGGGCCTCTGACCTACCCCTTCCACCCTTGGGCTACCCCCTACACAACACACATCAGCAATGTCACCAAGTTGGCACTGACCCATGTTTTGATGTCCTGTAGTACTTCCTAATTATGAAGCAGCTGCAGATGTACACACACACACACACACACACCAAGCTCATTCCATTTAGGGTGGAGGAAGGACTGCAAGTCATTCAGTAGCCAATGCAGTTTGGCTTTGAATGATTCACATTTAAAAATATCTGAATAGTTACAAAGAAACAGGGAAGTCTTCATATCTGCTAAAAGCAAACACAACACTGGCATGCATGGCTTTCCCTTAAATTTTGTTGTCTTTGCCATTATGGGCTATGATTATAGATAAAAAACAGTGCTATGAACCTGTACCTCAACGACTGAGAACTATTTCAAATGATCAGTTCTTAGTAAAGACAAATCCTTTCCAATGTTAAAGACAAGGGAAAGGTTTCCGTGCCTTCAGTATGAAATATTAGGATTGTAGATAAAAAAGAGTTGCTTAAAATATGCCATAACATTTCATTTAAAATATAATTAGAATGTCTGGTCCACACTGAAATTATTAATGTAAGCATAATTGTTAAAAAGCTATCAAAACACTGATTCTATTGAATTGGCCTCTGCTATTCATTTTGTTTTCTCCTGTAGATTTCTGTTTGGCAGTGACAGCATGATTCCTAAGCTACATTATTCTTCTGCTTTTTTTTTGGTAAATTTTCTGCATGTGTTTTTTAGACAAAAGAAAAATCACCAGTTTATAAAAAAGGAGCTTGAAGAGTTTGCTCCTGAAATACAGACATGAGTTTTTATAAAAAGGATATTGGTTTCTTGCTATAAAAAGCGACGGAAAGGTGTCAGACCTGAAAACAAATTCTCACAGTGTTTTCAGTGTTGGCTGTTTACAAGGCATTCAATAGAACAGAGATAGATGGATACCATACAGTTCATGTAATAACTCAGTATGCTAGCTTCCTAGAGGAATCAGATAAACGGAGTCTCTTATTCCAAACTCTAATCAAGTGCTTATTGATTCCAAATTACTCCAGTGGCGAGGATGACCAGGAATTCACTGTGCTTTATAAATGCTACTGAAATGTCTGTGCAGTATTTTCCAATTCTGCCTAGCCCTGTACCATGATCCTAAGCACTTGGTTTCATGGGTTGCTGGTGTTTCTCCCCATTGACAACCAGAATTGGTGCCAGACAACATACTGGGGGCGTTATCAGAAGTGACAACCAAGGCTGGGGAGTTACCTTGCTATCCTCCTGGTATCCTCCAGCTTTCTTGAGATCAGGAGACAAGGAGCACTTGTGTTTGTCACTGTTGTGTCCTCCAATTAGATTCCCCCCTCCCCCACAAACACTTTAAGTGCTACATATATAATAAGAGCACTCTACAGAAGGAAGACTGTAGAGTATGAGCAATGTGGCACAGGGGAAAATAACGAAGACACCTAAGCATTCAGTAGAAAGGTCATGGACTAGCACATTTTGCACCCCTGGAGAGTTACTCCAGAGGATGGTTATCAATCTATCTCTCATAATTGGTAACTGTGGATCAGTGGCCCAGAGGAGAAATCACAGGAAAATAAACCCAACATATTACAGTGTGTTTTGAAAATAATAACAACAACAAAAACTTGAAAGCACCAATAGCCCTGTTGGATTCTTGAACAAAAGTACCCTACTTTAATGGTAGGCTTGGATTTGTACTCTGGACTCTGAACATTCTCTGTTCCTTCACATGGAATCACCAAGTGAGTCTGAGTCATCCAAGGACAGAGGCAGGTACAGATCCTGTAAGAAGAGAAAAGATAAAGTTAATTTTCCTTTTCTGGCCATCTTGAGCTCAGAAATAGTTGTTTTAGTTGTTTTCATTAATAGCTTCTCTAATTTTTTATTTTGAAGCAATTATAGATTCACACGAAGTTGAAAAAAAAATACAAGGAGTTATACTTGTGCTAAGGTAGCCTTTGCTCAGTTTTGCCCAAAGGTAGCATTTTGCAGTTTGACATGCACTCATTTGTGTGTGTATGTGTGTGTACTCCTATGAAATTTTATCACATGTGCATATTTATGTGACCATCACTACAGTCAAGATGCAAAATTTTAGCTCATCAAAGGTCTCCCTTGTGCTACCCCTTTATAGCTACAACCACCCCTTCTCCCATCCCTAAGTCTGGTAGCCAATAACTTTGATACTTCAAGAATGTTAAAAAAAAAAAAAGAATGTTATATAAATGAAATCATACAGTATGTAACATTTTGGAATTGGCCTTGTTTGTTCAGCATAGTTCCTTGCAGATTCTTCAAACTTGCTTCACATATCAGTAGTTTTCTCCTTTATATTACTGAGCAGAATTCCATAGTATGGATATACCACAATATGTTTAACCATTTACCTGTTGAAGGACTTGTGGGATGATTCCAGTTTTGACTGTTGCAAATAAAACTGCTGTAAACATTCATGTACAGGCTTTTGTATGAATGTAAATTTTCATTTCTCTGGGTTAAATGCTGAGTGATAAAATTGTCGAGTTGTATAGTAATTGCATATTTAATTTTGTAGGGATTGTCCTACTGTTTTCCAGGGTGGCTATAAAATTTACATTCTCACTATCAAAGTACTGGTGGTTCAGTTATTCCACATCCTCCTGAGTATTTGGTGTTTTCACTACCGTTTATTTTATCCATTCTTGCTAATTTCTAGTGACATATATATCATTATAGTTTTAATTTGCATTCCCCTGTTGTTTAAAGACATTACAAATCTTTTCATGTGTTTAGTTTACATCTGTATTTCCTCCTCTTCAATGAAATGTTTTTTATGTTCATTTCCTAATTGAATTTTTCCTACTGTTCAGATTTTTAGAATTATTTTCATGTTCTCTAAGTAAATATTTTGTTAGTTATGTGGGTTGCAAATATTTTCTTTCTACCTATACCTTTTCTTTTCATAGTTCTGTATGGTCTTTATTTTTTAAGGTTTATTTTTTTTTCATCCACTTGAAAGTGGGAGAGAGAGATCTTCCATCTACTGGTTCACTCTCCAAATGCACACAAAAGTCAAGGTTGGGTCAGGCAGGCTGAAGCTAAGAGGCCAGAACTCCATCCAGGTCTCCCACAAGGGTGGCAGGAACCCAAGTACTTGGACCATCACCTACTGCTTCCCGGGTTCTGCATTAGCAAGGAGTTGGAATTAGGAGCAGAGCCAAGATCAAACCCATGAACTTCAATATGAATGTAGCATCCCAACTGATAGCTTAACTGTTAGAACAAATGTTTGCCCCCATAACACATTTTTAAGTTAATTTTTGTGTAAGACAAGAGATTTAGATAGAATTGCTTTCATTTTGTTCAAGAATCCAACTGGTGCCCATACGGGATGCTTGCACTGCAGGCGGCAGTCCTAGCCGCTATGCCACAGAACCAGCCCCTCCAAATTGACTTTTTTAGAACTTGCAAACAACCCAAGCTTTCAACAACCTAAGAAGTATTTATCCAAGAAAACTGGTTGAAGAATATAAGAACACTAAGTTTTCTGGTGCTTTAACTTCCCATATTTCCTTTCTCCATCTCTTCAGCTCTACAGTACCCTTGAAAACCAAGTCTCACAACTATAAAATCTGTGAAAAATAGCAACCTAATAGCCATTAGAGGACACATTTGGGAGTTTGAAGCTACTCAAAATGTTCAATTCCAAGAAAATTGTCAGTCTTTAGTTTGTGTGGTAGCTTCCTAGAAACTCCTACTTGCAGGTTCTTTATCTGATCTGTATCAGAGCACATTTACTGTAAATAAACAGCATTTTGGGGGGGCATTAATCAACTGTTGCAATTGCTTAAAAATCAAAGCTGCCTAAAGTGGGCTTAGCAATTGAGGGAAATGAAACTGCCTATAACCTTAAAAGGGAATGTTGTAGACCTAGGTGTCCTTGGGTTAAAACAAAAAACAAAAAACAAAAAACTCTGACATATTCCTGGGAATCTAGAAGGAACATGTTCAGGGCTGCGTATTTTCTCAGAAAAGACCTGAGAAAGCCCTAATCTCTCACCTCTGACTGAGCCTGTGGCCCTCTGCAGGCATCAAGTAAGGGTTAAGGTAGAACAGTAAATTGCCTGATAGAGCACTGAAACACATGCACAGAGCACTTCAGCAAAGAGAGATTTATCAGCTCAAGACATTTAAAGAAACTGAACAAAATGATCCTTTTCATTCAAAATTGCCATTATCAATAGTGAAGGAGAAATTAAGACATTCCCAAATAAATAAAGACATTAACTGCTATGAGATCTGTCCTATAAGAAACAAAGAAAATACCAGGGGATGGTGTTGTGATATAGTGGGTTAAGCCATTGCTTTCAATGCTGGCATCCCATATCTGAATCCCGGTTCAATTCCCAGCTGCTTACCTTCCAATCTAGCTTCCTGCTAATGAACCTGGGAAGGCAATGGAAGGTGGCTCAAGTGCTTGGTCCCCTGAATCCACATGAGAGACCCCAGTGGAATTCTAGACCCTTGGCTTTAGCTTGCCCCAAACCTGGCTGTCGTGGGCATTTGGGGAGTGAACCAACAGATGGGAAATTTCACTCTGTGTATTTCCCTCTCTGTTGCTCTGGCTTTCAAATAAATAAATCTTAAAAATTATAAGAACACCAGTAAACATATGGATATCATATGGGTGCCAGTTCCTGTCCAGGCTGCTCCCCTTCTGATACAGCTCTTGGTTTATGGCCCAGGAAAGTAGTGGAAGGTAGCCCAAAGGGCTTGGGCCCCCACACCCATGTGACAGACCCTGTAGAGGCTCCTGGCTCCTGGCTCCTAGCTTCGGATCAGCCCAGCTCCACTGATTGTGGTCATTTGGGGAGTGAACCAGCAGATGAAAGAAAGACCTTTGTCTGTTTCTCCCTCTCTCTGTGTGTAACTCTGGCTCTCAAATAAAAAAAATACAATCTTATTCTAAAAGAAGACTCCACATATAAATAAGATCATGCAATATTTGTTTTTCTGTGTCTGGCTTACTTCAAAAGACAACTGAATGAGATAGTAATTATAAAAATGTGTTAATGGACTTATGTATAAAAACATCATTTATATACAAAAAAAAGAGAAAGGAAGGAACAGAGCTATACTATAGTAAATTTTTATACAATTTAGATCAAAATGTTATTAATCTAAAATTGATTTTAATCCTCAGCACAACTACTAGAAAATAACCCCAAATAAAATTAGTTAAAAAAAGAGGGGGATTAAAATGGCACACTAGAAAATCTTTGCTTAACACATAAAAAGCAAACATCGAGTCATGAGGGAACAAAAACAGACATAAGACATAAAGAAAATAGAAAAATGTCAGATTAATTTCTACCTTCCCAGTAATTACATTAAGCATCATGGATAAAACACTCAAATTTAAATGACAGAGATTTGCAGAACGGAATTAGGAAAAATACAATCAAACCCTATGCTCTCTTAAAGACTTTCAAAGACTAGATATATTGAAAGTAAATGATGCAAAAATATTTACCACACAATCAGTAACTAAATGAGAACTAGAATGGCTATACTAATATCGGAAGAAAAATTGACTTTAAGAAAAAATACTATTGAAGGTGAAGAACATTTTATGACCACAAGGTCAATACATTGAGAAGACATAGTTATAAATACATGTGCACTTTAACAACAGAGTATCAAAATACAGGAAACAAAAACTGATGGAACTGAAGGGAAATATACAATTCAACTATAGCAGCTGAAGACCTTAATACCTCACCTTCAAAAATGGATAGAACAACTAGGCAGAAGACAATCAAGTAAACAGGGCATGTAAGCAACACTGTAGTTTTATAAATATATATAAACATATGCATATATATATATAAAACTGTACACAACAGAATACACATTCTTTTCAAGTGCCCATGGAACATTTCCAGTATAGATAATACACTAGGCCATAAAACAAGTTTCAATAAATTTAAAATGATTGACAACTATACAAAGTATATCCTTTGACTACTGTGGAATTAAATTAGAAAGCAATAATACAAAGATATTTGGGAAATTCATAATAATGTGTACATTACAGAACAACTGCTGACTAACCAGTGAGTCAAGGAAGACATACTAAGAGAAATTAGAAAATACTTTGCGATAAAGAAAAATCATATCATAATATACCAAAACCTCCAGGATACAGCTAAGGCAGTTCTCAGAAGGAAATATTCTGAATATTCTAACTCAAAGAAACACAGAGATTAGTGGTTGCAAGGTGTTGTATAGATGGGGAAGGGGCAGAAACTGCTAACAAGTGTGGGGTTTCTTCTGCGAATGATCAATATATTCTAAAATTGGGGGCATGGATTTGGCACAGTGGTTAAGATGCCACACTTGGACACCTACATCCCATATCAAAGAGCCTGTGTTTGAGTTTTGGCTCCATTCCTGATTCCAGCATTCCTGCTAATGCACACCCTTGAAGGCAGCAGGTGATGGTTCCAATAGTTGGGTCCCTGCCACCCATGAGAGAGAGCAGGGTTGAATTCCCAACTCCTGGCTTCAGCAACTCAGACCTAGCTGTTGCAGTCATTTGAGAAGATAGAAGATCTCTCTTTCTTCCTCTCCCTGTCTCTATCACTCTGCCATTTCAAATAAACATATTGTGACTATTGGTGAATTCCATAAGTCAAACTTTCATATAATGAATTTCCATTGTATTAAAAAAAAAGCACTAGAATAAGAGTCAGGAGACCTAGATTTTAGGTCTAGCTTTACCATTTTACTTCCCTCTTTCAGGACCTTTGCATCTATCTTTGAAATTGAGGAAGAAGTGAACTATAAAATTGTTAATGTTCCTTCTTGTTTTTTTTGTTTGTTTGTTTGGTTTTTTTTTTTTTTGTAATTACCCCCAAGCAAGAGAAATGAGACAGACATGGCCAAATTACTGAACTCATTGAACATTTTTCAGGTGGTACAAAAGGGTCCTTTAAAAATATGGAGGCCACTTAATTCTACCACATTGACCCACTGAGGTTTAGCATTCAACCCTACTCTTAACTGTGCAAAAGACACTGCAGTCTAATTAGTTGGTTTGTAGAAATAATTATTTGGAAACATTATTTCAGACTTTACCTCATAGGAAGAGGGAATAGAATCATAAGACTCCATTTGCAGCTGTTCTGACTAGGGACGGGTAGAGATACAGGCCATGGAGAGAATCCATAGGACTTGGCTTACATATGACCTTTTGAACTTCTGTACCTCTATCAGTTTATTTTGTATTCAAAATTTATTTTCTTGTATGGGTAGAAAATGTTCAGGAAAAAGAATTATCTCAGCATTCTGCTTTTGTTGATTGATATGTAGAAATACAGAAATACACATATTGCTTAACAATACAAATAATTTGCACCTGAAATTCATTTGCTTAGTCCCTTGGAGCCCTACAGAACAAAATGTTTGTAACAAATACAGCTGTGCTGGCGATACTTTTGCATTAGAGAAAACAAAAAAGTTGGTCTCTGGTCCAAGGAGCTTATAGGCCAAAGGAAGTCAGGGAGGAGTTTAGAGAAACCTGGCTTCTAGTTTGCGTTTGCTATTTCCCAAATGTACTTGTGTGATGGCGTGACTTTGTTCTGACAACATTTTTTGAAAGCTGCAATGCCTTTTCTCTTTAACCAGGCATGAAAAGCCTACCCAGCCTTCAAGACTCCACTTAAATGTTACTTTTGTGAAAGGTTTTCCCCATCTCCCACCCTCCTTTGTCTCTTTCCTAGCTCCTTATCATTACACTACCCAAATCCACTTATATTAGAGCTAGTAGTGCCTGTGACTTAAGGGTCAGTACTCTGCTTTACTCATCAAACTACTTCACCAGGCGCTTACGGGAGGATAAAAGAAGACTAGTAACAGAGGAAAATGCATATTTAAATAATGTTATATATTCACATAATATAGAAAATGTGTTTTCCTTTAATCTCCAAGACAATTTTGCAGGTAAAATGGTCCTGAATTTAAAGTCATGGATGAAATCACTAATCTGTGTGTGTGTGTGTGTGTGGAGGGGATTAAAGCAAACAGCAGAGTTCTCTTTTGTAGGCTTTTTGAACATCTTTAATATAGTATTTTCTTCACAGAAGGTCCTCAGTAAGTTTTTGTTGAATCATACTTGGGCAGATCTCTCTGCACCTTTTTTCTCATCTGTTAAATGGGAATAGTATCTGTCCTATCCCTTTCACAGGGATACCACAAGGGCAAATGTGAAAATGACTATGTAAAAGAATAAAACAGAATGGAAATGCAAAATGTTGTTTTCATTAACTATCCAAGGATTTACTTTGCATCCATATTGCAGCACTTGAGTATGCGGACTTTGGCTAACCCCATTGCAGCTGCATTAAAGAGGATTCTCCATGAGCTGCTTAAGAGGAGAAGCCAAGAGGCTGATTACAGCTTAGGGCCCCATCACAGCCATCAAACATTACCAAAGGGATGCTGGGACTTCAAGTTTGTTTCCAATTGCGCAGGAGGAAAGTTGTGGCCTCAGCCACCTGCTTCCTGCCTCTACCACGACTCACACCTTTCAGGCCCACTTGGATGGAAATTTAGATGAGATCTGCTCAGGCCTGCTGCCCAGGTACCCTGATGATGCTAAAGCTCAGGTAGTTGTATGAAAGGAGGAACATGAAAGTGGGACTTGAGACACAGGGAGATTGGGTCAAGGTCATAAGACACTTTTTAGCTTATGCAAAAGAACTAGTTCAATCTCCATCACAGATGATGTAACCATTGAGGCTATTGCCTCCTGATAAGACACACTGAGAAGGACACAACATAATTCCTATGATATTCCTGTGCCAAATGCATAATCTGAATTTAATCACAAGGAACCATCCAACAAGCCCAAACTAAAGACATTTCACCAAATAACTTCATTTGTACAATATACTGTATTGGAAGATAAACAAAGTCTCAAGAAAATATCCAGATTAAAAAAGTCAAAAGGGAACATGATAACTCAATACAATGTTGCGTTATAGACTGAATCCCAGGCCAGAAAAAGAACATTATTAAAGAAATTAATAAAGATTGAATATGGACTCTAGAGTATATAGCAGATTTATGTCAGTGTTAAATTTCTTGATTTTAATAATTGCTCTATGGTAATTAAGATAATGTCCTTGTTCTTAAGAAATACACACTGAAGTATTCAGGAGTAGAAGGGTTCAAAAAATAGTAAAATGTAATGTATACACTACATTGAAATGTTTATTTTAAATGAATTCAAAGATGTTTGTTCTGGTGCCAAAAAATGCTGAAAATCAAAGGGGGTCTTCAAAAAGTACATGGAAATGCATATTATGAAAAACTATGCATTTCAACATTTTTTTGAAACAAAATGAACTGGTATTTTTAAAATGATTTATATCATTTTGAAAAACATAGATACAGAAAGAGAAGGAGGGAGAGAGAGAGAGATCTTCCATCCACTGGTTCACTCCCCAGATGGCCGCATTTGCTGGGGCTGTACCAGGCCCAAACCAGGAACAAAGAGCTCCTTCTGAGTCTCCCATGTTGGTACAGAAGCCCAAGCTCTTGGGCCATCTTCTGCTGCTTTCCCAGTCTCATTAGCAGGATCAGAAGTAGAGCAGCTGGGACTTGAACCACATTCATATGGGATGCTGGCACCGCAAGCAGAGGCTTAACCTTCTACACCACATCACCAGCCCCAATAAACTAATCTTTCAGTTCCGTTTTCCACTAATTTTTGAAGTACTCTCATATATGTATCTATGTATGTGTATATATGTGAGGGGTTTAGAAAATGCTCATGAAAAATCTGTATCCTGACGATCTATGCATGGATTTCAAAATTGTTTTGCACCTAAATAAACTTATTTGTTAATTTTATTTTTTCACAAACTTTTTGAGATGTGTGTGTATACACCAAAAATAAATGGAGCAAAATATAAACAACTGATGAATCTATGTAAAGGACAAACAATAGCTAATTATTTTTGTAACTCTTCTTCTGTAAGTTTGACATGATATAAAATTAAAAAGCTTTGAAAATAGTGAACATTGTACTAAAATCTAAATGTTTATTTTATTTAAAAGTTTGCTCTAGATATATACTTTATTTCTTAGTGTTTATTTGATTGTCTTAAAAAGAGTAATTTTAAAAATAAATTGGTACACTGACAATGCACACTTAAGAAAACAGTGATCTCTTACAATATGGTCTCCTGTGAACTTGTTCAAGTCCTTCAATGGTTAAAATCTGTTTTAGAATTGAGTCGAATAACAAGCAAAAAAAGCTACAAGTCCACAACAACCTGTAAGCTCAATCAAGAGAAGCTGTTTAGCAATGCCAACACTTGCCTTAATGGGCTTAGGGATGATGGATCCTTAACCAAAGTGAACTGGAAAGCTTAATGACTCAAATGTGCAGACCAAATGCCCCTGCTGCCTCCAGCACTTTGGGGAAAATACTGATAGTAGATGCTGGAGTAAGTCAAGTTTCCCAGAAGGAAAAGCAGAACACAAAAGCATGGGGCAAAGGTATAGTAAGACGTAATGTGGAATAGGTGATTCTAAATGACCACGGGAACAACAGAGGGTGGTTCTTGTCATACTGAAATGTTCATATTAAAAGGTTTTGTTTCTAGCAAAGAATAACTGAAAGCTTACTATTGTACAAACAATTTTCATTCATTTTACAATCTCTGGTAGCATTGTATACACAGATTGTTTAGCAAACCCTTCTTTGGGGAAACCAAATAGCTCAGTGGGACAATCCTGAATTTCTGGTCAAAAGCAATAATACAAGTTAAATGGGTCACTAAAGAAATGGAACAGGCCTTAGAAATGACCAGGTAGGCAATGGCCAGATAGACTGGGAAATTAAAAGCCTGATATAGAGAAAAGGAAATGAAAATGGATGTCAGGCAGCACTATACACTTAAATGTTAATGATTGATATTCTGTGAAAGGGAAAACAACAACCTTGATTTATTGTATTTGCCAGTTTCCATGATGTAAATATTCTCATCATGGCAGAGTTCAAGTTAGCAATACGATGTTGTTGAACACAGATATGGGAAGCAGTGTACACAATCAGCTCTCTCAAGGTAGTGTAAACTGACTCCAGGATACCACTGGCATTGAGTACTATTCCTATAGTTAGGTTATCATGGTAAGTAACAATCTTTCGGGGTCTCAGTTTCCTCATCTGTGAAATTTCAACAACATAAGATTATTGAGAATCAAATGGAACTAGTTTATCACCATCTAAGATGGCTTCTAGTTCTGACCATCCATAGTTCCGTGTGGAGTTAGATTAGTGGCTTTTTGCCTTTTTCATTCTCACATCAAGTGCTATGAGCAGGGAGAAGTCAAGAGAATCATAGAGCAAGCTACTCCACAGTGTGGTATTCAGAGGGAAACCACATCGCACTGCCACAGGTAAAAGATTGAAGGCAGTGAGTTCTTCAGATTTTCTACACAGGAGGGATTTCTATGTGGGAACCTGATCGGTAAGTGAAGCTAGAGAATTCAAATTTCAATTATTTTAATGATTTATTTGCCTGTGATAGCTTAAGGCATATACATGGTGCCTAAGGCCAATATAGTGTGTATGTGGCCCATTTTCCTATGCTGCACCAGAATTTGCCTGGTAATGAAGAGCACAGAATGAGATAAGAGTGTATTCATTCCTTGGTATCCAGCAATTCTAAAAGGAGTAACTCAGTGCAGTTTTGAAACTGCCATCTGTATGTTGCTTCCATTGACTGCTGTCTGATGACATAAGTTGCCCTCAATATCTCCTGTGCTTTGTCTCTGAACTGGGGAGACCCATGTGCAACCTAATTCCTAAGACATGATTTGGTAACAACATTAGCTCAGAATGGGTACTTGGGACCTCTGTACCTTCTCCTTTTGGAAGATGTACAAGAGTATAACTGGAAATAAATAATAGGAGTCAGAGGAATAAATGAAAGTGCCTAGAAGTTTGGTCCCTGGTGGGCTTCCCAGGAACTTAAGCTGGTGGAACCAGTTAAGGGAAATTCTGGCCTTAATGTACTGTTGAAGTAGAATAGAAGAGAAAATCTTCACCCAGCCATTCAAGAAATTTTGAGTGCAAGGGAGTTTAGTAAGGTATAAGAGACATAATACCTTGTGCTTCCGGAGGCTGCCAGGACTGGTGGGCGTAGAGATGGGAGACTGCTTAGACTTGGGGGTAGAAAGCTGGCTGCTGGAGGTTCCGTTTGCTAGCCCAAGGCAAGAGAAAAGGAAGGGATAAAAATCAACAGCATACAAAGGAGCAAGTTATCCTTCCCCTCTGAAGACACTAAGAACATTCAAACAAGGTACACAGACAACCAAGCGATTTGATGAGCAGAACAAAGGTGAAAAGAAACACATTCCTCAAAAGGGCAAGAACTGCAATCCTCAGTTAATTAGATCCTGCCTCAGTGCAGTGCAATGTCCTCCCGCTTGTTCCCTGAGTGCTTCCCAATCACTGGGGTCTGTTTCTTTTCAAATCTTTCTCATATGCATGCCCAGGTTTGACCTTAATATCTCTTGGAGGTAGTCTGAGAAAGTATTCCTTGGCTTTAGTTTCATAGAGGAAAAAAGTGAGGCACAGACAGGTTATGTGCCTTACATACAGGGGAAGAAATAAAGTTGATTTGGTAGCTGACAGGGTAAATGCAGGACAGCCCCACTGTCAATCTTCTGCCCTCCCATTTCCTGCTTATCCTTACCTATCCTGGGTGAAAAGAACAGAGGGCAAAAAAGAGAAAGCAGACTAGTCAGGAAGAGGAATGAAAAAGAAAGTGGAGGAGAAACAAAAAAGCTTGAACAGAAAAATGGATAGAAGAGAAACTCAAAGAAAGAGAGGAAGGGATCAGAAATGGAAGAGAGAACAGACAAAGAAGATGAGGAAGAGGTTAGAAGAGAAGAATGAGGCAGCTAAGACAGGGAAAGAGGCATAAAGACACAGAGTGATAGATGCTAGTGGTCAGATTGTAGGTGCATCTCTTGTTTTTTAGCAAATAAAATGCTGAAAAGGAGATGGTTTAATTTTTAACATGTTCATATTCCATTTCTCTTTCAAATTGTTTTATATCCCCTTGCTAAAGAACTTTTTAATACCTAATCATGAAACAAGAAATGTGGTTCATGTTCAAACATCTCATGCCAAAGTATTTTTTTTAGTCTTAGGACCTCCATTGTTAAACAGAGGTATTTTGAAATGTGCTTTAAAACCAAAAGAAAATACCCCAAGGGTGTGTAGAGAGGGAGGGAAACGGTTGGCTCATGGTGGGGGTAGAGAAAGAATATAAATACAAAATTGAAAAAGTTAAGCAGAAAGATAGTCTGAGAGTGTTGTATGTAATCCCAGAGTAAAGCTTAAACCACTGTATCATGAATATTTCCTGAGGGTATAACTCCTGCACCACTTATAGTAATGTTTCCCTAGGTTCTGAGACTTGCACAATTATCTCCAGAGATGGACGACACAGCCATATGGTGGTTTGCTGAGTTTATTCATGTGCAAGTGTGTTGAAAAATGGGCACTTAGCCATCCACTATCAGACTTTAGCTGTGTATTCACCCATCTCTCACCCATTCATTGAGAAACGTGCCTCCCTGCCACTCAAACAGTTAGTAGCTAAAGAACACGACTATGAGCCAGGCAAAGTATTAGATATTGGGGTTTCAGAGATGAGTATGTTACTTCCTGTGGGAAAGCAGGCAAGAACAGTGTAGAATAAATGCCAAGACAGAACTATGAGCAGGAAATATTGCAGCCTAGACTTTGGAATCAGGGGACTGGGAGACAAACACCAAGAGGTAACACTTGAGAAATCTTGAAAGATGAATCTGGAGTATTAAAGTCTATAGAGAACAAAGTAGATTAATAGTGGCCAGGGGCTGGGGTGGAAGAGGAACCGGGGGAAATGGAAAATGTCTGCTAATGGATGTGAGATGTCCATGGGGAAGCAAAGCTAATTCTGGCATTAAATCATGGTAATTGTTGCACAACTCTGTGGCTAAAATAAAAATGACTGAATTGTACATTTTAAATTGGTGAATTGTATATTATATGAATTGTATATTATATGAATTGTATCTTAATAAAGCTGTTAAGAAAAAAAATGAGGGGCTGGCGCTGTGGAGCAGTAGTTTAAAGCCCTGTCCTGAAGCACCAGCATCCCATATGGGAATTGGTTCTAGTCCCAGCTTCCCCTCTTCCGATCTAGCTCTTTGCTATGGTCTGGGATAGTAGTTGAAGATGGCCCAAGTCCTTGGGCCCCTGCACCCGTATGAGAGACCTGGAAGAAGCTCCTGGCTCCTGGCTTCGAATTGGCGCAGCGCCAGCTGTTGCGGCAATCTGGGAAGTGAACCAGCAGGTGGAAGACCTCTCTCTCTGTCTCTACCTCTCTCTGTAACTCTGTCTTTCAAATAAAATTAAATAAGTCTTTAAAAAATAAAAAAAAATGAAAAAAATGATCAGAGTTGGAGAGAAGATAGCAAGGGCAGAGCTGGAGAGAGGAAAGCTAGGAATTCAAGTTTCACCAGCAGGGGGAGAAAAGTGAAGGTTGTTTACAGAACTACAAGTAGCTCAGAATGGCTCAAGCTGAGTTCAAAGAGATGAAGCTGGAGACAGAAGATAAGGGTCAGATCCTCGTGACCTTTCTGAGGCGTATGAAGAAGTGTGACTTTCATTTCTGGAGGGAACATAGAAAGATTATAAATTGCAAGCAATAGGATCAAATTTTGCACGTTAAAAATGACACTCCTGATGCTGTAATGAGACTGAGGTCAGGTGGAGGAAGGGTAGAAACAAAGAACTTGGTTAGAAGACATAGTTTTAGTCCAGGTGAGGTGTGTTAATGCTTCGACTAAGGCAATGGGGACAGAGAGCAGGAATACAGTGTAGATAAGGACCTAGAGGCCAAATACACTTACAGTTATATATGTTTATGTTTACGTATCATATAAGCCACCCATAGAAGAACGTGACTTGTACAAAACAGCACAAAGAATGTGGGAGCTAGATTTTGCCTATGCACTGAGCATTCCCATGAATCCAAAATGCAGTTTAGGAAAGGGAAGAGTCTGTGGAGCCACAATTGGGCAAAGCAGTCAACTACATTTTTAAGAATGAAGGATCTGGCCGGCGCCGTGGCTCACTAGGCTAATCCTCTGCCTTGCGGCGCCGGCACACCGGGTTCTAGTCCCAGTCGGGGCGCCGGATTCTGTCCCTGTTGCCCCTCTTCCAGGACAGCTCTCTGCTGTTGTCCGGGACTGCAGTGGAGGATGGCCCAAGTGAGACCAGGAGAAGCACCTGGCTCCTGGCTTCAGATTGGCGCGATGCGCTGGCTGCAGCGCGCCGGCCGCGGCGGCCATTGGAGGGTGAACCAACGGCAAAAAGGAAGACCTTTCTCTCTGTCTCTCTCACTGTCCACTCTGCCTGTCAAAAAAAAAAAAAAAAAAAAGAAAAAAGAATGAAGGATCTAATAGTGGAAAGAATTAATGGACCAGCTACAGTGCCTGAGCACTTCCCCAGTGAGACCTGTCCCCTAGCATTTAAGATGAGGAGCAGATCTTTGAGAATTACAGGAGTTATCACAAGGAAAATATTCTAAAATGGCCCTCACCTCGCTTGAGGTCTAATGGATGTAAGCAGCACCAGGTAAGTTGATTTTAAAAAAAAGTTTTTTTATTTGAAAGAGTGACAGAGAGAAATACACACACACACACACACACATACACACATGCACAGAGAGAGAGAGACAGAGAGAGAGAGGTCTTCCATGTGCTGATTTACAGCCCCTTCCCAAAAATGGCTGCAATAGCAGGTCTGGGTCAGGCCGAAGCTGGGAGCCTGGAACTCTGCCTGGATCTACCACGTGGATGGCAGGGACTCAATTACTTGGGCCATCTTATGCTGCTTTCCCAAGCATATCAGGAAGGATCTGGATAGGAATCAGAATAGCTGGAACTTGAACTAGCACTCAGATATGTGATGCTGGCATCCCAAAGGACTGCTTAACCCACGATGCAACAACTAAGACCCCCACCCCCAGGTAAGTTCCAGTTTGGCAATTTGTTCCACATGACCCCTGGATCCTTCACAGATCCTAGTTTGCCAGCATTTGTTAGCTATTCAACAAAGGGATAACTACTGTACTCCCAACTGCCTTTTAAACCTACATATTTATTTAACTGAGAACGAGCCCATTGGCCTTCCAAAAACACAGAAAATTGCCAACCACAGGCATGTCTACACATGAGTCAGTTTCACCTCCTGGCTAGGGATCTGGACATATATGCTTTTTCTGCAACTTCCTATTCTTTTCTCAGTATCCTGTGGAACATTTCACCCGAGATCTTTAGGGATACTTAATGCATATATGTCTTTTTATATATTCTTTGTATATGTGCATACATTTATATGTGTTCCTCATGCTCTTCCTCCAATCAATCTTAAGCTATCTATAAATAAGAGACTTTGTTTGTTGTCCAAATTCAATAAGCATCTTGAAAATTATTTTTTAAATAATTTAACTACCACTGCATTGTTTCCAGAGTTCCTTCATGGAATGAAATCCACAGATGAATGTGGAGAAATGAGAAAATGTAGGCATGCACAGACAAGCATGATTCCTTGCAAGTTGAAGGAGCCCTACAATTTACAAACTGGATAAAAATGTATTCACATACACACTTTATCTTTGTATGAGAAAAATATTAAAGGGTGCCATTTGCTATGAATTCTGGAGCCAATTCATACATAAATATCAAGGTTAAAAAAGTAGCAAATAATAATGCAAATAAAGTCTGATGAACTGTATGTGCTCTTGAATAGGTGAATCTATGTCAAAAGGTTGTCATATTTTAAGAGTAAATAGAAGGTACCATTTTATAGTACACATTTCCTTTATTTTTCTTTACTACATATCCTGAGCTCTCAGGTTATTTGAGAGTGCCTGGTTACCGGGGCAGGGTGGGGAGTGTCATCTGCCTCACACACTTGTCACTCTCATTTCCCTCCTCAGAATAACAACACTGTCTCACTGTTCCCACCTTTTAAATTAAAAAAAAAAATTTAAGGATGGGAAGGAGGGGGAAAGAGAGAGAGATCTCCCATTAGCCAGTTTCCCAAATGCCTGGGTCAGGCTGAAGCCAGGAGCTCAGAACTCAATCCAAGTTTCCCACAAGGATGGCAGGGATCCAAATACATGTTGCCTTCAAGGGTGCATGGCAACAGGAAGTGATAACTGGAAGCAAAGCTGGAACTTGAACCCAGGCACTCTGATATGGGATGTGGGTGTCCCAGGGGGTGTCTTAATCACTGCACCATATGCCTGGCCTAGTTCTCACCTTTTAATTATCCGCAGTCTGAATTGTCTCATCCCTTTCTTTCCTTTTGTGAAGTTCACATTTTTCCTTTTGCAGCAATGTGCTTTGAAAACTTTTTAGTCTCCTTGTCTGTCTTAGCAATCTTATCAACAAAAGTAGAATAATACTTATTGTTTCTTCAATTGCTATTTGCCTATGATGGATCTGGCATGTCTCTCTCTCTCTCTCTCTCTCTCTCTCTCTCTCACACACACACACACACACACACACACTTTATCCAGTTCAGGATAGCAAAGTAATAATTTGAACACAGGTCTCTGATTCCAAAGTTGGGTTTTCGGGTTATGTCACATGGACTTTCTTTTTAAATGAACTGCTTCTGGATTTCCTTCCTATGACAATTTTCTGCTGGGTCTAGAGAGGTGAGGGGAAGGTTGTGGCAAAGAAAAGATAAAGGAATAGGAAAAGGTAGAAGCATACACCAGAGATATCCTTCTTCAAGGCTTCTAACCTATTTGATCTGAGAAACATACACAATGTCATGAACTAGTAACAGATAGAGTAGCCATCATGCCATATAATTATCCTCATGCCACAGAGCTCCCTGGGAAGATGCTATATCTGCCCTGTCTTGTCTCTCTTCCTTCCCCAGTTGTTGCCCTTCAGGTATGCAACACAATTGCCATGCTTGGCCCTGCATAGTCATCGTTCACTGGCTGCCCTGAGTGATTATGCCTGTCTTTGCCACAGTACTCATATTTAGCTTCTTGGCTGTGTTAGCCTTTCACCACAGAAGGAAACAAGGAAGCACAAACAGGGTGACTGGCGAGGCAAGTAGGTTGGCTAATATGGATTTATAGGGATATAAATATATGGTGGGGAGAATGGGTTTTAGGGAGTTAGAAATAAAGTGGGGAGTGGATAGCTAGTTCCCAAAGAACAAAGAGAGAATCTAGTTTATTATGTGAGTAGCCAAGGACAGTGTGGGGTCATGAAGCAGGCAGAGATGGTGCTGAGCTCCAGACTGTGTATTCCTTTGCCTAGAGGCTAGACTGATCCCTGGAAACTAGGATGTAGCTGTGTATAAGTCCCATGTAAGTGGCTCCAGGTGTAGTAATTAAAGAGCTGTCTGCACAGTGAGTTAGCCAAAGCATTTGTTACTTGAGGCTACTTCAAAAAGTTCTTGGAAAATAGGATTAAAAGATAAGTATATTTTGGTGCAAAAAATTTCAAATCCATGCAGAGGCATTTGTAACTTGCATTTTCCATGAAATTTTTGGAGACCCCTCATATTTCTGGGCTCATGTTCGCATGACCAGAATGACACACAAAAAAGAAGGGCCAATTATTTGCTTTTCTTATAACTTTTAGATGGAGAGCAAACTGATTCAATGCTCATTCACTTAGCCCTGGCCTTTCTGTCCCATTCTAATCTGAGTTCTTGAGCCCAGCTCAAAATCAAACCTGTTGGTTTTGATTTGATGTCTATTTTGAAATATTTACCACTAGTCTTCTTTAAATCAACAAGGATATAGAGGTTGAGACAGGCAAGACTTGTTTAAAGGGTATAAATTCTGCTTCTCCTCAATGGGTGGTGGCTTCTGGGGATTGTTCATGAAATACATTTCTTTTATAAAAATGGTTTATTTTTTTCTTTATTTGAAAGGTAAAGCAACAGGGGTGGGGAGAGAATTTCTTCCATCCACTAATTTACTCTCCAAATGGTTGAAATGGCTGGGGCTGGGCCAGGCCGAATTCAGGAGCTTGTAACTCCATCTGGCTCTCTCATATGAGTGGCAGGGGTCCAAGTACTTGGACTGTCATCTGCTGCTTTCCCAGGTGCATTAGTGGGAAGCTAAATGGGAAGTGTAACAGCCAACATTGAAACTGGGACTCTGATATGGGATGTCATCATTACAAGCAGTGGTTTAACCTGCTATGTCACAAATTGGGCCATTGTTCACACAATCCATGTCAAAATTCCCTTAAGCTTAGACTTTTGTCATTCATTATCTGTCTTGTGTTCTCAAACTCCCTAATGCCTTGCGAAGGGAGATACCAATATACAATTCAGACACTTCATTTTTCTCACATTGAGGTGTTCTGAACTTTCCATCACTCCAGTCCAAAGATACCCCATTTTCTCTTTATATTTACAGAGTTTTTTTTTTTTTTTTCTGGAAGGCCATCCAAATGGAACCAAAGCAGTTTCAGCTTACTTCAGAACAAGACTGTGAGACAGATCCTGCAGTTTGCATACATCAATTCTAAACATCCCTTGGGTGGGGAGTCTGGATTGCCTTGGCTGATTGTTTCTGCTCAGTGGAAAATTTTTTGTGCCTCTCCCCAGGCCCATCCATTATAGAAGCAAGAGCTGAGAACCTTAAAACAGATCTTCAATGACTTGACTGTAGGGTGGGCACTCAAGCCAAATTCAATCAGAGGTTGTGAGATACTATAGCTTCAGAAGACCAAATTGGAATTCGAAATCTACTCCCTAAAATATCTTATTTAATATGCAGTTGTGATTCCTTTAAACAAGGATGGGGGGAGTGTCTTTTCTATTGTGTAACAAGTATATGTACCTAATTCTGCAATGTTTTGATACAGTTGAGTTTCCCTCAAGAAAAAAACATCTGTGTGAGGACTGATGGAAATGCCAGGATTGTTTTCTCAGGTTTAATCATGTTGTAAACATTTATTCCTATTGAAAGTGGTTCTGCTCAGAATGTGTTTCTGGTGTAGTCAGCCAGTTGTCAATATTCACTATTGGTTTTTCTGGGGCAACAACTACACTGCACTTAATCTATGGAATAAACACAGGCTTTGGAATCAGTACAAGTTTCAAATCCTGATTTAGCCATTTCCTAGATCTGTGTTCAGCTTTGTCCTAATCTAACTTCTCTGACCCTCAGTTTCCCCGTCTCTGACATTTGAATAATAATAACTCAATTGTTGCTGCTTTGATGAGTATACAACAGAGTACACATACAAAGCTTGGTGAAGTGCCTGGGTTATAGGAAGAGTTCAATAAATCATCTGTTCTATTGATATTTCCCTGCCACTACTAAAAATGACAGAAATTAAGTAACTGCAATTTATAGGAACCAGGTTAGGGAATCCCCTTTCACAAGAGATGAGACATGAACCCATCATACACACAGGCTGAGGACTAATTATTTGGCTAGCTGCTCAGGCATTAGATCACTAAAGTTCTCCTGAGGTTATAGACCATTGTTTCTGCTTTTTCCATTCTATTGATGTGCTCCCCAAAACATATCCCTTGGCCCTCTTTCCTTCTCTCTTTTAACCTTCTCAGAATTACCATGAAGAGTTGATCAATGAATTCCACATGAAACCACTAAAAGTTTTGGAGTAACACAATGACAATGGTGTTTTTCAAGAAAAGTATGGTGGCACCACACCAAATGATTAAGGGAACAGAGATTTGAAGCAAAAATATTAGGAGTCTAGAATAATCTAGGCATCAGGTGAAATAATCTAGGCATGAGGGAAAAGAAGAGACTGCTATGCAAATCATACGGGGATGCTTGACATGTTCAATATCCACAGGATATGCTGAACATGAAGGATTAAAGAGTGGGAAGCATCAAAAGTAGCACCAAGGTATTGAGCCTTGAGAGGATGATAATTCGATTGTGGACAAGGAATTGGAAGGAGGAAATGCTTTTGATTTTAACTACATTGTATTTGGCCCATATAAACAGAATTATTTTGTAGGTATTTATGGAATTGATGTCCAGAAGGAAGGTTGGGTTTGGAGATGTATAATTAAGAGTGCCCTCCCTCTACCCTCATATACAATATTCATTACCATCTCTGCTCCTTTGTTCATACTTTCCTCCTTTCCAGAAACATCCAGCTCCTTATTAGTTGATATATAACCCTTCTTCAAGTCCTAGTGCTTCCAGGAAACCTTCCCTTACTACCTTGGCTCCTGATAAATGCTCTCCCCCATGGATTCCAGTAGTTCCAAGGACACTCATTGCTTGTATCTCCCATTCATTTAGCACATAATTAAATCAATAACAATGTATTGAAGTATAGTGGCTAAAAAATAGTGTATTGTGCAGATTGCCTGCATTCAAATCTCACTTCTATCACTTACTAGTTGTGTGATTTGGGGCAGGTCACTCACCTTTTGTATGCCTCAGTTTCTTCATTTGCAAAACAGAATAGTAGTACCTACCTCATAAGATTGCTATAAAGATTAAATTAGTTAGTACATGTACAGTATTTGTAAGTTTTAAAAAGGTTCAAATCTATATGTATATTGGTTCCCCAAATAAGTCATTAATTTCTTAGTGACAGGGAATGTATCTTGAGGAAAAATCACATTTTTCTCAGAGAACCTAGCATTATTAGGTACTTCATCCAACCTCTGGATATCTAACTGTATTTAAATTCAAGTCCTTGGCTAAATCAGGCTGATAGGACTTTTATTTTAGGGAGATATCTCCATATCCCATGTACCGCAGAATACTCAATGGCCCTCACTATACTGCTTGCTCCAACCATTTCCAAAGTGGCTCTCCAATGGAAAGGGAAAAGTTGTTTTTTACAGGGTAGATCTTCCCATTAAACTGACATAAGCTGCAATTTTAGAAAGATTCAACTGGGGAAAGAGGCTAGGGAAGGTTTTGTTTTCCAACAGCTTTGTCAAGGGCATCACTTCCCCTTGGAATGACAGTAGAGGAGCTGTTAGAATGTCTAAGACAGAGAACAGGAAACAAAGGTGCTTCATTATTTGTAGCTACATTCAAAGCAGAACAAAGAAATGAACAGGACACTACTCTACCCCTTGATTTCCCACATCCCTGTATTGGAGGTGGGGGAAAAAGGAAGAAAGCAGAGAAACAGGAACCATCTGACCATCCAATATATCTTGGCATTCACCATACTGACATGCCTCATGTCAGGCTATGTTAGAAGTGAACCAATGATGTATTTTCATAAGAACTTAGCTTAGCTTAAGTATAACTATGATGCCCGGGCCTAGTCCCCAGCTGCAAAGGATGCTAAGTTAAAAAAACAACAAAAACAAAAACAAAAACAAAAAACTGATGAGCTCACTTAGTGGAGTTGAGTGGAAAAGGTTCTTATCTTCATGCAAGAAAAAATTCAAATGTGAGACAGAGAGGAGTGGCAAGCACAATAGCAAGTTTTAATGGGGTAGAGCATCTGTCAGAGCAGATGGGTACCTCTCCAGAGAGAATTTGATAGTACCTGGTTTACATTTAGATGGGGGTTTCTAAGGGAATGGGTCCAGTTCTTCACACCATTTCCTCTTCCTCTCTTCTATCTTCCTGGACAAAGGATTTGCTGAATAAAAATTAGGTAAAATTTCTCCTAATATTTTACTACCTAGTGTTATGCTGAGTAGACCCCCCTGGAAATGGGAAAATGCAATCCCCTTGGGGAAAGGCTGGGACAACCTGCAGTGCTACTGGGGTATGGACAAGACTTTATAGTATAAAATACTGGACAGCTTCTAAGGTGCAGTTCTAAGGTTGTTACCTTTTTTTGAAGAAACTTTTGTTTTCAGGTGCTCATGCACACATAGATTAATTCATAGCTTCTTAAAATTTCAACTACATAACTACAGTGTAACCCTCCCCCTCTTCCTTCGCTGTCACACCTACCCAGTGACATCCAACTCCCATTGCCTACCCCTCTCTTTGCATTGCTGTTTAAATTGTGCCTCTTAAAGTTGCTCAGACTAAGGGGAAGTGAAATTTGCATGATATGTATAAAAGGAACTAAACTTTTTTTTTTTTTTGACAGGCAGAGTTAGACAGTGAGAGAGAGAGAGACAGAGAGAAAGGTCTTCCTTCCGTTGGTCCACCCCTCAAGTGGCCGCCACTGCCGGCGCGCTGTAGCCGGCATGCTGTGCTGATCCGAAGCCAGGAGCCAGGTGCCCCCCCCCCCCCCCGTCTCCCATGGGGTGCAGGGCCCAAGCACTTGGGCCATCCTCCACTGCACTCCCAGACCACAGTAGAGAGCTGGACTGGAAGAGGAGCAACCAGGACAGAACCGGCACCCCAACCAGGACTAAAACCCGGAGTACCGGTGCCACAGGTGGAGGATTAGCCTAGTGAGCCAAGGCACCGGCCAAAAGGAACTAAACTTCTGAGAGGCATACCCACTTCTACCAGCTGGTCACCACTCTCAAGTTGTGGTATCAATAAATGTCTCGCTTTCTGCTTCCTTTATGTTTCTGATTCCATCCATTGTTGAGTAGGTGATCTCGGATGGCCTTAGTTCTCACAGCAGACACTGCAAAAATGCCTCCTGGGAGATCAGGAAAGCTGGGTTCTGGTTCTTGTCTGCTAAATAGTTGTGTAACCTTGGGAAGGTCTTAGTATCCTGAACCTCTTGTATCTTTGTTCTCAATCTAAAATAAAACTGGATAATTATTGTTTTCCAACCTAATTCATGGTGTCATTTTTTTCAAGACAACTGAGGTGATGGATTTGGAAATATTTTGCAAAAGCACAACATTTGGGGATGGCACTATGGTATAGCAGGCTCAGCCTCCATCTGTGGTGCTGGCATCCCATATGGGCACTGGTTAGCATTCCAGCTGCTCCTCTTCTGGTCCAGCTCTCAGCTAATAGCCTGGGAAAGCACTAAAAGGTGGCCTGAGTTCTTGGACCCCTGCAACCACCAGAAAAAGTTCCTAACTCCTGGCTTCAGATTAGCCCAGCCCCAGCCATTGCGGCCATCTGGGGAGTGAACCAGTGGATTGAGACCTTTCTCTCTGTCTCTCCCTCTGTCTGTCTGTAACTCTGCCTCTCAAATAAATAAAATATTTTTTTTAACAGGCAGAGTTAGACAGTGAGAGAGAGAGAGACAAAGAGAAAGGTCTTCCTTTTTCCGTTGGCCCATCCCCCAAATGGCCGCCATGGTCGGCGCGTTGTGGCCGGCGCGCTGTGCCGATCCGAAGCCAGGAGCCAGGTGCTTCCTCCTGGTCTCCCATGCGGGTGCAGGGCCCAAGCACTTGGGCCATCCTCCACTGCACTCCCGGGCCACAGCAGAGAGCTGGACTGGAAGAGGAACAACCAGGACAGAACCAGCGCCCCAACCGGGACTAGAACTCAGGGTGCCGGCACCGCAGGCGGAGGACTAGCCCAGTGAGCCACGGCGCCGGCCAAATAAAATATTTTCTAAAAAACACAACACTTATTTTTATGTAAAGGAATGTTATCTCAAACTTTACGTAGCTGGAGAAGAAAGTATTCTGTTTTAATATAGTTGTCACTAGTCATGCATGACTCGACCATTGGAAGTGTGGGTAGCCAGAATTGAGATGTGCTATAAGTATAAAGTACAATCCAATTTCTAAGATTTTAAACTATCTCAATAACTTCTTATATTGATTACATACTGAGATAATTTGAATATATAATTCAATAGATCAAATTAATTCAGCCTGTCTCTTTTAACTTTTTGAAACGTAGCTACTAAAAAATTGAAATGACATACATGGCTTGCAATTGTGGCTCACATTATTTTTCCATAGGAAACAATTAGTCTAGTTAGTCACATTAAGGAAGGTCAGAACAGCTGGATCCCTCCAAAAGTAGTCTCTCTGTTCAGAAAAGAAGGACCTGGGGATACAATTTCCATACACTCTCTACTGTTCTGTGTCTCTTGACCTCCTCTGAAAAAAGGTGTATATTTTGGTACAGAAGCCATTCTTTTGGGGGAATTTGGGAACAGGGTAGGTTTGACTTTCAGGAATAGGTGTGTATGAATCAGGGAAGGGACATGGAGAACCTTGGGTTGCTACAACAATGATAGACTATTGAAGAATAGCAAGCCAATTATCACATTACAATTCTCTCAGCCTACCAGGGTGGGTAATTAGCTTCTTTGAGGGATTCTTAAAAAATAACAGAAGAGAAGATTCCTTCCCAGCAACTAGCAATTTTGTCCTTTCAATTCAATTCAGTTCAATAGGTGGCAAAATTGCATAAAGGGAAAGTTAACACATTAATAGCTGCAATAGGAGCAGAGAGAGGCAAATGGGAAATGTCTTCCTTTTGTTCTGAAGGCAGGATTACCTCTGTCTATGAAAAGGCAATCAAAATAGCACTCTGCAAGTTTTCTTCAAATATCCTATAGAGGGCTTCTGGCTTCCAGTTTTATCTGCTTATTATAGCTCCCTGGTCTACTTTAAAGGCAGACGTGGCTAATGTGACTTGGATTCCAGGAGTCCATTAACTCTGGTCAGTGAGAATGGGCTCCTCAGAGGAGGATTATATGAACAAAATCCTTCCTAAACTTGAGTTTAGGATGTAGCAACAGACATCCCATTTAGGTCACACTCAGTACTGGCAGAAGTGGGGACTGAACTTGAAGGGAATGAATGATAAGGTCTTTGATTTATTCATGGGACAGTACAGGAAACAGACAACTTAAGACTAAACACTAAGGAATCAAATTATGATGCAAGTTACAGACCAAAGAGCATCAATTTAATAAACTTCAAGTTAAAATGAATCCAGATATTTACTGAAGCATGAATTGGAATATATATATATATATATTTGTTCAAAGCAGAATCAAACCTATATGTTTTCTAATAAACTAGAACATCAAAACATTCCTTTAACTAAATCTGAACTGAGCCAATGTTTCATTTGGTTTGAATCCCTGCTAAAAAGTAACATTTTGGGCTTTCGTTTCCCTTCAAAGGAAGGTAATCAAAATTCCCTGGAAATGGCCTATCTTCCACAAGATTCAGGTTGAATGAAGATATGTGAATCTATCCAAAAGTTTCAGATACAAGTCAGACTAACACAGGATCAAATATGGTGGTGCCACCTACCAAGCCTTAGAAAAGAATAAAGAATTTCAAACCAACCCAATATCATTATTCTTTAGGTAAACATATATTAGCCTGTGTATGTCCTTTGCTAATAGCACAGAAAAATCTTGACCTTTTATGAAACAATTCTTAAATGTCAAACATCTGTAGGAGATATTTATGTCAACTGAAAACTATGCATTGTCTATAAATCATCATCATGGTTATCTGATTCTGATTCTTTGGGAGTTACTTTACAATTATAAATAGCTGATAACTGGAAGATTATTCTTATCTTTAGATATGCAAACTGTATTATTCAAAGAAGATACTATATCTTACAGAAGGTAAGAAATTTGTCCCAAATTACAAAGCTAGGACATGGTGAGTTTGGGTCTTTTTTTGAGAGGTGTCTCTGTATTCTCTTCCATATCCTAACTCCCTCCAATTCCCAGCTTGGAGTGATTGTGAGTGAAATGAGAGTGGAAAGGAGCATTTGGATATGACACATCCAAACCTTACCTAGGGTACTATTTTGCCCAAGATCAGCTTTGCTCCTTTGGGATATTCACTGAGTGGATGCCTTGGACTTGACTAAACGAACTTCCATGGAATGAGCATGGCCATGTTACATGGATCCTCCTGTCTTTTGGGGCTGAAATAATGTAGAAGCTGTAGACACATAATCTGAGATAAGCCAAAACATTTTGGAAACTGTCATGAAGGTGGTCTAGACTAGAGCTTGCTTCATTTATGTTCATGAACTCTCTGAAATGAAGATTTCAAATCTCTCTACTGAAAACACCACTTTAGAATGGTAGTAGAGAACAAGGGTTGTTTATAATTCTGATATCTGCCAAGTAAAGTCCCCTCCTCTTCTCAAATTGGTTACTCTGCATATCTTGTGTGTTTGGATAAATCTTCATTCCTTTCCTTTAGCGAGCGAGTTCTGCAGGAGCAAGAGAGCAGTTCTTGCCGCTTAATCCTCAGTTAGGATCTATTATAAATCCTTTCATTTTAACAAATATTAAGTCCTATTATGCAAGGGTACTTCAAAAGTTTATGGGGAAAATGGAGTTAAAAGATGAGTCTATTTTGTCATAAAAAGATCTTTGAAATTCATGCATATCTTTTCTCATCATATAAATTTTTCATGAAATTTGTGATGCTCCCTTGCATGCGTGGATTTCAAAATGTTTTGAACCAAAATAAACATCTTTTAATCCCATTTCCCATGACTTTTTTGAAGAAATCTCACATTACATTTATGTCTTTATTATCTTAGAGTCATTGAGGTGTACATTCTGTGGAAAGGAAATTTGGAGGTAGTATGCTGGAGAGTAATAATTTGACATTTATTTTATCAATTAAAAGTGTTTAATTGCAGGCCGTTGTCTTCATGTGTTCTGGGTAACCATCTGATTACATTGTCAAAGAGAATCTATTTTCTTCAAGTTAATACCACCTGAGAATTTCAAACCAATGAGTTATATAGCTGTTCAAAAAAACAGGTCCTAAAATTCTTTGATACCTCCCTTGAAGCAGTGGAGCCTAATTCTCCCCTTGAATTAGGCTGGACTTAATGACTATAATGAATAAAATAAAACAACTGAGAGTGTTGGCTTTGGAGACCAGATCATCAAAAGCACTGCATCTTCTTTCTTGTTCACTTCCTTGAATTATTACTGTGGGAGATCCTGCCAAAAGCCATCTTGGAAGTATATCTTGCAACTCAGTTCAGCTTCAGATATTTGCAGCCCCTAACAGTATCCCTAATTGACTATAACAACATGAGTGATCTTGAGTCACAACCACCCAGCTAAGCCACTCCAGAATTCCTGACTCACAAACTTTATGATAACAAATACTTATTTAAGCCACTAGTCTTGAAGTAATTTATGTCACAGCAAGATACAAGTAATGCAGCTAAAAATCCAAGACATAGCTGTTTTTGAAAAATGGTTAGCTAAGCAATTATTCATATATTTTGTAAAACCTGACCAAGTGTTTTAAAGTCCATCTTATTTTTTTGTAACCTTCTGCTTAGAAACTGTGCAATTTTATTCAGTCCAAGTGTTAAAACCTAAGTCTTTTAAAGTTCAGCAATAGGAATTTGTTTATATATCATATATATATATGTTAACATATATATTATGTGTTCTTCACATTTAAAAAATAGATCATCAACACATATGTATTTGTATTCCTTCAACAAACATTACCTTGCACTATACAGGGTAAGACAGGTGCTTTTGTATACCTACTTATTCACAACCATTTCTTGAGCATCTACTAGGGGTCAGGCACTGTGCTTAGCACTGAGCATACAAAAATAAAGGTAATGACTTGTTTCTTTGAGGGGCTTGGTATCTAGTTGGGGAAGCAGACAAACAAATACACATTTTGCAACACAGTCTGGCGAATATTATCCCAGAGATATGAATGATATGCTGTGATATTACAGAGAACAGAACAGCCATCTCTACTCTATGAGAGGTCTTGAAGTATGAACATCAGTTTTCAAGCAAAGACAAGTGGCAGGTCAGAGGAATGGCATTCCAGGAGTGAGACAACAGGATGTGCAAAGTATGAAAGTATGTAAGAATGAAAAAATGAGGCTATCTTTTTATAATTTAGTTCCCCCTGCCTGAGTATAAATTAGTGGCTGGTGATATGCATACTCCTAGCAGGCTGTTGTACCAGGCACAGGAATTTCAAAGCCAACAGGCCGCTCAAGTTGCCCCAGATGGAAGGTGCTTGACTTCCCCATGGCTCTTAGGCTAGTAGAGTTCTCATGATGAATCCTGAACCTTGCCAAGATAAATGTTTAAGTCCTCTGGACCATAAAATGCCCTTAATATGAAGAACTCACATTTTCTGTGCATGTATGCTAAACTTATGAACTTGGGCTTCTGTGGTCCTTTATTTTTAATAAAAAATTAGAAAACATTGCCCTTTAGATCAATGCCACTCAAACTGTGAGTCCAAGAAAAGATAAAGAGTTTGAGCCAGTGCATGAATGAACACACTGTTGCCTTTATCAATAAAATTGTGCTCTCAAGAAATATAAACTGAACTAAATAGTTTGCCTAGTGGCATAGTTGATTTACATTTGGCACAAGCTACTAATCTCATCACAGACTGACTGCTAACAAATAGTTCATGGGTTGGCGGTTATCCATAGAACACATTTTTTAGATAACTCACTATCCATTAAATACAATCTTTATGACAAATCTTACTGTTTTCTTTCAGAACTAGTTCTACGTTTTCTTTCTCCGTTGGGAGAATGATATGATCTACCTTTTATCTCTTTTATGTATATTTTTGGTGTACTTGACTTCCTTTTTGTTTTGGTTTCTAAGTAGTTCAGAGCCAAATTTGAAGCTCGAGTACATCAACCTGGTTGATACTTATTGGTGTCATTTTTTACATACTTATTCTCCATTTGGATTTCCAATTTAAAATTTGACTCAATCATTTCATTGAATATGTTTTTGCTGAATGAGAATGATGACAATGATGACAATCATGACAATGAGCATTACAGCAAGCAGGACAAATTGGCCAGATTTCTGGTCTGCATCCATTTGAGTAGAATCAGGTTATCGCTGTGCCTCCATGATTCCAAAAACGTTTGAAGTTTTTGATCTCTGAATTACCAGAATTTGCACTCATGGAAACACAGTAGTACTCATGAGGAACACAATCCTCTGCATGCAGAGGGTACTGGCCTACATAGTGAAGTCAGCATGCACAGTTAGGAGAAGATCACTCACCGTCTTGGTCGTTACCTGAGTCAGCTGGAGACTTGCTTCGGCGCATGGGGCCGGGGCTCTTGGCTGAACTCTTCTGAGGTGTTGGGGATGCCTTTGGGCCAGCTGTGGCCGATGGGTTTCCCTTCATGACTCGGCATTCTGAGGCAAAAGAGACAGCTTAGTAGGAGGTAAAATTGAGGCTGAGAATGTCATTAGCCTTTGGAAACAGGAACAACTAACATAGGCCAAAAACACCTCAGTGGTTCAGGGCTCTAATGTGGTCCTCATTGTTTGTAGGAACTATGGTTCTGGGGTAGGTGGCATGGAGGCATTTTCAAAAGTCATCTGGACTAAGATACGTATTTAAGACCCTGGATTATGGAACAAGGGCAGGAGTTCAAAATTCAGTCAAGTAGGTAATTAAAAGTCCACCTGAGGTAGGCATTTGGCATAGTGGTTAAGACCTGTTAGGACAGCTGAAGCACATATCAGTGTGCCGAAGTTTGATCCCTAGCTCTGTCTCCTGACTCCAGTCTCCTGCTAATTTGGACTTTGAAAGACAGTAGTGAGGGTTCAAGTAATTGGGTTCCTGTTACCCATATGAGAGAAATGGATTGGGTTTACACTTGCCAGATTTGGCCCCTCCAGCCATTGTGAGCATTTGGAGAATGAGACAGAGGATGAGGACTAACTCTGTCTCTTTATCTTTCTTTCTCTCTCTTTGTCTCCCCCTTCTGTGCAAAAAAAGCCAACTCATTTATTTGCTAAAGACTTAACCATATCTCAGAAGAGCATCAATTGATGCATCCTTTAATTAGTTTCCTTGGAGTTGAAATTGATAGCTCAGAGGTTGCAGCTACACAGATCAACCATCCATGAATAATTTAAAAGTGGGAGTAGGAACTATCATTTATTGTCTATTATATGCCACAAATTTATAAGATTTACATAATGGATTTCGTGTCATTTAAATTTATTTATTTATTTATTATTTTAGAGGCAGAGGGACGGAGAGAGAGAGAGAGAGAGAGAGAGAGAGAGAGAGAATATGAATTTCCATCCACTAGTTCACTTCCCAGATGCCCACAATGGCCAGGGATGGGCCAGACTGAATCTGTGGCCCAGGAACACAATCTAGGTCTTCCATGTGGATGACAGGAACCTAATTACTTGAGCCATTAGCATTGTCTCTCAGGGTCTGAATTAACAGGAAGCTGGAATCAGGAGCTATGAATTGAACCCAGACACACTAATGTGGAATGTGAGTATCTTAACCACTAGGCAAAACATCAGCCCGTTATGTAATTTTATATAAATAAGCACTATCACCACCATCGTCTTGCACGCATAGAGTTCTTTTGATTTTGGGTGCACACTATCTTAACCCCATATGGTGGTTTAATGAATAAATGTGCCAGGAGTAACTCTGTCATTCAGCTCATGGTTGTGAAGGAGAATGTGCCAGATGTTCCTGTATTTGCCTCAAATCCAATCTGACACATAGTGAGCATCTTTATCATACAATCATTCAGTATTCCATACTATGGTCATCTGGGGCTTTGATAGTGCTAAATTTTTAGGAGGATCATTATACTTATATTGCTGATGAGCAGCCTTTTGTTTTGGGCCAGGAAGCAAAAAAGTAGAACAACAACTACAAGCCAAATCTCCTGAGTCTCAATTTAGTGATCTTTCCACTGACATTTTCTCAACCTTGTACTGTGATATGAAAAGTAGAATCAAACATCTGGAAACAGAGTAGTGTTTTCTTTTAAAAAATTATTTGAGAGGGAGAGAGACAGAGATAGAGAGACAGAAGAAAGACAGAAAGAAAACTCTCATCCAGTGGTTCACTTCCCAAATACTCACAATGGCCAGGACTAAAGTCAGGAGTTAAGGATTCAATGCAAATCTCTCACTTGGGTGGTAGGAACCCACTTACTTGAACCATCACCTGATTCTTCCAAGAATCTGCATTAGCAGCAAACCAGAGTTTGGAGCCAGAGCCAGGACTCTGATGTGGGATGCAGACATCTTAACAGGCCAACAGCCACCACAAGAATAATCTCCTTGTTGTCTACTACTTAAAGGTACATTGATGTATAAATTAACCAGAAAGATTTGAGTAGCTACTCTTTTAAATTAAGTATTTCAGGAAACTCAGTTAAGGGGAAAGTTCATTTTTGTTTGTTTCACTTCTTGTTTTGGTTGATGAACTTTAGTAGTCACTGCCTGTACCTAGAGATGTAGAAGATAGAGTGAATTGGAAATAGTCTGTACTCATTTAGCTATTGTATGATCATTTGCCTTTTCACAAATGGAATACAGCAGAAATGCCACCTCTTTTAGGCTTCTTGTCATCTGAGCTATATGTGAAGTCTATATTAGAAACTCCACCTTTGTTTTTCTCATACTTTAATTTTTGAAAAGTGAGGAATATATTTGAATGTGCCTTTCCATCAAAAAACCCTATTTCTGTGTGAGCTGATTCACCCTTAAACTTATACCTGGAGCTTGGATTCAAACAAGGGAAAATAGATGGGCATATGTTCATCTCCATCCTGAGATTAAAAGCGCTCTTGGAATCCTAAATCACAAAATGAGGAAAATGGGACAGAAAACCTAAGGAGTTTTCAAGGAAAAAATGTTTGATACTGACTCAGTGGAAAATTTAAGAATAGACACATCCACGTGAGCAGAATGAATATATATTCATAAATTTTAACTCCAAATATTCCTTCCTGTGACCTGATTGTGCCTATCAATCCATGTGATACACTATGTGCTTTAAATATATGGTCACTGTCAGGGCAGATGGTGAGTTTTATTGGGTTTGGAGGATAGGTCTCTAGGACATCCCATCAACCTTGCCCATAGTGACCCATGTATCCAAATATACAGGGAAAAATTTACAATATCCATCCTTGAGGTACCATGCATAAGTGTTCTTCAGACAATATAAACCCATGGGAATTCTTAGGGATAGAAAGAAGAAAAATGGAACAATAAAACCCAGTTATATGCTTACCATTTTCATCCAGAGAAAAGTCATCCTGAGCATAGCGAAATTTTTCAGGACCACAGGCAATAAACACATCATCATCACCAAAGAAATCATGGAGACAAGTTACCTATGAAGAAACCAGAAACATTGTATTGGTATTTGGTGGTCTTGTGAAATGCAACTCACACTCATGAAAAAAAGCTTGACATCTAGGTCATCATTTCCAGATCCCAGGAATCTCTTTTCTCAAACACCTATAACACTTATAATCTGCTCAACAAACACTGCTGAATAATGCCACAATTAGTGTCATCATATTTTCATGTTTCATGTGTTCATTTTTTCCATTGCCTCAAGGGTAAGATTGAGACTATGTCTGAATGGAATGCCTCCCTTTTAAGAAAAGTTACCCAGCAAACAGGTCAACAAATGTCACCTCTTCTTAGACCTTCAAAGAGAGTGTTCCTGGCCCAACTCTTGGGCCAGGGGTCTAGGCAAAAGCAGACAATAAAGATGTTATGCAGCCTGTGATGGATAGGACCTTGGGGCTAACCAAGAAATGGAGACTTTTAAAAGAAGGACACCATTTCTTAACTGCATTGGATACCCTCAAATTGAACCTTTGCTAAAAATAAGCCAAAAACTTGGTAGTGGCTCAGGTTACCACTCCTCCCTGAGAAACCTGGAGAGGGAAACTAGGCTGACTACCTAAAAGTTCATCAAAAGCATGGTTCCTCAATAGGCTTGTAAAGCCATGTACCAAGACCCTTCCTGCCTTCTAGTGCCTTATGATTGCTGCTTTTCCAGAACAGAGAGAGATTCTTACCAACCCCCTTTTTGCACAAAGAAATGATGGTCCCTGGGAAAGTATACTGCTCCATGCAGTCTCCCCACTTCTCAGCTTTCCTAATTACATTTGATAATTAGTCCAGCCCATCAGGGAAACCCCAGGAGAAACCATAGAGTCAAAACATGCTTATCCCACTCTTTAGCTTGAAAGTGTTCAAAGCCTCTAATTGTTCTAAGCTCCCCATTCATGCTGCCAGCAATGGTGTTACAAATGCACGGTGCTCACAAACTAACAGCAGATTTCTGGGTACAGAAAAAAAAATATGTTATATTGGAAAAAATGTTTATATTAATAACATCATCTCCCACTCAAATTCTATTCAATTCCTGGTACCCCAGGCAAGATGGTTATAAGCCTCATATAAAGGAAGAGGTGCTTAAGGTGTCTCAGCCTCCCAAACATCCAAGAGATGCCCAGAGGAGGGAGGAAGATTTGGAGGCCTATCAGGGTAGCTCCTATTAAGCCTTTTCCTAGTCCTGGGTCTCAACCTTATTAAATAAGCCAAAACCCTTCTTCAGCTCACTTGTCCTTCACCCATTCATCCCATGATCATGTAATGACAGTCAGAGTTACCACTGACTGAAGGCTTACTCAATGACAAGCACTCTGCTAATTACTTCCAAATCTATCATCTCATTTTACCCTCCCAACAAAACCTAGAAGTCAATATTATTGACATTGCTATTTTAAAGATGAGAAACCCGAGACCCAAATACGACAAATTATCCAGATGACAGTGAATCCAGACAAGTGCAGATATGACTTCAAAGCTTGTGCTTTAAAAAGCATTATTTAAAAGAATATTTAGTTGAAAGACAGTGAAAGAGAGGAGAAAGAGAAAGGAGAGAGGGAGAGAGAGAGAGGGAGAGAGGGAGAGAGGGAGAGAGGGAGAGAGAGAGAGAGAGGAGAGATAGAGACTGTGCTTTTAACCACTTGACAATACATATATAGATTAGTCACTGGAGAGACTGCAATGAATAAGACTCTGTAATAACACCATGGAGCTTATGGTCTGATTGATGTACAATGAAAGAACATTTCAATTTAGGGTGTCATGAGTACTAGGAGTGTCTGTAGATAAGTTGAAAGCTATTGATTACCATATCTTAGTGACCCCAGTCACTGACTGGCATTGTGATTTCAATAAGCATCCTGCAGATTGTCCTGGTGGCAGAGCCTATGACGGAGGATACATGGCTTTGAGCTCTGCTACAGACCTCCCAGTAATATCTAGGACGTTGGTTAAAAAAAAAAAAAAAACTGTAGCCCTAACTTTGATACATTAATTGTCCCCAAATTGTCTACTCTCTGCCACTTCCTTGTCTCTGAAGATCTTTGTGATGTCTTTGAGACTAGCTTTGACCCTATCTGCCATTTTTTTTTTGGTCATGAGTAAAGGAGTCCTCATCATGAAGTGTTCCTCAGCTAGTGGCCTTTAGGCATTAGCACTTTGTTTTAAGATCTCCTTGTATTTTCACTTGTATTCACCTAGTCCTCCCCTATTGGATCACAGGTTTCTGAATGTAGACCAAGTTTATCCCTCCCTCTTTATCTCGCCATGGTTGCTGTTAGAAAGCTTGTTACATAATTCAAATTTAGCCATGGATGTTTCTGCCCAACTGCATACAGAGAAGTAGGAACATTGAGAGGCTTTATAAAGATACATAAAGAAACAAAAGTAGGAATATGAAAGACTAAATCAATTGTGGAAAACAACAGACATTGTAGGATGTAGGATTCAGAGGCTTTAAAAAGTAACAAAACATGAATTTAAGAACAAGAAAGGAGAAATGACGATGAACACAGAAATTATTCTCACATGACTGTGAATTATTTCAAAAATTTTAATGAAAGGGATGATTTGTACATCTCAGTTACATTCCTTGATATCCTATTGTAGGACAACTAAACTTTACAAATTGTTTTGCGGGTTGCTTTGACAATGATCCACTCTCCTTCAATCCCAGGCCTCTCTACCCCCACTCAGCTTTCGAAAAAGCCTTTAGATAACTTCTCCTTTGGGAAGCTTCTAAGAAAGGCCAAGTCCCCTGTGCTTCTGACATATCACAACGGTGGAGCTGGCTTAAAACACATTCATATTTCAATCCAGCTGTTCAGCATCAGATTTCTGGTGTGATCCCAACCCACATTTTACTGGCTCCCAAATGTACACATTGCACACATGGATACCCAGCTTCCCCAAATGCCTTGGATATTGAGACACAGAAGCTCCCCATCTTTGTTACAGTCTTGGAAAAATAGAATGCTCTCCATCTAAAATATGTGGAATCCAAGGCCCAGAGAGTCAAAGTAGTCCAAGGATGCACAGCCAGCTTACGGTAGAGTTAGGACTAGCACCCAGATGTTCTATGTCAATTCAGGACAAATATTTCAATTACTAGAGAGAACAAGCCTTCCTAAAGTCCTGACTTCAAAGGTTTTAAAGCATATATGGTGAGATGGGCATTTGACAAAGCAGTTAAGACACCACTTAGGATGCCCACATCCTATATCAGAGTGCCTGCGCTTATTTTTTTCAATTCCAGCTTCCTACTAATGTGTGTATATATACGTGGGTCCCTGTCACCCACATAGGAGATCTGTTTTGAGTTCCAGCCTCCTGGCTTCACCCTGGATCCACCTAGGCCATTTCAGGCATTTGGATAGTGAAACAGTGGATGGAAGATCTCTCTCTCTCTCTCTCTCTCTCTCTCTCTCCCTATCACTTTGCCTTTAAAATGCATTGTAAAAGAAAGAATACTACAAAGCCTAGACATAAAAGTACTCATTTATCCTGGTCAATGTCCAATATGTGTTAGAACATTTTAGCGAATTGAAAAAAAGAAATATCTTTGTGGATAATGTTTTTAATTTATGGACAGGAAAACCATCCACTACTGTAACTGAAACTCAGTATGTAGTGGAGTAGAAGGACAGGGAGAAGTAGAGAAAGAAAAGAAAGGAAAGTGGGAAAAGAATAAGGAGAAGCAGGAGAAAGAATGGAGGATAAGAGATAATACTCAAGGGGCCGGCGCCGTGGCTCACTTGGCTAATCCTCCGCCTGTGGTGCCAGCATCCCAAATGAGCACCAGGTTCTAGTCCCGGCTGCTTCCCTTCCAGTCCGGCTCTCTGCTGTGGCCCGGGAAGGCAGTGGAGGATGGCCCAAGTGTTTGGGCACCTGCACCCGCGTGGGCGACCAGGAGGAAGCACCTGGCTCCTGGCTTCAGATCGGCGTAGCTCCGGCTGTAGTGGCCATTTGGGGGGGGGGGGGGGTGAACCAATGGAAGGAAGACCTTTCTCTCTATTTCTCTCTCTTACTGTCTAACTCTATCTGTCAATAAAAAAAATGCCTTCTCTTTAAAAAAAAATAGACAATACTTAAAAGAATCTCACAGGGGCCAGTGCTGTGGAGCAGCAGGTAAAGCCACCGCCTACAGTGCTGACATCCCATATGGGTGCCAGTTCGAGTCCTGGCTGCTCCACTTCTGATCCAGCTCTCTGCTATGGTCTGGAAAAGCAGTAAAAGATGGCACAAGTCCTTGGGCCCCTGCACCCACGTGGGAGACCCAGAAGAAGTTCCTGGTTCCTGGCTTCAGATCGGTGCAGTTTCGGCTGTTGCAGCCATCAGGAGAGTGAACCAGTGGATGGAAGACCTCTCTCTCTGTCTCTACCTCTCTATATAACTCTGTCTTTCAAATAAATAAATAAATCTTAAAAAAAGAATCTCACACATAACAGCTGCTTTTTAAAATTTCACAGTTAATATGACACAAACTCCACCTTAATTTACAGTAAAAATTTCTGATTTTCCAAATCAGCTTGTGGATATAAAATTTTCATTGCAAAGTGGAAGCAGAGGTAGAAAACATAAATAATCATTATGATACTACTTAAATCATCCTCAAAGATCAAAGGTCTTTGTGGCATCAACTTCAGTATGTCATATTTGGGTATTTAAGTCAGAGAAGAGAACATGAATATATGATACCTATCTTTATAATTAATCAACTGTCAGCACAAAATCAATGAAGTCAATTCACATTAACATTGAACCATTAATTTAATGCTGTTTCATTGGAAAAAAAACCCACAGCAGGTGTTAGAGGAAGGGAGGCCAGCTTGGTTGTGCATTAGTGTGAACCATAGATTATATGGATGGTCCAGTAGTGGCTTAAATGTAAAAGTACATATGGGGAAATGGAGACAATGTCTCACTATGTGAGAGCATTTTGAGTCTATTAGTTGCAAATTGCAAATTCACTCTGTGACTTGATTTAGTCTTGATTAGATTCTCTATCCTCATATTACAGACACTAGCAGTTAGTTCTTCTATGTGCCTGATGCTAGCAGACTCTCCATTTAACTTACCTAATTATTTGGAAGGCAATGTTACCTTGAGAAGTTATATCTTGCTTGTATTATCTATAAGGCTCACTTTCAATGTGCAAAATATTTTCATTGAAGGTTCAATTTCACTTATATTGATACATTAAGTATGTACTGGTGCAAAGAAACTGTGTGAGAGATACAGAAATGTACAATAATGGGCCACTTTTCTTCACAGAGTTGGCAATATAATAAGCAAGTCAGAACTACACGAAAAATTTGAATACAAGGAAGTCTGTTAGCACTATTGTAGCTACAACAAAGAACAAGGGAAGCACAGAAGACAAAGAAAACAATTCTAATCATGAGAACTGGGGAGGGCTCCAAAGAGAAGATGGCACAAAAACTGACTCTTGAAGGATGAGTAGGCAATAGGTTAATGGAGTTAGGAGAGATTCCAGGCAGAGGTAACTGCATGAACCAAGGCAAAGAGGCAGGAATGTGCTTTTTTCTTAATGGTTATGGAATAAAGAGCTGAATCTTGGTAATGAAAGTAACAGAGATTCTGAGCCTGCAAAGCTCTGAACAAACAGCACAATTGCTCAGACCCATCTACTGACCTTCTGCACAGACAAACCATACTGTTGTCTACTGGTAGAATTCAGGGCTAAGAGGAGGGCAGAGAGTGTCTTTGAGGAAGGATGACCCCAGTGGTGAAGAAGAGGGAACCCCCGTGGCAAGGAAGACAAACCACACCGATTTCCCAGTCTTGCCAACAGTGTGCCTTGCCCAGAGAGAGTGACTGGCAAGCTTCACAAAATAAGTTAATGAAAGAGTCAGTAAATATTACTACAGATGAGGCTTTTTCTAAAAGTCACTGCTACACTCATTCTGAAACATTTCCTGCCTGCCCAAAAGATTGGCACAAACGTGGCTTTGGTGAGCGGTGGCAATGTTTCTGAGATCACCCTGGCTTTCTTTACCAAACTCATTTTCCTGAGGTTATCTTGAAGGCTTGCTATTGGGTTTTTCAAGACGACTTTTTTTTTTTTTTTTTTTTTTTTTGCCAGGGCAAGCAGTTCCTTGGTTCTGCAATGAAATGTTTTGGCACAGATCTTTTTATTCAAAGACTTGAACTTCCCAGGAAGGCATCAGGTAGTTGGGTCCCTGTTACCTACATGGGAAACCAGTATTGAGTTTCCAATTCTCACCTTTGGCCTGGCCCAGCGCTGGTTGTTGAGAATATTTAAGGTATGAACCACTGTATTGAAGATCTCTCTATATCTCGGTATTTCAAATATAATTAATTAATTAATAATATGTGAAAAATATTGAATTATACACTTTAATAAGTGATTTGTATATCAATAAAACTGCAAAAAAGAGAAATGTAAAAATGTTTATTGCAATTTATTGTGAATTTAGTTGTAATGTAATAGGAAGTATTTTTTGAATACTTAGTCTGTCGTATTGCAGAAGGAAAGTCAGATTTCACCTATTCAGAGAAGTCATCCTTATTACCTAGTCTCAACTAGAACCACCACCACCACCAAGAGAATCATTTTCCACAAGACTGGAAATGCATTGTTTGTTCACTACTGATGCCCTCAAAAGCAACCTATTTAAAAGTATTGTTATCATCAGTTATAGTAAGAGTATGAAAATTCAAAAAATTATAATTAAATCTTTGTTTGATAATTAAAGACATTGTAGTACAATGTGATAATCTCCAGACTACCAATGAGCACTATCCTCTGTATTGTACAGAAGAGAAAATCATAACAGATGAAGACTGATTTATTTGCTGAATTCTAGATCTATTTGTTTTCTAATAATTTGCCTAAAAATATAGCATCAATTCCCTCCATAAATAAAGACTATTTTTTAAAAAAATATTTACTTATTTATTTGAAAGGCATTGTTATAGAGAGATAGGGAGAGACAGAGAGATAGAAGAGAGACATAGAAGAAGTGGTTTACTCACAAAATGATTGCAACAACTAGGTCTGGACCAGGCCAAAACCATGAGCTTCATTTGGGTCTCCCATGTGGGTAGAGGGGCCCAAAGACTTGGGCCATTTTCCACTGCTTTCCCAGGTGCATTAGCAGGGAGCTGGATTGGAAGTGGAACAGCCAGGACTCGAACCAGTGCCCATATGGGATGCTGGCATTGCAGGCAGCAGCTTAACCTGCTATATCACAACACTGGTTCCCTAAAGACCATTTCTTTAGGCTCTTTGATTGCTCTATTGGTTTTTTCCTTTCTCCTTCTTTCACTCATCAAAGCATTCATTTATTAAGGACACTACTATGTTTCTGATTTTCATTGTCTGGCCTCATGATGCTTAGCTTAGGAAACAGTGTTGAGCAGCTGATTGTGAAAGGAGGGACTGTTATTCTGTTCCCACTATCTGTGCTGTTTTCTGGAAATCCTCAGTCCCTCCCCACCCAGTTTACCTATTCTTATGTAAGTCACATTGAAGCTGTATATCTCTAGTTTTCTAGCACTAGACCTTATTGGATCTCTCTCTGTCTTTGCCTGGTAAAGAGTGACAGAAACTTTACTCATAGGTCTCTGGGCAATAAGGTACCATGAGAAATTCTAGAAATAGGTTGCATTTCTGTCAGCTAATTCTTCCACTGGTATTTTTAGCCTCATAGACAATGGTTACTTTCCTTACTTCATTCTGGAATTTCTTCCAGAAATTAGTTAGACTAAACTTAGACTAAAATCTGGACAATGAAATCTCATCTGAAATATTTGACTTTGAATTTATTCTCTTCAGCCTTAAAATAATTTATCTTTGTATGGTGAAAGGTCATAATGATGCTACCTAGCTTTTGTTGTTTGATATTTTTCATATTTTCTCATCTCCATTATCTCATATGGTTCATTGGACTGGATTTTAGTAAGTAAACCACAAATGCCCATGAATGTTGAGTGACTTTTACAAGGTCACATTGATAGTTATTGATAGAACTGATACTAGAACTCAAGATTGCTTCTTTCACTCTAACACTCTGGGTATTTAAGGTACATAGCAAAGGCACTTATTTCCTAGACAGGGAAGACATGGGTAAAGGAATTCAGTAGAGGACTCTGGATGGCAAAAAAAAAAAAAAAAAAAAAAAAAAAAAAAAATTACAAATGGTAGGGGAAAGAGTGGCACAGAGAGGAGGTGGGAAGGAATAAGACTCTCTACCCTATTTTACTGGGAGCTGGTTGAGATTTAATAACCTGAGTTAGACAGTGCCAGACCCCTTGGAAGCCTGGCAACCCCTCAATGCTCAAGTGTGTTTTTCCTTAGTTTTTCTTTGCCATTTTTCCAAGAGTCTGTCAGCTCCCACTGGGGATCTCTCAGGGATGAGAACAGCTGCAGAAGCACTGTAGCTGGGCTCTGAGTCCATGCCCAGAACTGACACCTGCCCTTCCACAGGGCCCTGGGGACAAGTTGGCTCAGAGAAACAGGGACAAGACAGAACTCCATTCATCAGAAAGAACTGGGGTAGAAAAACCTTGCTTGATCCCTTGGCACCAATAAGCTCTAAGGTTGGCCCTGGGCCCCACACAAGTCCAGGTTCTATTTAGTATGGTCAATTAAAATAGGAGAATGTGCTTGTAGGGCCCATTGTAGTTACCTATCACATTTAATAGTTATCTGGTGTCTGTTGCACACAAAGTACAGTGAGGGTATGGCTTTGGAGTTCAGTCAGGGAAGGAAAGTTTTACTGGGTAAATAAGCTAGTTTCTACCTACGTTCTAGGCTAAAACCTGCCACTGATTCACATCTTTTTTTCTAGGCTTTAGTTTCCTGTGATATAAGGTGACAACACTGGTCTAGAGCCTTTTGAGATCAGTCTTTTATGTGTCACACACCCTTTAGAGAATCTGATGAAAACTGAGGCTCTTTCCCCCAGAAAAATGTGTATTTTCAAATAGAGAACTGATTTTCCATTTAACTTAGGGGGATTAAGGATTTCCCAAAAGCCCATCTATATAAACCAAGTTAAGAGTCTCTGGACTAGTTGATTTCTGAGGTCTATTCTGGCTCTGTCAGTCTATGAAACATTCCAGGTTGGACAGAGTTAATGATCAGAGACAACCAGGCCAGAATGCTGGCAGCTGTCCTGGAATCCCAGAGGCTTAACTGTACCCCCCTTCCCAGGCTTCCTGAGACTTCAGTCCAAGGGAAGCAAAAGGATGTAAGCTCATTCTCTGCAAACTGGGTCCAAGGGAAGCAAAGGAGTGCAAACCGATTTATGGTAAAACAGAGACTTCAGTGTGCATCAGACTGTTGCCTCCCAGGTTGCTGGAATTTAGCAAGGACACTAGCTTTGTAGGAGAGAGTAGGTGTGAGAGTTATGGCCTCTAAATGTTCCTCATGGTTGGCTGGGTATAGTATGAAAATCTTGACTGCCCAATTGGTAAGGAATATACAGCTTGTAGATGTTCTTAGATGGTGACTTAAGAGCTAATTATGAACATGGATGGACAGAATACTAATGGCTATAAACCTACTGTAAGTCCTTACATAATTATCTCTACCTTTGTAGCATCAAAATTTGAGGGAGAAGAAAGTGGTTTGATGGGTGCATCAGTCAGGGTCCCATTAGGAAACATATGACTTTCTTAGAGTAGATAAATAGAGTAGACTTTAATAAACAGAGTTGACTACAAAAATATGGGCAAGATATAGAGAGACTACAGAAGACTCTGTGGTATCAAAGCAATAGTAATAGTGGGGTCCATTAGAAGCCTTAGACCTCAAGGAGAGAGGGGAGGTAGTAATTACCAGAACTCAGAGGGAAGGAGAGAGAATGACAATCATGTAGAGAGGCTCCTCTGATAGGAACTGTGAACTTCAGTGAGTGGATGCCCAGCAACCCCTCAGACAGGGTACTGGGGTATAGAAATCTTAGAATAGTACCTCATGGAAGTGATGATCCAAGAATATAAAGAATATTTGGGAAACATGAGATTATAAGTCTCTATATCTGCTATCTTAGGCTCCATGTTCAGAGGATAATTTAAGAGTTAGTAATCCTAGAAAGCTCAAGATCAACAAGCTTTCACAATTTACAGCTTCTAGAGCAGTGGTTATCAACTGCAGCCATTTTGCCTCCTTCCAATTTCTCCTTCCCAGGGATATTGGACAATATCTGGAGATATTATAGGTTGTAACAATTTGGAAAAGGGGTGCTACCTGGAGGAGTGCTAGTGACATGTAATAGCTAGAGGTCACGGATGCTGCTGTGTGTCCTACAATATAACTTCTCACAACAAAAAGGGCCAGACCAAAATGTCAATATTGCCAGGATTGAGAAGCATCTGCACTTGGTTACTGTCAAGATATTTAGCTCTGGTCATCACACTCTTTACTCCCCATCTATAAGATGGCTTCCTTGCTACCACCTGTGGATCTGAGGATGGCAACTCCTGGAATCAGTTCTAACACAGCAGGTTTCTGTGTTATAGCAGACTGTCTCATTATTCAGAGTGCTGCTGTTGTGGCTATTATTACTATTGCCTATTGCTATTTAGTTTTTGACTCCTGGCCTTGTTTTAACCCCAACAGAGGATTATTTCCTAGTTTCTAACTGCTTGTCTGGTTAATGACTCACAGCCTGCCTGGACCTCTGGTTTTTGCAAGCTCTTTCTAAACCTGGCATCCTTCCTAGGCAATGAGGTCCACTTTCATCCATGGTTTCAGTACAACACTGCCTTACTCATTCCATTCTGGGACACCAAATAGGATTTTGACTACTAATTACACGAGACCTGCTGCCTCTTGAATCTCTATGAGAAAAGTGCCAGCCTCAGGAAAGAAACAACTCAATGAGCTGTCAACTGTGTAACAGGTCCTCCTGCTGTAACTGTCAAAGAAAGTGGTGTTTAGCCTAATGGATGAGACACCCATGTCCCATATCAGTGTCTGTGTTCAATTCCTGCCTCCAGATCCTGCTTTCTGCTTTCTAGCACCTGATTAACGCAAAACCTAGAAAGCAGCAGTGATGGCTCAAGTAGTTGGGTCTCCGCCACCCGCGAGGGAGAACCAAATTGTGTTCCTGTCTCCCAGCTTCAGCCCTGTCCCTGCTCGGCCACTAAGGGCATTTGTGGGAGTGAATCAATGGGTGGGAGCTTGCAATTCTCTTCCAATCTCTCTCTCTCTGTCTCTCTCTCTCCCTCATAAATAAATAGGATTTTTAAGAAAGGGAAGTGGTACATTTTGGGACAGCACATTTCAAAGACTTCTGTCTCAATTGGCTTAAGCAGAGATACAAAAATGTTCTACACAAAGGAGTTTTAGAGCCAGTTACACATTAATTTCATATGTGAAGAAACAAAAGCTGAAAATAAATTGAGATCCCATAGTTGAGATAATATCTGGTTTGGTCATTTCTCAAATGTCAGCCTCATGTCCCTACAAAGGAGTATAAAGAAGGAATTTGAAATGAAAATGAAAATATTACTGAGGACAGGAGAACGTAATGTTGTTTTCTTAACAAATTTTCATTCCTGAATTTGGAGACTCAGGTGGGGTTGTGGAAAGGAACTGCCTTCTCATCCTGGGTCAGTCACACATCAGTGTGTGATAATGGGCAAATCACTTAAATAGTCAATGCCTCAGGCTCATTATCTGAAAATTGGAGTCAATACTACTTTGTGTGTGTGTGTGTGTGTGCATGTGTCTTACAATTCAGGACAAAAATAATGCATATCAAAGTGCCTTGAAAATCATTAGTGCCAGGGGCCAGCACTGTGGGGCAGCAGGTTAAACTATTGCCCCATAGTGCCATCATCCTATATGGGCACTGGTTTGAGTCCTGGGTGCTCCACTTCCAATTTAGCTCCCTGCTAATGCACCTGGGAAGGCAATGGAAGATGGTTCAAGTACTTGGGCTCCTGCACCCATCTGGGAGACCTGGATGAAGCTCCTATCTCCTGGCTCCAGCCTGGCCCAGTCGCATCCAATGTAGACATTTGGGGGAATGAATTAGCAAATGGAAGATATGTCTCTCCTTCTTTCTCTCTCTGTAACTCTGTCTTTCAAATAAAAAAAATCTTTTAAAATAAAAGCAAATCATTATTGCTAAATGAATACAAATTATTATAGCTACTTTGCAAAAGATGTTTGACCTGAAGGGAGGTGAAGGTCAGTAAGGTGGCAATGGTGGGGGCATTGTGACATAGCAGGTAAAGCCACCATCTGCAACATTGTATCCTATATGGGTGGCTTCTGGTTTGGCCAGGCCTATCACTGGTCTTGAGGCCATCTGTAGAGTGAACGAATGTGAATGGATGCAAGATGTCTCTTCCTCTGACTACTGACTTTCAAAATAAATAAACAAATCTTTTTAAAAGAGGGTAACAAGAAAAGCTGATAAAGTGAATCATTTTCTGGGGAGAAGAAAAAGAGAGAAACGCACTCTTTTTCTCTGTCCCTATGGAACCTTTGACTTCCACATTGCAGATCTAGTAGTATCTGTCTTATTATTGTACAAAACCTCTGTGATACAAAACTCCCCCACATTACTAATACTCTCTGGTACTAATATTTTCATTAGTAAATTCCTCTCAATTCATTCACTTGTTATAGAACATTCATTAAATGTTTTGCTATGATAACTTAGTAACCATGATAACTGCTGGTGATACAAGAGAGAATAAGGTAGAGCTCCAATCCTCAAGAAGTAGTTAGTTTGCTGGAAATTTCTTATTTGAGTCACTTCTGTCACAGTTTAATTCTCTTCTTGCATCTGACCTACATTTAATGATCCACAAAAAATGACTTTTGGACCTTGTTTATACAATTATCTGAACTGCTTGTCCATTCCAAGTTTTGATTCATATGAATTGCTTTCTGAGCCTGTTAAGATTGTATACTTACACAATTAAATTTGCTTCCCTTAAAAATGAGGGGAAAAGTCAAAGTCCAACATATTGGCAGGAACCAGCAACTGGCTGGTGGGAAAGGATGAGTTGACTTATAATGTCTAATAAGCTAATTCACGCTAGAGTATTCAGTCGTGGACCTCTAGGCATTCATCCAACACTGGGCAGGATGGATGCAGGTGTCTAGAGATGAATTTAACTGGATCGGCGAAATAATGCAATAATTTCATATCCTTTAAAATCTTGTGAAAAATATTGGAAGTCTTTTATGACCTTTTAAATCACCCTCTGCAGATAAACTATCTTTAGAATTCTGTTTCCACCTCACCTGAGTTGTCTTCCCATTATGCTGATCACCATTTTTAAATGCATTAAATTAGTTCAAGCTCAGCCATTGGTCAAATACCTACAGAACTAAGGATGATACCTGTGCTAAAAGAGAGTTTCTATAACAGCCCTCAAAGAGGCTGGGAAACAAAATGCTTCTCTGAAGACATCTAAGAGGAATAGCTAGTGAAAGTGCTCTGGTTCTCCCCCCTCACAAAAAGGCCTTTCTTTTTACACTCCAAATCTCTTCCACCTCCCACACAGAGAGCCAGGACTAGTGGCAAGTTTCAGCAGGAATGCAAATTGAGGGATGTGTAAAAGGAAGACAGAAATAGACTGTATAATATGGCAACCAGTGTGATCTCCTGGAAGGAGCTCAACTTCAGCCTTTCCACTTTGAGCAAAGCCGCTCCTGTTTACATTTGCCTTTTGCATGGGCCATGGGGATCAGGAATCCAGCTTTCAATGATTTATAACAGCAGGACAACCCCTTAGAGGGTCAAAGACCCTCTTCTCACTATACTTCAAACCCAAATAAATGGTAGGAACCACAATGAAGGGACAGGACCTTAGCTGGAATGAACCTACACAATGAGATTTCCTCATTTCAGTAAAGACCAGACCTGTTGCAGTCTCTACAGAGGAATCTGCAGCACTGGGTGAGGAGACAAGTTGCAGTCTTTTCAATCTCATTTTCTTCACATTTACAGCAGATCAAGGGTCATTTAACTAACACATAGTTGGAACAGAGCATTTTGGATGAATTTCACTGTGGTCATTGGAGGCTAGCCTTTAAAAAAATTCACTTATGTTTTTGTTCCAAATCTTGTTAAAGAAAAGGCCTTAAAAATGGAATCTCTGTCATTCTCTTATTAAGTTAGGAAAAAATTAAATTATTGCAACAGTTTTAGGATCACATCCTTGCAATCTCCTCATGCCTAGCAAAAGATTGAGTACATAGTAGGTCTACAAAAATACGGATTGCTTTTAGGATTGCATTGAATTATTTTATTGTATTTTTTTGTCTACATAACTAATGTTCTCTCTTTTTCAAGCATATACAGCCTGCAGTGCGTTGATTAGTAATCTCATATCACCAATTTCTTGAAATTTTTTTCATGTTTTGTTTCTTAATTCTGTCACTAAAGTCACTGACCTAGGTCTTAACTGAGAATTCAAGGGCAGATGTGAATTCTTCTGCTCATTTTGTGCTGAGCCTACACTTCAGTGATCCAAATTCAGCTCAGAGGAGACAGAGTACAGCATAGAGGAGAGCATGGATCCAAAAGAAGGCGAAGGGAAGAGAGATAGGGAGGGCTATCCAAAATGCTTATTGGGCCAGGGTTCAGAGAAAACTGCCTCCATAGACTTGGCTCTGTTTCTAGGCCAGGCCTCTGTCAATAACACATTAATTGGCCATCCTGACTTCAGCCTCTGATTTGCCCAATTCAAATATACTTTTTCCAAGAAACAGCTCTCCTAGTCATGGCCCCTGACCATTACAAACAATGCTGTTGAAAGGTCCGAGTGAAAGAGGCCATTTTCTCCAAATGAGTCACCACCACCTGGAAAGTTCTTGGAAAATGAAGGAGGTGCCAGAAAACTAAAGACAAGGAAATGTTGTCCTAATTTTTGCAAAAGAGAAGTATATCTCAGAAAACATACACCAATATTTAACTTGATACTGCTACTCAGAAAAAAACTATAAAAATCTAAAAATTATTAGGAAAAAACTTTTGACCACTGATGAAACTGTGATCAATAGATATAAATAAGGGTCAATAAAAGTCATTCCCAGATAGCTTTGCTTCTGATAAAGTTATTAGACATCTGGGTTGGGTAAAATTCACTGTAAATATATTTTGATTACTGACTATGCTCAAAAAGCACCTTCCTTGGCCGGCGCCGTGGCTCACTAGGCTAATCCTCCGCCTTGCGGCGCCGGCACACCGGGTTCTAGTCCCGGTTGGGGCGCCAGATTCTGTCCCGGTTGCCCCTCTTCCAGGCCAGCTCTCTGCTGTGGCCAGGGAGTGCAGTGGAGGATGGCCCAAGTGCTTGGGCCCTGCACCCCATGGGAGACCAGGATAATTACCTGGCTTCTGCCATCGGATCAGCGCGGTGCGCCGGCCGCAGCGCGCCGGCCGCGGCGGCCATTGGAGGGTGAACCAACGGCAAAGGAAGACCTTTCTCTCTGTCTCTCTCTCTCATTGTCCACTCTGCCTGTCAAAAAATAAAAAAAAAAGCACCTTCCTCCTGAGTCTGTGGCAGACATCAAGAATTCCTTGTAGCATCTTTGCCATCGAGTTCTTACCCAATCTCTTAGTTCTACTTGGTGCATAGTCAGAGCAGTACTATCTGCAGTCCCCAACTCAGGGACTGGGGGGTACAAAGAATGTGTAAGACCCTTAAGGAATTCCCACCACAACAGATGAAGCATTACAATTCTGTTAAGGCATAGAAGTGGATCCTGTTTTAAGGATGCAGAACTGGGACTTAGGAAAGTCTCAAAGAGGAGGTGACATTTATACTAGACCTCAGTAGCTCAGTAGGAGTTCTCTAGGTAAACAAGAGAAAGAACTGGTGCTTGATGTCAGCACAATGAGTTATGACTTTAATTGAACAATCATGCCAAAAGCATCTAAATCAATCAAAATATTGATGTTGGATAATAGAATCAAGATTTAGTAGGGTGAACATGACAGGTTCTGATGTTTTTTAGCACAGAGGGGTGACTATGGCTCATAGTGCCATATAAAATCCTGTAGAAAGAGCTGGAAGAGAGGAGCTCATAGGCTCCAAACACAAAGAAAAGATAAGGAAAATGTTGGTTGCTTGGTATGGTTAGTTTAGGCTACATACATGTGTTGAAAAGCTGTATTGCATCCCTTAAAAATGTGCAAGTAATCTATACTAATCCAAAAATTAAAAACAAACATAAAACAGGATTTAGAAAGATTTTAAAAGGTGGGAGTGATGGGCCAAACTATTTTTAGTGTCATTTTTAATTCTGGGAGGCATTATATTAAATATACCTAATAAATGTAAGGATCCACTTTTAGATTTTCAAAATCCTACTGTATGAGATGGAGCAAAATAGATAGTAACAGAATACCTAGGATTCTAGTTGATGCCAAGACTAATATGCATCATCAGGGAGGGGGTTAATAGTGAGGAATGGAATAACATAGTACAAAGATCTCTGAAATGGGAGTTAGGGAATCCTAATTTAGTTCCTTCTTTTTAATTGTAAGATCTTGATAAATCATTTCTCTTTTCTGGAACACACTGTCCTCTAAAGAAAGTTTACACAATGAATGATTTTCAGACTATATTCTTCAGATCCTTAGGCTTCTTCTTGGACTACCTTGGGGAACAAGAAATTGCAATAGTGAAATTTCTGTAACCTCTCACCCTCCTTTCCTATCAACAAGAGAAATCCCACTACTGTTTCAAGAATTACAGTTCTGGCTAAGAGTTCATTTATAAAAGGAATTCATTGCAAAAATCTTATATTTTAAACAACTTAACTATAATATTGCAATCTTTTTTTTAAATTTAAGTTATACAAGTTTTATGTATAAGATAAACTACATTGATAGGAGTGTAATGTTTAAATTGATGAGATTAGTCTCTCAATACTCTTCAATGGCCAGACAATATCTAAACTGTCTTCTACCCTGGACACCGTATTTTCAGAAGGACATGGGCAAAATGGAGTGTATTTAGGGACAGGCAATCAGGATATATTTAAGGTAATAGGGTGCTTATCCTGAAAAACAGAAGATGGTGACATGACTATACATATTCAAATATTTTAAGATTTGTCCTATAGAGGAAGGTTTTGCCTTATTTAGCTCTAGGAAACTGAGCTAGAACTACTAGGCATAAAATTTTCAGAACGTATTTTGGCTCAAAATAAGAAGGAACTTTCAAACATGTGGCCTTATGGAATAATCATCTTGCAATAAGAACAAAAAAATGGGGCATAAAATTTGCAAAATAGAAGACAAGTTACTATTCTTTTCATACTGTATGATTGCCTATTGAGAAAAATCAGAGAAATTAGCTGCAAAAATTTTTGCTATAAAGATAGTTCAATAAAGTGGCCATATACAAGATCAGCATATAAGAGTAATAGTTTTCTTATACTCCAAAAAGGGTCACTTAGGAAAAGTTATGGAAAAAATATCACATTTGCAATAGCAAGCAAAATATTTAATACCTAGGAATGAATCTACAAGAAATGTATTATATCTATTTGGTGAAAATTGTACAATTTTTTTTAAAAAGATTTGCTTATCTATTTGAAAGAGTTACAGAGAGGGCAAGACACATACACACACACACACATACAGACAGACAGGAGGTGAGAGAAAGAGCGACAGAGAGATAGAAATTGATCTTCCATTTATCTGTTCACTTCCCAGATGGCTGCAACAGCCAGAGCTGGGCAAGGCTGAAGCCAAAAGCCAGGAACTTCATCCAGGTCTTCTACATAGGTGCAGGGGCCCAAACACTTGAGCCATTTTCCACTGCTTTTCCCAGTCACATTAGCAGGGAGTCAGATTTGATGTGGAGCAGCTGGGAATTGAACTGGTGCCCACATGGGATGCCAGCACTGTATGTGGTAGCTTTACCCACTAGGCCACAGCACTGGCACCTGAACTCTCAAACTCTTAAAAACCACAGATTTCATTAACCAAATTGTTACAGTAGCCTAAAAGCCAGGAGCTTCATCTGGATCTCCCACATGTGTTCAGGCATCCAAGCATTTGGGCTATCTTCTGCTTCTTCTCCTAGGCACATTAGCAGAGAGCCGGATCAGAAGTAGAGCAGCTGGGACAAGAACAGGTGCCCATATGGGATGCCAGCATCGCAGGCAGTAGCTTAGCATGCTACAAAATAATGCTGGCCCCTTTTATACAATCTTTACTGAAGAAAATAGAACGTATTTTAATTTTTAAATACTTTAAAAATTGAGGTAGACATTGTGGCACAGTTTGTCAGGTAGCCATTTGGGATGCCCATATCCCATTTCAGTGTGCCAGTTCAAGTTCCATAAACTTTGCTTCTGATTCAGCTCCCTGCTAATGTGCTTGAAAAGTACTTGGGACCTCGCCATTCCTGTGTGAGTCTAGGATGAAGTTCCTGGCTCCTGGTTGTGGCCTGGCCCAGCCCCAACTGTTGTAGCCATTTGGGGAGTAAACCCAGTGGATGGAAGAACTGTGTGTGTGTGTGTGTGTGTCCCTCTCTGTAACTCTGCCTTTCAAATAAATAAATAAAGCTTTTTAAAAATAAAGGAAAAAGAATTTTTTTCCAGTTTTTGGGAAAGGAAGGCCTTCTTTTGCAAGAACTCAGACATAGAAGCCATAAAACAAAATAATGAGAAATCTGATTGCGTCCAAATTAAAAATGCCTGTAAAAAATGACAAGGCAAATAAATCTAAAATGTACATTGTAATATGAAAGAATATTTTCTAATATTAAAAAGGATTATCTTCTAAAGCATATAATTTTTGAAAAAGAAGAAACAACCCAAAAGAAAAATAGGCAGTCAATAAATTTATTTAAAATGGTTGAAAATCATGCTCCCTTGATCTTGACAGTCAATGTAAACTAAACCAACAATGATATATTATTGCTTACCCATCAGGCTGCTAAAAATTTAAAAGGTTGATAAGAATTGTTGTTGAAAGTATGAGAAAAGACCACTAACACTGAGAATGGGAGTATAAATCCTTAGAAGGAAGAAATTTGACAGAATTTGTCAAATGGAAAATAAAATTTTTGATACAGTGATTTTCTTTCTAGGAACCTAATACATGTGTGTATAAAAATGCTTATTGCAATATTGTATGTAATTGAAAAGATTGGAGCCAAACTAAACATTTGCCAATAGGGGACTGTTTAATAAGCTACATCATATCTATACTATAAAATGCATACTGTAGCATACTATACTATAGAGTACCCTGCAGCTGATAAAAAGAACTCTAAATTGTGTCAAAGTAGCTTATAGAAGAATGGAGATTATGTGATCCTATTTAAGAAGAAAATATATGTTTATATCTCTCCCCCCACCCCATTCACCTTCCTCTCTCTCTCCTTGTAAATCAGGGTTTCTCAAACCTGACGTAATTGACATCTGGGGCTGCATAACTCTTTTTTTGCTGGGTACTGTCCTGTTCATTCTAAAAGACTCCACATCCCTGGATTCTACCCACTAGGTGCCAGTAGCACCCCACCCCCAGCTGTGACAACCAAAAATATCTCCAGACATTGCCAAATGTCCCAGAGCAGGAATGAAATTTCAGAGAACTATGGATATAAATGTATATAAAAGTGCTAAGACGATATACATTAAACAATTAGTGATGGTCACCTCTAGAGATAGAAGGTGGTAGCGGAGAAAGGAAGAGGAGGTGACATTCACATGTATTTATTTGAGAGAGAAAGACAGAACTCTCATCTGCTAGTGTGCTCCCCAAATGCTCTGGGAGGTGAGAATTCAATATAGGTTTTCCATATAGTTGGCAGTGACCCAATTACTTGAACCACCACTGCTAGTCCCAGGTTCTGCGTTAACAGGAAGCTGAAGTCAGGAGCCAGAGCTAGGTATTGAATCCAGGTACTCCAGTATGGGATGTAGGTGTTGCAATTGTCAAACCAAATGCCTTCTTTCACATATTCTCTGTATACTTCTGGATTGCTTGAATCACCTAGAAATGATAGTGGACTAGTATGTATGTTTTTGTAAGAAAAAAAGGCATTGGGGCCAGTGCCGTGGCACAGTGGGTTAATCCTCCATCTGTGGTGCCGGCATCCCATATGGGTGCTGGTTCTAGTCCTGGCTGCTCCTCTTCCAATCCAGCTCTCTTCTGTGGCCTGGGAAAGCAGTACAAGATGGCCCAAGTCCTTGGGCCCCTGCACCCACATGGGAGACTGGTAAGAAGCACCTGGATCCTGGTTTTTGATTGGCTCAACTCCAGCTGTTGCGACCATTTGGGGAGAGAACCAACAGAAGGAAGACCTTTATCTCTGTCTCTCCCTCTCACTGTATGTAACTCTACCTCTCAAATAAATAAACAAAATCTTAAAAAAAGCATTAAGGCAGGCGCCACGACTCACTAGGCTAATCCTCCACCTGCGGTGCTGGCACACCGGGTTCTAGTCCCGGTTGGGGTGCTGGGGTCTGTCCCGGTTGCTCCTCTTCCAGTCCAGCTCTCTGCTGTGGCCCAGGAAGGCAGTGGAGTATGGCCCATGTCCTTGGGCCCTGCACCCATATGGGAGACCAGGAGGAAGCACCTGGCTCCTGGCTTCGGATTGGCACAGCGCCAGCCGTGGCAGCCATTTGGGGGGTGAACCAACGGAAGGAAGATCTTTTTCTCTGTCTCTCTCTCTCTCTGTCTAACTCTGCCTGTGAAAGAAAAGGCATTAAATAATATTGTGCCTCCTGTCCATAGAGATATGCATATTTGAAATAATTATTAATAAGAGAAGTTTTTGTTTCACACGGGAGATGAGACTGTGTTATCCCATAAAGTTCCATGCCACTAAGAGGAGAAATGGTAATTATGTCCTTTTTAAAAATATTTATTTATTTGCAAGGCAGAGTGACAGATATAGACAGAGACAAAGAGATCTTCTATCTACTGGTTCACTCCCCAAATGCCCACAACAGCCAGGGTTGGGCAAGGCCAAAGCCAGGAGCCTGGAACAACATCCAGGTCTCCCACATGGGTGACAGGGGCCCAAGTTCTTGGGCCATTCTCTTCTGCTTTCTCAGGCTCATTAGCAGGGAACTGAATTTAAAGTGGAGCAGCTGAGACTCAAACTGTAGTTTGATATAGGATGCTGGCATCTCAAGCTGCACTTAACCTATTGTACCACAACTCCAGCCCTTGTCAGTATCTTTAAAAGAGACAGACTTCAGATTCTTACTTTCACTTCATCACATCTTAAAATTTGGTTTTATTAATTTCACCAGGTTAATAAACTGTTATTATAAATCTAATCTTCAGGCCTATTGGGAACTATCTCCTTATAAAATGCAAAAACTAAACCAATCTCAAATGTTCAACTAAGCCAATAACCAAGTTATTTTCCATCAAAGTCTCATTTGTAGCTTGTTTCCTCTATAACTGGCTTTAAATCATCTGTACATTTTCTTGCAGTGAAATTTACAGCTTTAATGCACAATGTTAATCCAGAGTTTTCTCTTATCATAGCTGACTTGTTCTTGTCCTTTAGTGAATGATGGCAAACATAAGCATGAAAATGACATTAGTGATACCCAAGCCAAGTGCTTTATCTAGTTCCTGAGTTTATGGGATTAGCAATGGTCTCGTTGGAAATCTCTGGGTTTGATTTTATGAACAAGAGCTATTCCAATTAAGTAGCAACTGTGGAGCTGATGTGGTAAAAGTATTGGTGGTTTCAGCTTGCTCCCTATGTGTGCATCAAGATCCCATCATCTGAGAGAAACTAGAATCATTAGAATTCTGTCTTTTTTGTTTGGGTAGACAGAGTTATTAGGCCTTGCAAAAATTCAGGACAATGGAAGCTCAAGTGCAGAAATTTGGGAAAACAGCAGTTTTACAAGTTGAAATGGGATGGTTGAGAGGAGGTAGAGAATCAATGCTTCAGTTCATAAAATTCTTTTGAATCAAAACTTGAGTTAAGGGGCCAGCACTTTGGCGTAGCAGGTAAGGCTACTGCCGCCTGCAGTGCCAGCATCCCGTATGGGCACTGATTCAAGTCCCAGCTGCTCCACTTCTGATCCAGATCTCTGCTATGGCCTGGGAAAGCAGTAGAGGATGGCCCAAGTCCTTGGGCCCCTGCACCTGGAAGAAGCTCCTGGCTTCGGATAGGCGCAGCTCTGGCCATTGCGGCCAATTGCGGGAGTGAACCAGCGGATGGAAGACCTCTCTCTCTCTCTCTCTCTCTTTCTCCCCCTCTCCCTCTCCTTCTCCTTCTCCCTCTCCTTCTCCCTCTCCTCTCTCTGTGTAACTCTGACTTTCAAATAAATAAATCTTAAAAAAAACTTGAGTCAAACCTTCTCCAAAATGCTCAAGTTAATAGTATTCTTTGTTCCATTTCCAAAATCTTTGCATTATCTTCCATTCTCTCCTAGTTCCATGTCAGTTCTCTCTGAGAGGCAAGAAAGTAATATATTGACAGATTCCTGGAGCAATTATGATACAAGAAATGTGTCAGCAGGTCTTCATTTCAAATTTAATGTAGTCCCCAAACTATTCAGTTCCCTCACCATCCCACCTCCACAATTTGCTGGCAGCTTTCCCCCTAGGCTCCAAGGAGCAAGAAAGACCTGTGCGTTCTAATGGGAAGGGGAGAAGGCAGAGCCTGTTGGATTACAGGAAAATAGTAAACTATCAGAGGTAGACTTGATCCTCAGTCATTCCCAAGCTATGTAGGTGAAGGCACTATTGGCAGATCAGGGAACGCCTGTGGCTGGGGCCAGCCTTATGCTAAGGTAAACTGTGGAGTTACAGGGTGAGGTGTGCCTGCAGTGAAAGTAGAGAAAGTGAGATGATCTGTTCCTCACACTTGCTTTCCCCTATCCTCTTACCTGGATACCTGGCTTTCCTCCATTTTAAGAAGACCACAGCCGTAACTGTTTAGTCAACAAATGCCTTTTAGTACTTAGGTGACAGAGGTGCTGGGGATTTACTGATGTTGTCACTGCTCCCATGTGGCTTACAGACTGGAAATAAAGACTGGAATTGACCACATAGTTACCCAATTACATATAAAATTACAACTATAGTAAAGCTACCAGGGTGAGGGACCTGGTTTATATAACCAAAGGACATGATTTAGACCACATATCTACATATTTATCTCCCACTCATCCCCTCATTTAGTTAGTTGATGGTGAAAAAGAGCCTAACCTGCTCTAATTCAGGCCAAGGTCCACAAGGCCCTGACACCTACTCTGAACAGTTTTGATGCTATCTACTCCACCACACAACGCAAAACAGCTGGGAGGATGATCAGGCAGATGTCCTCCATCTGTGGGGGAAAAGCTGGCAGATGGGCAACATGGTAGTAGCAGAGATTTGAAATGTTTTAGGTCCATAGTCCAGGGGCAGGTGTTATGGCACAGCAGGTTAAACTGCTGCTTGGGATACTTGCATCCCATATCAGAGGGCTGATTTGAGTCCTGGCTACTCTGCTTCTGATCCAGATCCCTACTAATGTGCCTAGGAAGCAGTGGATAATGAGTTATGTATGTGAGTCCTGTCTCCTACATGTCTCTCCACTTCAAACAAAAAATAAATCTTAAGTCTATAGCCCTCTATCAGAGCAGAGGGTCCCAAGGGAACAGAATAAGACAGTATATGAAAGAGAAAACCAAAGGGCTGGAGGGGACCAGAAAGGCTACATTTGGTATGGGCAAATTTAGCCCTGCCTAATATAATTGACTGTTTGGAATCTCTTTTTATCCTGAAACTCATCTCAGCTGAATCAATCATCTTCACTACAAAGGGGCATAGCGCACAAGCCCCTGGATTGCAAATAATGCCAAAGAATCTTGAAGAAGCTTCACATTTAGTTTTATCATTTTGCTGCTACATATCATATGTGCATTTTCCTTGCCACATCTCTTTCAGTTTATGACCCTAAGTGGGAGAAAACTGGTTTACGAAACTACTTACTTGCAGTGTTCACAATCACCCAATCCCATTTTTGGCTTTCTCATGTGGGCAAGACAACAGATGTTCTTAATGAAGATTAACTTAAATTTAATGGTCTTAATTGCCATTTGCACGGGCCACAGATACCATCCAGTTCACACGCTGCCTTTTAATGGTTCTTTATGCCTTACCACATATCAGATTTGTATGTGCCTGGAGCGAATCTGACTGGCAGTACCTGCTGGCTGCTCAGTGTCAAGATGCTGACATAGCAAAGGCTCCCAGTTTAGAGAAACATGGAGCATTGGTGGGAATTGGCTGAGCTAATTTGTTTCCTAATATACTGTTTTACTATATAAAATAATGGCAAGGAAGGGTCCTTTTGGTTTGGGTAGGACTCAGGAGCTGTCTAGGGAGGACAGGCAAGATATTAGACAGGCTGACCTGTGCATTTATATAAAACTGATTCTATTCTCTTTCATTCATAAAAATATTAGAAACGTATTATAGTACTAAAATGAGTAAGGGATGTGAACACCACTGTTCACAGAAGAGAGTATATGACAGATTCAACAAACACATGAAGAGGCACTCAATTTCATCAATAACAAGGGAAATGCAAAATAAAACAAAAACAAGATATTTCTAATTTGGCAGCACTCAAAAAATAAGTATCAAGTGTTGGTGAGAGTTAAATTTGTAGGTGCTTTGAAAGGCAATTTTAAGTAGCTGATAAAATTTTACCTTTAAATTTTTAAAAAATGTCTTTAAAAGGCAGAGAGATCAACAAAAAAGAGAGAGAGATCTTACGTCCACTGATAGACTCCGCAAATGCCTGAAATGGCTGATCACAGGCCAGGCTGAAGCCAGGAATCTGAACTCAATCTGAGTTTCCCACAGTGAGTGGCAAATATTCAAGTCATCTTCTGCTGCCTCCAAGGGTGCATATTAGCAGCTAGCTGGAATTAGAAATATATGACTATTACGGTACAGCTGGTTGGACCACATAGCATGGGATGCCTGCTTCCTGTATCAGAGTGCCTGATTTGAGTCTTGGATACTCCACTTCTGATCCATCTTCCTACAGGTGCACACCTTGCTTGCAGCAGGTCTTGGCTCAGGTGATTCGATCCCATGTGGTGTTCTAGGCTCCTGGCTTTGGTACGGCCCAGCCCTGGATATTGTAGGAATTTGGGGAATGGGCAGGTGGATAGAGTGACAGTTGTGACAATCAAAAATGTCTATAGACATCATTATATGTCCCCTAGTAGATAAAATGACTCTTGCGGCCGGCACTGCGGCTCACTAGGCTAATCCTCCTCCTGTGGCGGCGGCACACCAGGTTCTAGTCCTGGTTGGGGCGCCGGTTCTGTCCCAGTTGCTCCTCTTCCAGTCCAGCTCTCTGCTGTGGCCCAGGAAGGCAGTGGAGGATGGCCCACATCCTTGGGCCCTGCACCCATATGGGAGATCAGGAGGAAGCACCTGGCTCCTGGCTTTGGATCAGCGCAGTGCGCTGGCCGTAGCAGCCATTGGTGGGGTGAACCAACGGAAGGAAGACCTTTCTCTCTGTCTCTCTCTCTTTCACTGTCTAACTCTGTCTGTCAAAAAAAATGACTCTTGCTTGAGGACCACTACTTAAAAACATAGTCAGCAAAAATTCATGATATGAATCTTCATAACCTATCTCATGCTTTCGAATCTAATGTCAGTTTGTTGTCTCTGTTTTATTCTCAAATCCAACCACAGCCTTGATAACTTGAGTGTTTTTGACTGTTCTTTTTCTAAGTAAGTTCATTTGGGATTCTTCAATCAAGAACTATACTCTGACCCATCACCTCTAAAATAATTCAAAAGTAAAGTCAAGCATCTTCCTCTGACATCTGTGAACTAATGTTCAAATCATGGGTCAGGGAACGGGGATAATAATCAGGAAACTGAATAGGAATGTAGAAAGTAATCAGTCCAGAGGGAGAGCTGTGGGTCAAAACTGTGGGGCTAAGGGTTAAGGTTGAGGAAAGGAAGCCAACCAGAACTCACGCCAGAATCAGAACAACCGAAAACATGGTTACTTAGCCAACAATGCTTTCCTCTTCCCTATCTGCTTCATTTAGACATTGTTCAGGCTCTCAATGAAAGGTAAATCCAGATGGCATATATAGGCTGTGGTGGGGATGGCACCTGCCTGATGGGGTCAAGATACAGAGATTCCAATGCTCCAGCATTCCAAAGGGATAATGAGAGGTTAATGCCAGATGTCAAGTTACTCTTTAAAGAAATATATAATTAATACCACATTATCAAGCACTGTGCAAGGTACTGAGGATGCAAAGACTCTTGGGTGATTTAGTCTGAAAATCTATTTACTCCCAAATTTCATTAAGCTGGGTGGTAAAAATGCCATCTTAAGTGTTAAAGTGATCATATAGATAGGATTAAATGTTAAAGTGATCATATAAATAGGATCAAGTGTCTGGTAATAATAGTAGATAGAATTAACAAGGAGAGAATGTTCCAACATGGGAAGCAGTCACATAGCACTCATAGAATGACAATTGCTCTAAATAGCACTCTGACCTCAAAATCAGCCCTTAATGCACTCTGGTCTGCGTGAAAAGCCTATGAGAGCATTTCAAGCATGGAAAGCCAAGAAACTGTGGCAATATATATATATATATATATATATATATATATATATATATATCTTACATGAAGGACCTCTGTGAGTCAGACCCCAGCAGAAAGAAGTAGCCTTCAAAGAAGGATGTACTTTTCTCTGAAGTGGGGAGAGAACTTCCACTTTGCTTATGGTCTTGTCTAAATACTGACAGAGACTGTGGATTCAAAAGGCTTCCATAGCCTTGGCAGCTCAAGTCAAGAGCCTTGGGTCATCACTGACGTCATACCTAAGAATGTTAAATGTTAAATTAATAACAGGAGTCACTGTGCACTTACTTCTTATGCAGGATCTCTGTTCTCAATGAGTTGTATTATGAGAATTAATTGTAAAACTTGTTCTCAAACAGTTTCTGTGTGTGTGTATGCAAATTGTTGAAATCTTTACTTAGTATAGAGTTAGCCTTCGTTGTATAAAGTTAATTGAAAATGAATATTAATGGAGAATGGGACTGGGAATGGGAGAGGGAGGAGGAGGTGGGTTGGGAGTGGGGGTGGGAGGGTGGGTATGGTGCGAAGAATCACTATATTCCTAAAGTTGTACTTATTAAATTTGTACTCATTAAATAAAAGGTTTCTTTGGAGGAAAAAAGAAATAAATAAAAAGAATATATTAAGGACTATGTTGCAACATTAACAAAAATCTATTTAGTATCTCACCTCCAGAGAAAACTCTCAGGAATCAAGATGGAAAGGCAAGGAGAATGCTCCTCATTTTGAGCACTTAATTAGACCATATATCACTCTCAATGCCTTTATCTCAGGATCTCACTTTTCCTCTCCCACTCCTGGAAGCTATGGGAAGTGAGAACTGCATTGTGACTCTGAAACCACAATTCAAGAAGATGCCCTAGTTGATTTCCAGAGAACCAAGAGGGTGATGTTGAATCTCATCATGTGAGTTTAAAAAACATGGAAATTTGAATTATTTGCCCTCCCAAACTCCCCCAAATGGTCACCTGGCCCAGTTTTTCTGTAACTCTGAACTAAATTAAAGATACTCACTCCTGCATCTATCTGTCTGGCCACTCACTTCTCAGTGCCATGGGAAAGCCTAGATAGACTGAACATTTTATTTCCTCAGGGGCTGGATCAGTTCCATGTCTGCCCATCTGGTCTTTTTCTGACGAGATGTTCCCTGATTATTTAAGATATGCAGACACAAGGAAGTGGAGCCAAGTGAGACTGACCCTGGTGTGAAATCTGGAGAGATGATAAAATCTCTTCTTAGCAGGAAAGTGAGCATTGCAGGGTATAATTTTGCCTTGTAAATAATGCATTGCCCACTGAAGAGGGAAGTGAATTCAGTCAGAGTGGTTTCTACAATGCTTTCTTGAGAATTGGGATTTTATTGTGCCCAGGGCTAGTCATTGACCAAATGCTGGACCACCTCAAATTAGCAACCAATAGAAATAGTGCTTTTCTGTGAAATACATATTTAATAACTCTACCAAATACCTATTCCCTTTGTCTCTTCCTGTAGTCCTATTCCCTTTGTCTCTTCCCTTTGTCCTGGGTTTCTCTGGCATTAATAGGGCATATGGGAGTGATAAATTATGAAGGATTTGCTGTATAGTAGGGTACTTACTGGCCTTTTGGGACAGATATCATAATTCTGGATTCCAGTGGTAGTCTTGTCTCAATTTATATTTCCAAGTCCAGAAATTTCTGGCCACAGTCACATACAAGGGAAGCACTTAGAGCAGAATTGTGAAAAAGGCAAATTTGTTTTGTTAGCTCAAAACCTCCTATTTTGTTTATCCTTCCCCCAGTGGTGCACCCTTATTTTCCTTATTTTCATAGGTTAGCCAAAACGTCATGACCTACTATTTAGCACCTTTATTCTTGTCATTTTTTTTCAAATTTTAGTGTTTTTTTTTTCTTATTTAAGAGGCAGAGAGAGACAGAGAGACAGAGATTGACAATGAACCAGCTGCTGGTATATTTCCCAATGCCAGCAACTGCTAGGGATAGGTTGGGTCTCGAGCCCAGAATTAGGAACTCAATAGGAGTCTCCCATGTGGGTGGCTGGAACTCAGCTATCTGCGACATTACCCACTGCCTCCCAGGGTATACATAAGCAAGAAGCAGTGGTTCTTGGACTCAAACTCAGGCACTCTGATATGAGATGTGGGCATCCCAACTGGCAGCTTAACTATTAGACCAAATGCATACCTGACACCTTTATTCTTAACAGGATATAAACATGGATAATAGTTAAATGTATTATTTTTCCTCCCAAGACATTTAAAGCCATAGTTGGAGAGTGGAAGAATTCTTTACTATGTTTGAAACCATGCTGTGGGTACAGTCTTCAAACTGTTCATGAAAAATACGTTTTATGGAAAATTATAGATGAATTTAAAATACTTTTACACCAAAATAATTTCATTTTCCCTGAACCTTTTGAAACACTTTTGAAACACTTTTGTACTTGTGTGTTCAACTATCATGAACTCATGCATTGAAACGGGATTCTTCTGCCCTACCACTTCTGGTTTTTAAACAGTTTTGTTAAAGCACTTCTGCTATGTATGCTTCAGCTGTGCCATATCAGATTCCTGAAATTATAATGGGTTCATGCAAAGCCACAATGTGGAAAGACAGGGGTTCTCCGCCTGTGGCTTTGGAACTTTTGGCCACAAGGATATATGAGATAATTGCGGTTTGAACACCACCTCTTCCAAACCCAGAGTCCTCATTTCAGTGGGAAAAAATGATTTTCTCAGGCTTCAGGTCCTGCAGCTCTTTGTAGAAGTGGCCGGATTTAATTTAAAAAGCTTCTGGAACCCTGGGGTACTGCCAAATGCTATGCTTTATTAATGACACCAGGATTGTTTTATCTTAGGAGACTTGGCTGTATTTGTTCACTGTATTCAAACATTTTTTGAATTTTTTTCTAGGCAAAGAATCTAACAATGAAGCACTTGGTGATAGTTGGGATCATTGACAATTGGATTTGAAAGGAAATGGATTTATTGAGAAATGAAAAATTTAGGATGGATCCAAATTCCTGCCATGTATCTATTTTTTAAAGAGAGTAGGAGGGCAAGAGGGAAGGGGATATTCCATCTATTGATTCCTAAGAAGTGCCTTAACTTGTTGTGCCACAACACCGACCCCTGCACTGTTATCTCCTTGCTTGATTTTAGCCAATAAGCTGAGAAGTGGTATTGCCCTCTATATCTCTTGTTTCAATGTTTCCTCCTTTGCTTCTGGAGCCAGCTTCTTTTCCACCAGGTGGAACTTCAGGGTTCCCCCAGTTATCTCTTTATTATTTATTTATTTGAGAAGCAGAGTTACAGAGAGAGAGAGAGAGAGAGAGAGAGAGAGAGAGAAAGTCTTCCATCCGCTGGTTCACTCCCTAAATGGCTGCAATGGCTGGAGCTGGGCCAATCCGAAGCCAGGAGCCAGGAGCTTCTTCTGCATCTCCCACATGATTGTGGGGCACAAGCCCTTTGCTCAATACCTTTGGGCCATATTCCACTGCTTTCCCACGCCATAAGCAGAGAGCTGGATTGGAAGAGGAGCAGCCAGGACATGAATTGGTGTCCAAATTGGATACCGGCGCTGCAGGCAGAGGCTTAGCCTTCTAGGCCACAGTGCTGACCTCAAGTTATCTTTTAATCTGTATTCGTTAATTTAATACATATACACATACTTGTTATTTGAGAGGGAGAGAGGGAGGGAGGGAGAGAGGGAGAAAGAAGGAGAGAGAGGGAGAGAGAGGGAGAGAGAGGGAGAGGGAGGGAGAGAGAGATCTCATCTACTGATTCATTTCCCAAATGCCTGCAATACCTGGGGCTGAGGCAAGCTGAAACCAAGAGCTGGGAACACAGTTCAGGTCTCCCACAGGGGTGTCTGACTCAGCTATTTGAGCCATCACATACTGCCTTCAGGCTTGTGCAGTAGCAGGAAGCTAGAATCAGGAGCAGAGCCAGGACTCAAACTCAGGCACTGCATTATGGAATGTGGTCTCAAGCACTGTCTTAACAACTAGGCCAAATGCCTAATTTTGAAAATATAAAGAATATTTTAAAAAGTTCATAGAAAGGGTATGCTATGAAAAAAATGTGCATGGATAAAAAGTTTTTTGTACCAAAGGAAGTTTATCATTTAATGGAATTTTTCGCCTTTTTGAGGTACTCTTGTAATTCATTACTAGACAATTCACTTTTTTAAAGCATATGATTCAATGGATCTTGTCATGTTCACAGGGTTGTATAATTATTATCACAATAATGCATAATTATTGCCCCAGGGTAGACCCATGACAAAAGTCATGTGGAACAGTGGTGGTCTTCTGGGCTGCCTCATTGCCAATCACATCATCTATTAGCATATATTTCCAAGAATCAAAGGTAGTGGATAGAGGTACCCTGCTTGCAGATTAAGCCAGCACTGTAGGATGATTCCCTTCTTTGGCCCAGCTCCTTCTCTTAGGGCCTGGGTGTTCAGTCTTTGTCACAAAGGGACCTTTCTGACAAAGGAAAATGAGCTGGTGAAAAGTCCTTCCCCCAGAGCCCACACACCCTGCTCTATGGGTTTCTAACATACAATGAGGAGGGATGAGAACACACAGCTATTTTAATGATCTCTGCTATATGCTGCTATCCAGGATGTAAGGAGGAAGATACATTCTGAGAGGAAGTCTACTCTACAGTTAGCCATTCACATCGAAAGCTGCAGAAAGGCAGTATTTCTGGCCTTGCAGGAGTCAATGACAGTGCCCTGCCCCAGTAGACTCCTTCGCTTTGCTGCTCTAGCAAGCTCTGTACAGAACTATGGGTAATTTGTCAACTGCATTGACTAACACAATCTGGTCATATCCTTTGAGCCAGGCACTGTGCTGGGTACCAAGGATATGAAAATAATTAAGACTGCTCCCATAAATTCAGTCTGGGTAAACCTGGATTTTATAGACAAATGTGCTTAGGAGCCAGCATTGTGATGCAGCAGGTTAGGCTGCTGCCTGTAATACTGGTATCCCATACTGGAGCTTGAGCTCTAGTTCCAGCTGCTCTACTTTCACTCCAGCTCTCTGCTTATGTGCCTGAGAAACCAGTAGAAGAGGGTTTAGGTTCTTGGACCCATGCCACCCATGTGGGAGACACAAATGGAATTACAGGCTCCTGGCTTCAACCTGGTCCAGTGGCAGCTGTTGTGACCAAGATGGAAGATTGAGTCAGTCTCTCTCTCTCTCTCTCCTCTCTCTCTTTCTCTCTCTCTCTGTCTCTCTCTCTCTCTCTCTCTCTCTCTGTGTGTCTCCCTCCTCTCTCTGTCACTCTGAATTTCAAAAAGAAAAATCTTTTAAAAAATGTTGCCCTAAAAAAATAAAGAAAAAAAATTTTAAAAAATGTTGCCCTATTTCCCCAAAGTTACCCCAGAACTAAATGCATCATCTCTCTCTTAAGCTATGCTTGGTTCCTGAAATTCTCATCTAAGTTAGTTTTTGGTTTCAGACTTTGATGACTGCACAAAGAATGCAAGAAGTGTATTAATCTACTTTTAGCCATTTGCTCCTTAGGAGTTTCTCAGAATAACCAATCCCAGAGCAGAGTCTTAAGAGGAGGAGACCCCGGGGCTGTATGCTGTGGTGTAGTAGGTTAAGCTTCCACCTGCAGTGCCACCATTCCAAAGGGCACTGGTTCCAGTCCTGGATACTCCACTTCCAATCCAGCTCCCTGCTAATGGCCTGGGAAAGCAGCAGAAGATGGCCAAAGTCTTTGGGCTCCTGCACCCATGTGGGAGACCTGGAAAAAGCTCCTTGCCTCAGATTGGCCCAGCTCCAGCCATTGCAGCCATTTGGGGAGTTAACCAGCGGATGGAAGACCTTTCTCTGTCTCTCCCTCTTTCTGCCTGTAGCTCTGCCTCTCAAATAATAAATCTTAAAAAAAATTCTGATTTTTTTAAAAAAGAGGAGAGCCTAAGATATATAAAATCTGGTGGAAAGATGTAGAGGGAAGTTATGGGTCCTGTTTTCTCAATGTGTGATCCATAGATAAGTGGCATGGACACCATCTAGAGGCTTGTCAGAAATGCAGAATCTCAAACTTCACCTCAGATTTCGTTAATTGAAAGCTGCATTTTAACAAGCTTCCTAGGTATGTATGTTTTTCCATGTTCAGGAGGCACTGGTCTATAGCAGTTTCTCAGCCCTGGCCCTGCTGACATTTTGGGCTGGATAATTATTTTGTTGAAGCAGGGGCAGAGAGAGGACAATCAAGTGCATACTACTCATTAGAGTTTCAAAACTAATTAGTCTGTCAGAGCACTTTCTATCTGGAACCCAGAGGCATTTTTGGTGAGCTGGCGTTGAGAGCCCAGTTCTTATTTTGATGACCTAAGGAACATTATTCATTAGCAAGTCCAAACCTCAAAATCATGTTCACTCTAACAATGGTTTTCAACCATCACCATGAGTTAGAGCTTTTTTTTTTTTTTAAATACCTGCAGCCTATTCCAGACTAATTATTTCTAAACATCTGAGGATGGGGTCTGTGCTGTGGCATAGTGGGTAAAGCCACCGTCTGCAGTGCTGGCATCTCATAAGGGTGCCGATTCAACTCCCTGCTGCTTCTGATCTAGCTCTCTACTATGGCCTAGGAAAGCAGTAGAAGATGGCCCTCGAGTCTTTGGGCCCCTGAACCTGTGTAGGAAGACCCGGAGGGACTCCTGGCTCCTGGCTTTGGATCAGCACAGCTCTGACCATTGCAGCCAATTGAAGAGTAAACCAGCAGATGGAAGACCTCTGTCTCTCTCTCTCTCTCTCTCTCTCTCTCTCCCTTTCTCTGTGTGACTCTGATTTTCAAATAAATAAATAAATCTTTTTAAAAAAGTCTGAAGAAATCCCAAGCATCAATATTTTTAAAAGCTGCTCAAGGTGATTCCAATTTCTTTTTCCAGAAATTTTATGAAAATTTTCAAATATGTAGTAAAGTTTGTATCATCTAGATTCTACAGTTAGCAATTGCTATATTTGCCTTATCATTTGTATGTCCCTCTTTACATAACTCTATCAATTCACCTTATTTTTTGTACATTTCAAAATAGGTTGCAGGCATTAGTATACTGTACTCTTAAACACATCTGCATGCATATCATAAATTAGACTTCATTAATGGTTTAAGCTTCCTTTTATTAGATGACTTTTACATGCAGTGAAGTATGCAAATTCTAAGTGTGCTATTTGATGAGTTTTGACAAATGCATGCACCTGTATAATGCAGTCTTATCAAGACGTACCAAATTCCCTCTTGCATCTTCCCAGTAAGCACATTTTCCCATCCCGATAGGCAATCACTATTCTTTAAGGAGAACCCCTTAAAGGGAGACAGTTGCATTCCAGCCACCCAAGCACATTGTCTTTGAGGCAGTAGTACTGTTTCTTTAACATCACCAGTTTGAGGCCAAATCCAGTTCGACCAATACTATCTGTGATATTTTAGACAAGGTGACCTGTGTAAATCTGCTTCTTCATCCATAAAATAGGGATCACTGTAATGTCTATGACACAAAATTGATTGGCAATCTAACATAAATAAATTGGTAGCAGAGTTATGTTTATTAAGGACTTACAATGTTAGCAGTAGCTAATTGCATGGATTAGCTCTTGTAATCCTCCCTACTGCTACGATCTTCATAACAGATAGGAACAAAAAGCTTGGAAAGAGTATGTAATTTGCCCAAAATCACACAGCTAATAAAAGGAATAGCCAGAAAATAATCCTAAAGTGGTTTGATTTAGAGGACCACATTCCCACACTGCTAGCCACCACACTTCCTTTTCTATGCATGACACACAGAGTAAGAAACTTTAAAATATTATATATGTATTATATGCACATTACAATATATGTACTCATCTGTTATTTACATTATCTATTCAGTTACAAAATCCAAATGAAGGCATGAAGCCAAACATAGAAAACCTTAGAAATCTCAGTAGCTCAGTGTTGCTAGTCCACACCTTGACGTGAGTATCTGTATCTATTGTATTCCCAACAATACCCTTTAAATCATAACTTTGAGAAGCACGAGCAATGAGGCCAGCCTCCAGCACACACCCAGCACAGTTCTGCTGACCAACACACAAAGCTCCCAGTGACATCTTTCTGGAAGAAAGAACTGGGGGAAGTGCTTTTTTCCCATTAACACATTCAGCTCCCTGGTGCTCTCTTCTGCAGCTGTGCTGCAGTCAGACAAAGGACTTGCTGGAAAATTGGTTACATCATCAGCTTCGGTTCTGGCAGACTTGCCATGAGCAGCATGATTAACATCTCTACAGAATCAGAGAATGGAAAGGGCTGGGCTTACTCAAACTACATTATGCTACCCTTTTCCCTAATGAAAATCCCATTAAATGGGACAATTATCCACACCCCATTTGAGGTAGCTATTTATGCACATCAGGGTCCATTTTCTTCCTAAGTAAGACAGCATCACATGGAGCCATCTTGTCTCTCAGTCTCTCCTACTAGGTCATTGAGTCTAACAGCCTGCCCTTCCAGGCTAAATGATACCACTTGGTTCGCAAAGGGAAGAGAGAAGCATGCTCTGGGCAGGGCAGCAGATGCATATCTGGTGGTAAACTCTGTAGCTGAGCTTTAAGAGGAAGCATGGCGACAGCTGAAAACAGAACAGAAGTTCCTTTATCACCATCGGGAAGCCTATGAATGGTTAGTGAATCTGTTTTTAAGCTTCAGAATCTCAGTTCAGCAGGCTGGCAGCAAAGAGAGTGGGAAGAGGATAAGGAGGAGTTCTCAGCCTCCAAACTCACTGGCTCTTTTGGAATTTCAGATTGCCAGCCTTCTTTTAATCATGTGAAATCTTATTAGGGACCCTTCTGCCAGGGAAGGGAAATAGCTGGCAATTTAGCTAAATGATTGCCTAGGGTTATGATGAAGTCAGTAATCAATGGATGGTTTCTAATAGAGGAAAATGGGTAACACAGCAATGAAATGAGGTTCTCTGTTAGAGAGGTCAATATTCCATTATCGTGGAACTCATAGAGTTAATATTCCCAGTATAATCATTACAATCATTTGACACTTTCAGCTACTGGACTTGTGGCCAAAACAGCAAGGATGGCCCTTCCATCATTTGCCTTCTAACTTTAGAACTGAGCACCCCATTTAGATATGGGACTGAAGGAACACAGAGATCAAATACAAGACTCAAGAAATTTCTTCCTTGGTTTCTGATTCCATGAAAGATATACAAAATATTTGCAGGAATACTGACTAGTGATGACTGGCCCATCTTTTTAAGAGACTTCACAATGTGGATATATTGACTTTCAACATAGAAATTAAAATATTTTAGGGATGTTTCTCAACCTTATTCAGGGTTATTAGTATACAAAAATAGTGTATACTGAACCAACAAATGGAAAGAATTGGTATTTACTCTTTTCTTCAGGAATAATCATCGTTCCTAAGACACATTGTCAGAACATGCTATGAACTAACATTGGGCAGGACCAACTCCTGGCTAACAAGAATCTTAACACCAGAGAGGGTCCAAATTAATCCAGGTCTTCTCAGAAGTGAAGTAAATGTTTATTGTC